>NC_133790.1:11580087-11675008 GCF_003597395.2 Chelonoidis abingdonii | reverse complement strand
AATTACTGTGCCTAGTGTGGCCGCATGAAATCGAATTTATAATATCAGTTTTATAAAACCGATTTTAGCTAATTCGATATTATCCCGTAGTGTAGACATGGTCTAAGATGCCATTAGCAGAACATTTTGCCATGACTAAACAGCAAAGTAGTAGCTTTAGTGTAGCCAGCTTCTGCCTGTGTAAGTCAAAAGGTTGGTCCATCCACCTTTTATGCACCCACCTGAGGCTGATAAACCTTCTCTCTCTCTCTCTGGTTTAATGAAATTTCCCTTTTGAACTTTGGAAGAAAGTTCTGAAGTAAATTACCCTAAATGACCTCAGAACTTGTTTAGTATCAAAATAATTTTACATTATGTAAAGCAAGAGGAACATTTCCAATATCATGCTTGAATTAATTCTGAACCAGTTTATATTCAGTGTCACTCCAAATAGACAGTGCAGAGGCAAGTCAGGCAATTTGCACGGGGACAGCAACTTGGAGAGTTGGGACTGAAGAGCTCTTTGAATTCCATGTACAGAGTATGTCATATGACCCAATGGTTTGAGCACTGGGCTGCGACCCAGAAAATCCTGAATTCTCAGGTCTTCCACTAACTCCATTGTAGCCTTGGGCTCAAGGCATTAAAAAAAACCTCACTCTTACTGAAGTTTCCTCTTCTGTAACATGGGGGTAATAATAGCTACTTCTCTGAAGTGTTGTGAGAATTAATTAATGTTTGAAGATGAAAACTCCTCTATAGCTATGTTGTTAGTTTACTAATGAATAACCTCTCAGTGACTTTGAAAGAGATTGTAAAGGTCACATACTCAAATTCTACAACGTCGGTGAGACTAAATAGACTTTTTTATCCCTTCCTGTGTTTGAGGGAGATTTTTACTGTAAATTTCTATTTCATCACTCTTCTTCTGCTTCATTTAACAGACCGTACTTTTAACTAGATAACAACGTGTACTCCTGTGCCAACAGTGTGTGTTACAGTGTTTGTTACAGCTGTGTTGGTCACAGGATATTGGAGAGCCACGATGGGTAAGATCTGCTGTTGGACAAACCTGTATTGGTGAAAAAGATTTCAAGCTACACAGAGAGCTTGTCTCTTTCACTAACAGAAGTTGGCCCAATAAAAAAGATTCCCTCACCCACCGTGGCTCTCTAATTTATTTTTTTGTTTTAATCAAACCCTTGATCAGCACATTGAGAAAACTCAGGACTTCGGATCATCTCATAGTCAAATTATAAGGAGGTTTGGGAGGAAGCTATTAGTTCTTCCGTCTGTACGACAGATGACTTGCTGGGATGCTTGCAGATATGGTAATACCTCCATTTATATGTCACGACGCTGAGCAGTAGAGAGAGTGACCCACTTTTCTAAACCTCGCTCCACTAAGTTTTAAACATAGATTGACCCTGCTCTATGATTCCTCAAGGACAAACTTAATGAACATTTGACACCAGATAATTCATTCTAACTTTTTATACCATAGTTATTGCACACCAGCTAAAATGGATAAAACATGTTAAATGTGTTGCTCGTCTTTGATGCTCTCCAATGCTGTTCTTGGCTCTTCTTCCCTTCAGTCCATTTGTTTAGAGCCAGGTGTAGGGTGAGTTAATGGCTGTACTGTCTTACAGTGCTTCAGTACATGCATGAATATGTACAGTGGCAGTCCTGTCAGAAACAGAGTACCCTAGAGGGAAGTTCTTCAAATTAACCTTCACAATGGGCTGTCATATGAAATCCTTTGCTGTTATTTTTGTGAATCATTGTAGTAAATCTCCTCCAGCAATAACCCCTGGACTCCATGCATATACCTTTGGAGACAGAAAGTAGTTTATTCAGCGAAACCTAATGATATTTGCTAAACTTTGGGGCTGTTTATAGGACTATTGTTCCCCTAGAATAGTTATCTTCCACCTTTTCTAGAGAGGATGGTTTCCTAAGATAAATGTTGCATGCCAAACTGAGAGTATATGTGGGAAGTCTGCTATCTTGACCACTGCCAGGAATGGAACGAGGGACCTCCAGAACAAAAAGCAAGCTCCTCTGCCTCTTGACCCAGCTCAAAGGCTAAAGATTCACATCCTTTGTGGATTGGTCACAGAAAGGGACGCTGACCCATGGGTAACCTGAGCGCTCTTCTCAAAATCTAGCCCCTGTGCATCATGGAGCTCCTTCCAGTGAGATGTTCAGTATTTCAAGCAAATAGTACCAGATACTGTGCAATTAAACGGATAGAAGAAGTGCACTGTACGACGGCTTTAACTTCAGTGAGATACATTTCCCCATGAATCTAGTAAACTCCTGGTGGACTATAATCCTTAAATTGTGACTGATATTGCAACTGGGATTACTGAGATATTTACCCCCCAGCATCTATTTTTATAAGTTTGCTTTATATATGAGAAGGAAAAGCAACGTGTCAGAAAAGAGACAGAGACATTTTTCATCAGTCTGTTATCAGCAGCCAACATTCCAGCCAACAGGAAAGAGGTTTTTAATAAAATATATTATGCTTCTTTTTCCATTTCCTCCCACACACACACACTGAGAATGACATTCTTTGCACCACGGAGAGGTGACCGGCTGTTTTTCTTACTCAAAGGTAAATAGCAATACATTGGAAATCCGTAGCCGTAGTGTTAAGTGAGAAACTTGTAAGTGGGTTTTAGTGCTGCAGGAAGGTGCTGGATTGACAGCCCTGGGAGCTGAAATTCTCTGTCAGCTGCAAATCCAGAGCCCAGTGAGTCTGGGTCCCTTGCCAGGGTAGATTCTCAGCCCAACAGTGTGGAGAAACGATCCCGTCCATACAATGGAAGTTACTGTAGCCCAGTGGCTGAAGCAGCCTACTCAGTGTCTTACTATCTCCTGCGGGAGAGAGAAGAGGAGAGGATAATTAGCAGGGGAACCCCCAGCCCTGCCCATACGTCACCCTGCTCCTGTCCCAGGCATGCTGTTATGCATGGAGTTCACACAGTGCTAGGTCTTATGCCTCTCAGGGAATGTTCATCGCAGCATCCGGACCTCACATCGGGTTCCTTGGCAAGATATCTGGAGGGGGGACTGGATTGGCATTTTTATTCACACAGCAGGTAGAGCATGGAATATGGCTCAGGTTTTCTTGCCATCACACTGCTCTTATGCCACCTTGCTCAGGGAATGCACCTCGAGGCATGAGAAACCCACTGCTCCTTCAGCCACTGCCATCCTCTGACCACAGAAGGCACCGGTCAGGGATGATTTCAGATAGTGCAGGAAACAGCTAAACCCATTTCACAAGTCCTGCCCCCTCTTCCCCTCCTGGGTGGGTTTGCAGCTGTGAAATAATCGACCTTGATGTTGGCTCGCAGCACAGGAGTCACGTTTCAGTCGTTTTCTCACAGTAGGACCTGTGCCAGCAGGGGCCATTGCTTAATTAGTCTCTCTGCCTCAAATTGCCTGGCTTGAACGTCACTTACAGAAATCAGTGCGGGGCGGGTGTGACACATGCAGTGCTGCCTTTATTGTGGGCTTGGAACCATTCTTCAAAGGGATCTTTGTACTGAGATCCTGGGTGTGAAATGGCTGATGGGCTGTTAATTCCAATGCAGCAGAATACATTTCCTGATCCCGGTCGCCCTGGACCTTGGTTCATCACTTCCATCCTGACAGACTCAGAATGTGTTTGTGTGTGTGGGAGGTGCAGCTGGAAGTACAGGTTTTCCACACCAGTCCTTTGAGGGCCTTCTCCCTCCAGCACACCAATTTGCATCAAAACATCCTGGGCTGATGGGTGGGTCTAGAGAATTTACTTTCCCTTCTTCTAGTGGCTTGTGGACATGCTACCTTCATCTCACAGGCTAAGCAGCAATGGGCCAGCTCAACGCTTGCAGTGAAAACCTCCCAGCAGCGTGTGTGATTTCATAGGTGATAGTACTTCCCTATAGAGACAGCACTGACCCAGTGTCCCAGAACAATTTGAAGGGCTGGTGTGTTGCAGAGTCTTTTAAATAATCCATATAACAAAGGTTAACTTCTGACCACAAGGTGTTAAAAATCTAATTGGGGGGTTTTGTGTTGTTTTTTTTTCCCTGAAAGATCAGGAATCTTAACCCCGATGCCCTAGCAAAAAGCCACTGTTGTGCCAGCTAGAGTTACCAGACCTCCAGGGTTGTCCTGGAGTCTCCAAGAATTAAAGATTCATCTTTAATTAAAGATTATGTCATGTGACGAAACCACCAGGAATATGCCCAACCAAAGTTGGCAACCCTAGTGCCAACCTCCAGGCACCCAGCCATTTCACTTGAATACCTGAGGGATGCATTACGGCTTGGCTTGTGCGCTTGCACAAGGAACAGAACTGTTCCTGTCTTACGGCACTTACTGATTTCTATCCCTTTGGAGGCGCTTCAGGAGAAGGCGAGGGCTCAGAAAGTGGCCAGGTACTACACCCTGTGAACATCTGTACGCTCTGTACTGATTCAAGATTTTAGCTGGACAGTTTCTTAGACAATAGTAGATTTAATCCTCTCCCTAAATTAGGGATTTCTTAAAGAAAAACCCAAACTAGTTGTTGCTACCACATGACAAAATTCATTAACATACTGAGTACTGTGGATGTGGTTCCTCACCCCACCTGTGCTGGATGAAGGGGCTCTAAAAGACTCAGATCTGGTGGAGAGAGAAGTTTGCCGGTTCAGGAACCCCTTGAAGCCCTGGTATAGGGTGATCCCGGGGAGGCTGCTATAACTTAGACAGGCTCCCAGGACTGTCCAAATTCTGCAGGGGAGTGCTATGGCCCCTGGAGCAGCCCGGTATCAGAAGGGCAGGCGAGTGGCTTACAGCTACTTTAGCCACCCAGCCTTCTGGACTGTGAGTTCTGTGCTGCTCCTCTAAGAGGAATCTGCACCTGGCCTGTCCTCGTCATACATTATGCCATGCTGGCTCAGCTAGCCAGGGAGGAAGGAAAGTGCCCAGATCCAAGGTGTCTAAAAGAAGTGGGTGGCTCTTACTCTATCGTACTGCCCCACACGGGTGTTTAGTCCAAGTCACAAGCTAGCCCCGTAGCAATCTGCAGTACAAGGTAATGTCCGGGTGAGTACCTGGATTGCTGCATGTTGGCAAAGAGAGCTCAGGGCCAAAGAAGTGCACAGGTTGATTTTGATATTGTGTGTGTCAAAAACACCCACTACCAAAGTGAAGCCCTCCCGCCAAAGCATTCTGGGTCCCATACTGCCACCTGGCATAGCAGAGGAGTTAATTGATCAGTGGAGATGTAAGGCAAACTATGTACATCCAGCAGGGCCTGGGGCTTTATGGTTCTGAGCAATAACTTAATCCCGAGGCAGTCTATTAATTTCCTTCTTAGTACAAACATACGGATATCCCACGCTGAACAGTAGCATTCTGCTGTGTTGTAAAATCCTTACCATCTAATAGGAGCATGGGGATTCGTCAGTCTGCAACTCACATTTCATATAGACTGAAGAAAGAGGTGAAAGCAATTTGTTTCCAATCAGATGATGATTTAGGCTATGTCTCTGGATCTCCTCTGTCCCGTGAGGGCCCCTCCACAATTACCCGTCTTTTGCCCCTTGACCTGCACACTGTTCCATTTGTTGCATCACTCCCTGGCATTTCTGATTTTCTTCTTTTCAGACTCTTGGGCTCAAATGATATGGCTACTATTTCTCCACGCTTTTTGTTACAGCAACTCCTAGTCTGAAGATTTCCTTCTCAGGACCTAGTGCCTACTGGTGTCAAACATCCTCCTCCCCACTTCAGATTGTCAACAGTGGTCACTGATATTCAGTGCCACAATTTCTGGATGCCTGACTTTAGACACTTTTTCAGACAGGACGAGCGGCCACATTTCCAGTTGATGTCAATGGGAGGTGTACGTACTCAGCACCTTGGGAAATCAGGTGTACCCTGTCTCATGTCAGGGCAAACTGAATCGAGGCACTGAAAATCAGTGGCCACTTTTGACATTTTTGGGGCCTACGTACATTATTGAGGTTGGGCAGGGAAGGTCCCTTTTTGCTGCAGCATTAGTAGTTTGCCGCTGCTCAAGGCAAGTTACAAGTCTTGATGGAACAATGTTCTGATGTGCAATGTCCTTTTTCACCATTCAGTTCACCAGTTAAGAAATTATGGATACTTCCTTCCCCTCCACCCCCAAGAGGCAACCGCTACCTTCAGTCATCTGTGATGTTCGTGTCCTTGTCCCAAGTTATAATGATGATTTTTTATTATTTATTTGCATTGCAGTCGTGCCAGTGAGCCCTAGTCATAGGCCAGGACCCCACTGCGCTAGGCGCTGTTCAAATGCAGAACAAAAACCTGGTCTCAGTCACAAAGACCTCACATTGGTACCTTCTGTAGCTTCAAGAAGTTAAACAAATATAACAGTTTCCAATGGCTGGAAGTGGAAGATAGATGAATTCAGACTGAAACAAGGCGTATACTTTTAACATTGAGTAATTAATCATTGGAACAATTTACCAAGGGTTGATCCCTGACAATTTTTAAAACAGGATTGGATGCTCTAGGTCAAACAGTAATTGTTTTGGGAGAGTTCTATGGCCTGTGTTATGAGGAAGCCAGACTAGATGATCAAAGTGGTCCCTTCAGGCCTTAAAATACCTTCTTTATCATTGTAGCAACCTACAATTTTCACTGGTCACCTCACCATACATTTTAACAGAAATGTCTCTGCTTAAACCACGATTAAGAAAAACAACAAAAAAGAAGAATTACAAACTATAGACAAGTGAGATAGAAAGTTCTTTAGAAAAGCAAAGGACAGGATTCCTACTTCTGATCATCCTAAACTCGTTAGTGATCTCATGCACGTACTACTGTCACATATGTATTTTCCTTTAGATAAAAGGAAAAAGTCACTGGTGTGGCCATTAATCTTAGAAATAATATCTTCATATGAAACAATTTCTGTCACATCAGCACGCTGAGCTTTTAACAGTGGCACAAAAGAGCTTTTGCAGTTTTTAAAGATCAATCTCTCTGCAGAACCAAGGGTCATTGCAGTCCATTTATTAAAAAGACTTTGTAGTCCCATGTACCAAAGAAAAATCATATAGCCAATATGATTCTGGCTCAGTCAATAGTTTATGATTCCATACTGTGTTTTATGAAATGTATAACATTTGACCACTTGCATCTAATATGCAGACACGGCTAAGCCACGTGTGACAAATTCCCACACTGATTCCTGGGCTGCTAACATGCATTGTAAGTTCACGTTGGCTCATTAGCAGATCAGGGAGTATAGTCTAATATATTGGGTTATTTTATGCTGTGATGAGAGACACTTAACTCTCATTCTCATCTCTCTTTCAGAGATTGAAATGCACAAATAGGATGAGATAGTACAAGGAACATTGCATGAAACTTTGAGAGGAAATGAGAGGATGCAATTATTAATATTGTTTCTCTTGGGGATTTTTATACATGGAGAAAATTACTGGCTACCTTTATGTCCCTGCAAAATGGTTTTAACTTGGGAAGCAATCAACAACCAAGATTTTATCAAATTCCAAGTTATATCTGCATTTCTGCTTCACTGGACCACCTGAGCCATCTCTTGTAGCTCTTTTAACTCTGCTCTGGCAGGCACTGACGGTAAGTGCTGTGGGTAGCTACAGGACACGCCATGTGACTTTTCCTCCTCTTCCTGTTTGTACCCTAGATTAGGGACAGAGAATAATGTTGGACTGTGTCATTATTGTATTAATTAATTGCACTCCCTTCTGCATCAGTGGCAGCACTGAGCTGTTAGGGTTGGCCTATGGTAGAACTCCTTCCTGCTGTTACTTAGGAAATGTTGCTTTTGGGACTACTAGAATAGATGACAGAAAGGATGGTAAAGTACTTCACACACTCTCTCTCTCTCTCTCTCTCCCCCTTTCTCTCTCTTTATATTGCATATGCTATATATAGAACAACAATTCCTATTAGAATTGCTAAGTGAATACCTGCTTTATGATAATCAAAATCCTTTGCAGTGATCCGGGTGTTTTTTCTTCTCCACTCTGGAATCTGTGTTCTGCATACTTGGTTTCACATGTTCAGCACTACAGTCTTGATGTTGAAAGCCTTCAAGTGGCTTCATGTAAATCCAATAGAACTACTCATATGAATAAGGATTTGCAGAATCAGGCTTTGTATTTGCTGCAAGGATTAAGTTGTGTTGTTGTTTCTTCTTCCTTATGCAGTGTCTAGCCTGAGCATCTCACATACTTGTCGTCGTTGAATAGAGGACAAATATAGGAGATAAGGGCCTATTGGAAGTAAACGGCTAATAGAAATGTTGTTTTGCCTGGATACAGTATTCTTCCTCGCTTTTTGGCCTTAGCTAAAGTGTAATGTTGCTTCTCTCCGTTAAATATCTGCTATATTCCTCCCTAGAAGTGGCTGCATTTCATTGGTGGGCGAAGGGATTCTTGTATAGGTATGTGTGATGTATGCGCTGCCCACAACATGCTTTATTATCTGCAGTGCTCAGAAGTTGCTAGGGAACAATGTTGACCTATTTTCAGTGATCAGTCTACATTTCTTCTGTTGAGGTCACGCTTCTGTTTCATTCGTTGAGTGTGTCATCGTTCCATACCCTGTAAGGAGTTGTGGATGAACACCTGGAATAGCACAGGACTAGCCTGCTGAAATTTAAATTAAGCTTCTTAGTAAAGCAGTTTTTTATATCACCTCACTGCATTGATCTGTATGTTGAGAGTGTGACTGTGACCACATACAAATTTCAGAGATGTCACTAGGCTAGATGACGGGGATAGATTTCCCCTTCTTCTGCTCCCAAAGCACTGGTCCCAGTCACTTGAGCTGCACCATTAACTGTAGCACTTTTAGGCTTATGACCCATAATTGAGCAATTCAGATTCTATCCATAGAGAGCAGAGTTATACATGTTAGCAAATGTATTAGAATTTTTATAAAATGTCCTGGGGTTCTTTGAGGTAAAAGGTGCTATATAAATGCAAAAATGCTGTTGTTATTGTAGCCTGAGTCTTAAACCTCTTGCTGTCTTTTAGTAGCAGTCTGTATACAGTTAGTTCATTCAGATCAAGGGAAGGTTGTGATGGGGGGCAGGTTTTTTTTTTTTAAAAAAAAAAAAGGCAAGAAAACGAAACACCAAACAAACAGTAGCTGCAACACAGATTTTTAGGAGTAGGGAGCTGGGCAGTCAGTGTAGATCCAGTCAATAAGAGTTAAGTCAGTAGGAGGAAATCTGCTAAGTCTGGCAGTTAAAGGCAGTGTCTCTACCTGATTTCCCATGGTAAATGGAACCTTGAACAGAAGTCTCTGACCCAGATAATTATGCAATACCTTTGGAGAAGGTGTGTCCCAGGAGATAGTGCACTGGACTGGGACTCAGGGGACCAACTCTGCCACTGGCTTGCTATGCGAGCTTGGGCTAGTTACTTCAGCTGTCTTGGCTTCTGTTTCCCCATCTGTAAAATAGAGCAAAACACGTCACTGTACACTCACTGTCCAGTCCACAGTCTACACTGCAGCTGCTGGTTTGTTTGTTGTAAAGTGCTTTGAGATCTATGCATGAAAGTACAGTTTGAGATATTGTTGTTATTCCCAACCCTTCCTAAATCTGAATTGGGTTTTATTAAAATTCCAAGTAGCTGCAGGCTGAATGAGTTTGCTGCACAGGATGGTAAAAGCTTTTGCAGCTATTCCACTTTTTTCTTTTACAATAACCTTAACAAAAAACTAGTTAAGAATTTGCATCATATTTTTGCATACACGTATATTTTTAAATCTCTCTTTTTGGCCACAGTCAGAAGCAAACCATAGGATCCCTAACTTCCTCTAGACCAGCAGGCAGCCCTGTTCATCTCTGGCTCCCATTTTTATAAATAAACACACTCCTCCGTTCCTTTGTACGTACACATATTTTGCTGTCACACTGAATTGTCCAATTATCTGCTGCTGGTTGAAAAAGTGGCATACAGATGTGATAGGTGACAGTATGTCACCATTACTGGCACTGCATTTATGAGTGGCCTTTGGATAAACAGAAGATCAACTTCCTCTGCAGACTGTCCCCTAACTACCAACAGCACAAAGACAGTCACTTCTCTGAAACCACCTGAGTGCTTGCCTTGTAATTCCAGCTGATACATGGCTATTGGCAGGGTCATGGTTTTGTCCTTTAATGAAATAAAACCTCATTAGAGTGTCCCTAGTTTATAACACCATCACTGCTAATAGCAGTATCTTAGCTAATTCCAGGAATGAGGTTTTGCTTGCTTGTAGCAGCTATGTCTATAATGTGACACTTGTAGATATAATGCTGCTATTTCCCTGTTCCTCGCTGGTCTGCGATCCAGCTTGCCTCAAGTACAGTTAACGTGATGAAGGCAGCAGGAGGATGCTACCAACAGCCATATTGCTATGCTGCGAGACTGCAGAAGCAAAACAGTTTCCTGCCTTTCCTCCTCATATTTGGTGTCCCTACATGTCAGCTGCCGGCACCCTGATGGGAATGCAGAGCTATTCTCAGTGACTCACACAGTTAGATCACGTTGGTCTCATTAGCTCTAGCTCAGGAGTGTAAGAAGTTGAGAGCTTTGCTAAGACAAAGGAAAGCTAGGGGAAAAAGACAAGACATGCTGCAAGGAAAAGCCCTTGGAACAGCCGGTTCAGATTAAGGCTCACATTTATTGTTAATTAAGAATAAAGGAAAACCCTAGAACATGGGTGAGTTTCTTATAATAACATATTGCGTGTGGATTGAGAGTAGAGGGATCAAACCTGTTTAAATTTGGAGATAATGTCAGTTTCCATACAACCACCTGGAGTAGCCTTATAGCATAGATGTTTACTTAAATGGCACATTAGCAATAGGGTTGCCACCATCAGGAGCACCTGGTGTGGATTTTCAGAACCTTTTAAGGTTCAGAAAAACAGTTTTGGGCCAGAGTGATGTTGCATTATGATCTCATGTGACAGCATGGTGATCTTGTCCTGGTATATCATGCCAGGATACAGCGACACTGCAGCGTGGTGATGTGTCCTGAGATTACATCACAGCATCATAAAGCAACACACTTGTTCATCAGGGCATTTATTAACAAAGGGAAGGTGAAGGTCTTTGTCCTGCAAGCTTCTGAGAACCCTCCATTTCCATTGAGAACTGGGGCCAAATTTGTAAGGGTTTATGTAGTAAGTGAATAGAAGTCACAGTAACAAACCTTAGGATATTTACCTCTGTTCTGAATCAACTTGTATTCTTCCTCCCGCCTTTTACTCCTCCGGGGATGTTTGCATTTTACAGTCTAATGTTCATCTTGCCAAACATGCTTTTCATATTAATTTTCTGATGGAACACTACAAAAATAAAATCTAAGCCCCCAAACACATGCAAACACAGAACCACAAGGAAGACAGACAGTTTTTGCCCAACTCAAAAGCCATGTATTCCAAAGACACCTATTTTATTTAACTCATGACATGCACAGTTCATTTTCTGAGGCCTAAATTGGTCTCATGCCCTTTTATTAATTAAATTTGATTATAAAACCTCTTGGGACTTATTTTTTCTAATATCCCAATTTGAATAGGGTTGTTCAAGTATCTGAGTGGAATGGTTTTTGCTCCTGAAATGTTAATTAGATAGAGAATATGTTAGCTTTTGAGAGAGCTGCATTGCAAGCCCATAGATAAACAGATTGATTTAATTTTAATCTGCTTTCATGGTGGTGAATAATGATAGCTGGTTTCTGTCTCACAGGGCTGAAAACTACAGACCTTAATAAGAGTTTGTGGGTATATTATACAGCTTTAAATAGCTTATGTTGTGCTAGTCCGCTCTCTATAAATTATTCTAACTCCATCAGTATCTATAAGGGATTCCTGATTCTCTTCTGCTGTAGATTTTCAATCAACAAAGCTATTAGTGTAACCTGGAGAAACTTTGTGGCATCTTCTTTGAAAACAACTAGCAACACTGATTTGTACATGAAGTATCCTGGGGGGGGGGGAAAATCAGCTCTGAAAAAGCCAACTCATTGCAACTCAGTCCTGAAGGCCAAATCCTACTATTTTTACTGAGCCAAAACTGAACTAAATTAAAGACCAAAACTTTCCAATCTGGGGTCCTAACATTAGGCTCCTAGATCCTTATTAAGGCTCTGCCCAAAAAGTGGCCTGGTTTTCAGAAGCGCTGTAGCTTCCATTGTGTTTGGGACATTCTAGTTTTATTCATTGAAAGGGATGCTGTGTGGAGGCAGTCCTGCACTCCTATGAAAAGACCCTCAAATATGAGGGATAGTTCCTAATAAGAATATCCTCTCTTTGGGGATTTCACTTCTCAGAGGCTCAGCTATCCTGCATCTATCTTGACCCACAGAGCTTTTGTGCTGCTTAAGGGCCATCCTTAAAATGCAAATAAGTCCAAAATCTCAATGTGAAACTCACTGAAAATGGTGGCACTCTACCTGGAAGAAACGTTTTTGCATGATTTCTATGCAAAGGCATACATCTGCATGAGGACCATGTTCTGCTCTGAATTAGCCCCACACAAGCAAAACCATGGGGGTAAATCAGGCAGAATGTGTCCTTAAGAAGGTATAAAGTTCCCATCTCTGTATTGTTTAGATGTTATACATGTAATTAAAAGTACAAATACCAAGAGAACAACACACTTTCTAACCACTTCTCATTGCATTATTGATTTGCACTGGATAATGTGATCAGTCTTGTCTCTGGTAGAAAGACAGCCAGTCTAGTCTGCTGCCATCAATATCAGGAAAAGGCTTGTGCAAAGAGAGGTGTTCAAAGACACGTTTTGTGGTAGACAGCCATCCATTGGGAATATCCCAGATTCAGAGATGCTCACCCCTAGCCCTAGCAGTCATGGTGAGGGAACAGGTGGTCCCTTACATAGGTAGGCTCTAGTCCTTTGAAGGCTTTAACTATTAGGAGCAGCACCCAAAAGCAGATAGAGAAATTGCCCCCACGCCAAGGATGGGTTCACGAGACTTTTGAGAAACCTCTAGTGTGTGTTTAGAGACTTTAAAGGAATCTGCAGCTCATCACTTTTCCTCTTGTTTCTGATTTCATTGTGAACCTTTCACTTGGCTTTGTCCCTGACCCACCTACACTGTCTGTCTGGCACTCTTTGTGAGGTTCTTTTCCATCTCAGTGCTATCTGGTTGTTTGCTAGGTTTCTTGTTATCCGATTCCAGAGGTCTTGCTTGATGGTGCGGTCTCAGCTCTGTTACTGTAAAATAAAAAAATCCAACTAGAGAAACTCTTTCTGATTGTTTAAGTGGTGCCAATGTAAAGACACACATTTTCATGACTGGTCTCCAGGCAATCTGGTTGTGTTTCAGGTTAAACACATTCTAATGCATTTTAATAAGTCCTTTATGTACAAGCATTCTTAGGTGCTAGCACATCCAGTGCAAGATAAGAAACAGGTTATTGCTGGGTAAACAGCTCAGGAGTTGAGTGCAGGCAGCATTCATAAGCAATATTTTTCACCTTGATTTTAAATCATCTCTGGACCTGTTGGGGAGAAACAAAAACCCCCTGCTTTAGTCAGGGGGATAGACTAGCCAGGGCTTTTCCATCTCTACTATAGGTCAGGGCTATACTATTTGAAAGGGGAAAAAGGCTAATACTAGCAGCATTCTCAGCATCTCCCCTCCCCCACTCTAAGCAACTCCTCTATGGCCACCGTCCTGCAGCAGGTCATTTAGTATCATTTAGTATGTCTCTTGGCAGGTGTTAGCCCCCAAATGCTCTCAAGGTGGATTCCAGGGGGCATTTTGCTGCTAGCTCAAGTTGCTATTTTCCTCCACTCTCAACTGCGCCTATCCGAAGCTTTCAGTTTGCTAACACAGCCCTTCCTTTTCGCTGGGTCAAAACCCCACCCTTTTCCCATTCGCATCTAGCCTGTTGGGTGCTTCTAGTGGACCATTCAGAGTCATCTGCTGGCTTGGCTAACCAGCCATTCAGACTGCTGGGCGTTAAAAACCTGAATGGACTGGTAAAAGCCCCTCACCCGTATGCCTCCAGCTGTCACTGCACAGGAGGGAAATACCAGGGACACAATGAGTGTCACCTCTTGGAGTCAGAGACTGCTTTGGACAGTTTGGTATGACATCCTGGAACTGTCTGAGCAATAAAAAGTACAACAGACCCATCGAGTCCTTTATTAAATGGTTATAAATACCGAAGATGGGTTCACAGGACTTTTGAGAAACCTTCATTTGTCCATTGCATTGTAACAGCCACCCCGAGCGAGGTGATAGCTCGTGGAAGCACAGGCTCTCTCTAAATGGTGAAACTTTCCTGGGAAAGTTTTCTACGTCTTTCCCTTGAGCACCTGCAGGAATCGAAAACCAGAATCAATTTCGCGGATTTGAAACATCTTCTTTTAGAAATGTTTTAGTGGAGTTTTTTTGCAGGGGGAGGAGAGTGAGCAGTAGCATGACAGCGGCGTGTAGCAGGCAGAATCCTTTCAGGGGTCACTGACAGGACAGTCCTGGCCAGAGTCAGAATATCTGCCATTCCTTTAAGCACAACATGTCTTTGATCTCCCTTTATTGGTCTTGGAGGGTGAATTCTCTCTCTTTTTTTTTTTTTGCTTCCCCTTGGTGTTTCAGACCCGGTGCTGGGTTGACATTGTACCAGGGCACTTAGCGGCACTCATGCTGTACCACTGTTATTTTTCACCAGCCAACTGTTCCATTTTATACAACACTTAAGTAACAATTTCACAGCCATTACCAGCCTGCGGTAATGACACGGGCTGAAAGCTAAGTGCTAACTGGTTGTAAACTACAAAGAAAACTGGGAGATGTTAAAACAGACACTTTGATAAATGAAAAGGGGCAGCTCCTGCATTTTAATTGTATAATTTGAAGCCTCTTTTTATCACTGGAATAAAATGGTCTTTAGTGGGTCATGAGATGGAATTGGGAGATCACTGTCTTTATGTGCTTAGGAAAACGTGTTTGATTTCAAGCGTGATGTATCAATTCAGGGAGTTCCCTCTGTACCTTCTTCCTCTCTTGCCTTGCACCCTGCCAGCACTGACAGGTTTTCAATGGGTGAATTCTCCCAAGTGCACCGCTTCTGTGAACTAATTTGTGAAGAAGATGGTAAGCTCCACAGAGGTCTTGTAGCTGCAGACCAGGAGTAAATTACATGCTGCAGTGTATATAAAGCAAACAATGAGGCAAACCATAGAAAATACCTGGATACATGGTAGGCACTTTTCTTCACTGAATGGTTATTGAATATGCAGAGCTGAGGAGCAGGGGGATTTCTTTGGCTGGTCAGTTGGCCTCTCTCTCTCGATCCCCGCCGTATATTAGTAAAACCTGTTGTGCAAGTTTCTCCATTTTCACATACTAAAGCTAGTTGGAAAATGCTAATTACATAAGGAATTTTGAAAACCTCTTATATTTTAATTTTTCACAGAAGTATATTGGTTTTTCAATTAAAAAAAAATGAAAAAAAGAATGGTAGGGAGCCAAGAGCCTGGGGTGGGGGTGGGGGTGGGAAGTCAGGCTCCCAGCAGCAGGGAGAGAGAGCCAGGGTCCAGGGCTCTCTCCGGGGAGCCTCCAGGCAGCAGCTCGGGTGGCAGTGGGGCGCTGGGTGGGCACAGCCCAGCTCGGAGCGGGGAGCCTGGGGAGCAGTCGGGCTGGGAGCGGAGAGCCCAGGGACAGCCAGGCTCCAAGTGGGGAGCAGGGTGGGCACAGGCTGGCTGGGAGCGGGTAGTTCAGGGGGCAGCTGGGCTCTAGCTGGAGCCCCAACCCTTCCCCGATTACAGCCTGACTTTCTTGTCAATTTCACAGTTCCAGCATGGAGCCATGAAATTGACAGGAATGACAGCCAACAGCCAGCGTAACTAACACAGTGTCTATACATACACTGCGTTGCCCTAACTACACCAACAAAAGCCCTATGCCTCTGATGGTGGTGTTATTATGTCAGGGTAGTAGGGCACTTACATCGCTGGGAGCAAGGCTGTAGTGAAAACACTGGCATAATTAGGTTTATATAAGCTGCTTTACATTGACCTAACTGCATAGTGTAGATCAAGCTTATGCAGTCTGCAATGAGTGACTAAATGTGCTTGTCATGTGGTCCCTGACTCTGTCCTCCAGTCGACGTGCTGAGAACTGTGAGTCAGTGTGGAGAATGAAGGAGATATCTGTACTGTTTTTAAAATACACACATTTACCTCAGTTTAATTGCTTGATAATATTCTGCCCGTCTGCATGGAGTTAAATCAAAGGAGGATGTTAGGGGTAAACAAATAGGAAATGAAATAATGAGAGAAAATACCAAAGAAACTATCAAGTATCCTTAAGAGAACAAGGGGGGAAATACCTACCTGCCTGTTTCTAGCCAGGTTAAGAGTCTTATTTTTCCAAGGTCACAGTCTAAGATCAAAGGGACAGTAAACTGTTTAAGGCTCCTGCTTAGAGAGGAAGAAGTGGGAAGTTGGCAGCAGCTGTTGGGAAGTGAGTCTCTGACAGAGAGTTCATCTTCACTGCACAGTTAATCTGGGCTTTTTCCCAGGTGTTGGCAAAAGCCGACCTACCATCCACACAAACAAACCTCTGACCCAGGGTAGGAGGTGCTTTAAGACCAAGCTAGTTTACCAAGATGGGAGTGAGGGTTAGAACCTGGGTTCCATTTTTACTCAGGCTGTAAGCTATCCATTTTGCAGTGAGGATGCGGGCAAAATTTCTTGAGTGCTGATAGTACTCCAATGCCATCCCATGATTTCCTCTGACAGACAGATGAGTTCTCCCACAATTGTTTGGGAAAATATCCTAGAGCATCTCAGCTCAAAGAACTATAGGAAATGCTCCCAGATGCACCTCGGTGAGTGCAGAAACAGAGATAACACAGTAACATGGGTTGAGCTTTGCAGTGGGGAGCTCACACCTGAGCTAGGCTAACCTGGGTGCTCAGACCCAGTTGCCAATCACTCAGATTAACAAAGCAGTTTAGACACATCATCATGAGAGAATGTGGCAATGCAGTGTGTTTTTCCCAGCCCAGAAATGAGGGGCCTGGGTTGAATGGAACTTACCAAAAACTTCAAGGAAGGGATAAAGTGTAGGTGAGAACAGATGGGCATAAACTTTTGTTGATTTGACCGTTTCTCTGCTTTTTATATATCTGTGGATGAATAAACAATATGTTTGTTTTGAAGAAGTTGTTTTGGGGTCATATCAACCATAGTGGATCACAAGCTCCCAGAGAGAAGTTTTCTTTCAGGTGTCAAATACCTTTGGGCCTGTTATGTTACAAGGGGCTGCAACCCAGAGATCCAGTCCAAAAATGGTTGGACTGTGGGATTTTTCCCCTGAGAGAGATAAAGAAATTGATGCCTGTGGGGTGCACTTAAGAGGGGCTGCAAGGAGGTCTAAAACGCAGCTTGCCTTGTAGTCATGGCAGTCAGACACAACTGAAAAACAAAGATTTGGAAGAAGTAAATTGAAACCTGACAACAGTCATATAAAAACTTCAAGTACCTTCAGTTTTAGGTCTGTTTGTTGACAAATAATGTACCTTTTGTTGGCATTAACCCAATCTCTTCCAGGTGGCTCCTTTGTAATTAAGTGTGAGTGCCAAGGGAAATTGGGTGATGAGAATTCTGCAGTGCAGTATCGGCAAACAAAATACTAAGACACCCCTGAGAAAATGAAGGAACCTGGCTTTCGTTGGTAATTACAGGAGAATGTATAACTGACTGCTCTAAAAAGAGCTAGTAACCTCTAATTCTGTAGGAAAGAGCAATCTAGTTCTGTTATTGTTTTCAGTAAAAGTAAAGGTTTAGGGCTTGTAATAGATGACTAAATTAGACCTTATCAAAAATCCTTTTAAAGAAATTCTCATCCTCAGACTGCAATTACGCCGGGAAGGCAGGCAAGAACCTGTGTTTGTTTTGAAACATCAGCAGTGAATGTCAAGGGTAAACAAGCTCAAGTTGTCTGTATGTTTGTGTGTCCATCCTGCTGCTTTGCTACACCGCACCATCTCTTAAAGAAATGCCGCTAGAAGATAACAAAGGCGAGAGAGAGTAGTTGCATCTGTATTTTTTGTTACGTTTAAAATTGTTTTCATGTGGAAACAGAAGATTCCTTCTAAGTTTGTGGCCGCTTCTTTAGCAGAACTGAGACATTGGGTCAGATTCTCGTTTACACTAAGGCATCTGAGGAGAATTTGCACTGCTAAGGTGATATAAAGGGGTTCGGTGGCACATTCAAATTGCAAAGACATTTTGTTCCACTTCCACACTTTCTGATGCTGCAGTTGCATTTTCTTTAATTCGAACTAGTTTCTCTAACTACATGAATGAAAACATATTTGTCCTAGAGTCAATCAAATATCCTTTCGTAGTACACTAACTGTGAGACACACTCAATTCACAGAGAAATGTCTCAGTGTATGTTTTATTTGTGTGTGTATATACAATTCTCTCTCTCTCTCTCTCTCACACACACACACATCCCTACAAATATTTTGGGCCTAGTTTTCTCTTTGCATGCATTTTGGGTGGTCATTTACACCAGGGAACAGTGAATGTAAAATGCTACTATTATGCTAAAGAGGAAAGATGGTCTGGCCAATAGTTAGTTGTGGGAGACCTGGGTTCAAAGCCCTGCACCATCATAGATTTTCTGTGTGACCTTGGACAAGTTATTTGGCATTTCTGTGCATCAGTTTCCCAACTGCAGAATGGGGTAAACAGCACTTCCTTGCCTCACAGGGTGTTGTGAGGTGCTTACTATGGTAATGGGGTGTGTATGCATGTAGAGGTGCCTTATAGATTCATACCCATTTTGTACTGGTGTCAATGACTATGCTAGGAGTGGGACAGCAATGATATAGACCAGTGTTCCAGTACGCTGCCTTCACAGAGTGTCCCAGTCCCACCCTGGCATGCCATAATTAGCTGTGCTCTTTAGGTGACCACTCGGAAAAGCTGCACCAGGAGTGTGTATGGCAGTGTGAATTCATAGTCATAGCTGCCTGGTCCTGAGAGGTGCTGAGCACCCACAACGCCCAGTGAAATCATTTAGGCCCAGATCATTTAGTCTCCTAACTCCCATTTGGGCCTTACATTAGTTCTCACCTGTGGGACAGAAAGTAGGCAGAGCAGCTACAGAAATTTCCCATCACTGCAGCCATTGAGACTAGCTGGAGTTGAAGACTGGCATCAGTTTCCATCCACCTTCTTGTTTTTCTTTCTCTGGCACACTCTCTAGTGAACTTGCCTGGACTGCAAGTTAATTTCCCTAGCTGTGATCAGGCCATTGGCCCGTCTTCCTGAGGGATCTTTATAACTGGGCTATGACTGGACATTGCATCCTAAGTATTGTGAAATTGGCATAGGAGATTGTGAGCACAATTTATCTGGTCTTCACATCATAATTCCTACTGGTGAGCTAAGGAAATTGCTAAATAGTAATAGCTACCATTGTGCTGTCAGAATAAAATAGATACCACCTATAGCATCCAATTTTTAGAAGGAATCCCATGTCTGTTATTAATCTGTTCTTAAAAGATTCCATAGGAAATCTTGTTGAGCGGCAGAGCCAGTAATGCTTTCTACCATGCTTGCAAAAAGTATCCCTCACATTCTTTTTGTTTTCTTAATTAAGGACTTGCCAGCGTGCTGAATGCATTTTGTATATGAGATTTTTAGCAAATGTAATTAAACTGGCATCTCGTGACATCTCACGTATTGGGATATTTGACCACAATGTTTTTTACGTAAAAAACAAAAACAAAAAAAACCCAAACCTTTGAAAGCTAAAATATAACATCACTGGAAACTCCCAATTCACCAGCATGAAATAAAGCTGGAGTAAAAAGGGACAATGCCAATGTGGCTTAGTGCACCCATTTAGATGTTTTTGCGGGCAGGGGGAAAGGAAAGAGAATTAGGGGTTACAAAATTTGAAATTAAAGAGCAAAAGAAAGAAAACAGATTACTAAATTAGTTATTTTCACTGCAGCACTGGTAACCTCAGATCAGCTGCTTTGGGCTAGTGCACGAGAACAAGGAAGTGTGTGTTTCTGTCTCTCTTTCTAGCCTAGTCTTTCTAGTCTTAACCACTCCCATCACCAGCTAGCAAACAAGTCACAATCTTGCAAACAAGTACATGCATAATTTTGTGTACTTCCTTAACTTTGTGCATGTAAGTAGTCCCATTGAAACTGGACAACCCATGTATGTGAAGATAAACATGTGCCTAAGAGTTTGCAGGATCAGGATCTGTAGAACCATTGAGGACAAAATGTATAATTGAGTAGCCTAGTTTCATTGTCAAAATGACATGGAAAAACTTACAATCAAGTAGTAAACATGGCAAAAAATTGTAGTAGAGCTTTAAATTTCTTCTGGTTTTAGCGATCTAATGTATTATGGGAAGAAAATGTAAACAGATCTATTTACCATTATATCAATAACATTTTTATCTTGACACTGTTCCTTTAAACTATAGGGAGGTTTAATTCCATTATACCTTTACCTCCTACCAGTGTGGTCCATCTGTAATGAGCTGTAGTATCTCCAGAGGACCAGTAATGAGAAAAAAATGAAGATCCATGTAACAGCCTGGAAATGAAATTCTGTATCTAATTGTTGACATATCCTCTTGTTCCTCTTAGGGCAAAGGTGAAGAAAGGTGTGAATATTTTCAGTGTAAGAGCCAGCAGCCCGTACGTATGGGACATTAGCGAGAGCGTGGATTATACTGGGAAATATGCACCAGCTGTCATTGTTTGTCAGAGGAAATCTGCTACCTCGGAAAACAGGTAGGTCAGTTTTGTAGTTGTACATTTTATAAATGAGATAATTTTGCTTTTTTAAAAGCAGATGTATCTGCTTTGCTATGGTATTAATAAAACTTTTATTATAGTTTCTAAATACACATAGTCAATGTATCAATGGAAAGACTGATGCTTTCTTTCGTTTATAATACTCTGCTTACTGTACCTTATGGACTCTAAATCTATTTTGATTGCCTAAAGGAAATAAAAACTACCAGGGAAACTTCATTTCACAATGTTTAAAAGGACTTGCCTCATCTCTCTGAATTTAGTTCAGCCAGGTTGTTTAATCTTTTAAAATTATTTGCTTCCGAACAGATCAGGCATTATATTAGTGGCTTGTTAATTACAGTCTTCAATTTTGCAAAGGAACTAAGAAACACATGCCAGGCTTCAACCCATGTTCTTGGTAGTGAATTTTTAATCCACATTCAGAGAAGTGACATTCAGATCTTAAATTCACATGATGTTATAACTTAGGTAGGTTAGCAGTTTTGGTTAGCAGTTGTTCCAGTTTCTAATCACAGTTGAGTTTTTTTAAGAATAAATGGTTAATACCTTTTGGTTTCATTTAATTCACTGTTCCTGGGAAAGCTTCGGGAGGAGAGCATGTTGGTAACGAGCTCACTGGCTAAAGATTTTTTATATTAATTATTGTTATTAAACTGGCATCATGAAGAGGGAGGTCAAATTCTGCAGTGATTTACCTGCTGTGAAATTCCATTGAAATGTACTGGGTTTACACAAGGTGCAAGATTTGGCCGCTTTTAATTGAAAACCTCTTACCTCTAGATACACAGGAAACTCAGTGGCTCTGGAATATAGGAAGGAGGGGAAAGGGGGCTTCCTTTACTTTCCAGACATAAATCTGTCCGTCCCCCCACACACACACACACTAGAGTTCAATTTCAAAATCCCTCTCAATATGGTATCCTCCACTTCCTCCCCTAAACCATATATCATCTCATAGCTGGCTGAATTTTAGTGGCTAGGGAAGGAATATATATATATGTCACAGCCTTTTCCTGAATAAAAGAAGCAGAAAGATTATTAAAATTCCTGATTCAAAGCTCACTGAAGTCAATGAGAGCCTTTTCATTCATTTCAGTGGGCTTTGGATCAGGACCAAAGCAATTACCTAACACCATCTCCCCTTTCAGTTTTGTGGCTGTGTTCTGCAGTGCGGTGCAGCATTTCCCTGCTCCTCTTTCGGTAATGGTAAAATGTAGTGTGATATCAAGGATGGAACAAAGTTTGGCTACTTATTCCATTTCAATATTCTCCTAAGCTGAAGCATTCAGTGGCTGCCCTTAAAATGTGCCAGTTTCCATTCGATCATTACATAAGGTTAACCAGTAATTGAAGTATGTTCACTATCCTTCCACATGCTGACTATAGGGAATGACTTAGTAGTATTGCAGATATGGTAGTAATGTGATTTAGGCTCCAGTCCTGCAATACGCTCTGCATGAGCAGACCCCTGTATGCCAGCAGAGCACCATTGTATCAAGTCTCTGCCCACGTAGAGTTCATTGCTGGTTTGGAGCCTTAGTTAGCTAAGGCAAGTGAGAACAAAGATTAATTAGGGGGAGCTAGTCAGGCTTTTAGATTAATGAGGTGGTATCCGTGCCAGGCCCTCAAAGGTTCTGGACCCATGTTGCTTATTGTAAGAAATGTAACTCCAGTATCTATTCTGAATTTAATTAAAACACTTACAAGATCAAGAAAACATATCACCAAAGCTAAGCTGCTATTACTACTAAACTAAAAATGGAGCATTACAGCAATCAAATCAAGGTCAAATTAGCAAATTAGTCTCAGTATTGGATTAGAATTACACCTTCAAATTAACTGAGTGATCAAATGAATGCTAAAAATAATCCATTCTTATAAGTTGTAAAGAGGCTTCTAAGAAGATGATTGTTCACTTGTTTTTAACTAAAGAATTTTACCACATTTATCAGATCTATCATTTAAATCAGTGTTTCCCAAACTTGGGACGTTGCTTGTGCAGGGAAAGCCCCTGGCGGGCCTGGCCGATTTGTTTATCTGCTGCGTCTGCAGCCGATCACGGTTCCCACTGGCCACGGTTTGCTGCTCCAGGCCAATGGGAGCTGCTGGATGCGGCAGCCAGTACGTCCCCTGGCCTGCACCACTTCCAGTGGCTCCCATTGGCCTGGAGCAGCGAACTGCAGCCAGTGGGAGCTACGATAGGCCGGACCTGTGGACATGGCAATAAACAAACCGGCCAAGCCTGCCAGGGACTTCCCTAAACAAGCTGCATCCCAAGTTTGGGAAACACTGATTTAAATGGCTAAGTATCTTAATACTGAAATCAAATGATTACCTAATGTCTGGACCACAATTTTACAGCTAATTAAAGGTTCCTTGTTAGACTTAAGTTTTAGCCACCACAGAAGAAATTTCCTTCCCTTCCCTGCCACACGGATACTATAATACAAACCTCAATGGAACACTGCCCTGAGATTTCTAGTACTTCGTGCTCATTGTTGAGCAAGATAGTTTTGCCACTTGTGCTTTTGGGGCATAATCTTGCATCATTGAAGGAGTTCTAGATTTACACTGCTGCAGCAGGTCAGACCGGAAGTCTGGAGTGGAGCACGGATTTGGATTCAGTTATCCTGAGTTCCAAGCATTCTTTCTTCTTCAGGCAGCCATGTTTAGGGAAGCAGAAATGCTCAGCTTCAAGGTTGCATATAGGGGAACTCTAAACCTGTAAAAAGTTTCTGCAGCCCGGTATGTGCTCAGACACAGAGTTCTTCATGTTTGTTTGGGCGGATGATATATGATGAATAACGAAACAGAAACCTCAAAGAGAAACCGAAGGAGGGCACAACTTGATACTTCAATCAATTTTAAGTGTTTCCCAAGTTAAAGCATCTCTGAGTCACTGATTCATTCATGGAGAAAGTTATTTCTATAAGCTTTTTTCTTGTGGTTTAGGACTGTACAGATGTTACAGGTATTAAACTCATCTACTAATCATAGACATCATGATTTAGTTTGTTATAAATTTACACTTGAATGAGGGTGAACGTGAAGATTCAAGGAGGGGAGACCTTCTGGTTGTGTCTCCATAAATCTGGAACGTTGTCACCAGCCTGTAATAAACAGGGCACTGAAAAAGTCAAATAATATTTGACAGCTGTGCTTAATTAGTTATTCTGATGCAGACTCATAATATTTGCTGTTAATATTCATTCAAAAACATCCTGCTGGCTGTGATAATATTTATATGTTAATCCTGTTATGATAAGCTTTTAGTGCCAAAACCTCTTGAAACAAAATGAGTGATATATTTCAAAACTTATAAAAAGAAATGTTCAGGCATCCTGGTTAAGTTTGTCACTTGCACAAGTGTCGCCTTAATCCATGAAATTACACCTGTCACAGTAAGTTAGCTTTATTAACACTATTTCCTGATCCATGTAAAACTATCAGGATCACAAAAGCATTGAATTTCAAGTTAATTAACATTGCCACCTTTGCATTCATGTGATCAGATCCCTGATTTTTAAGAGTAATTAAACAATATGTAAATAGAATCTGAAGAATTTCTAAAAGAACTCCAAAAGCAAACAACTTGATAACAGAGTTCAATATTTAACTGTTATCCATTCTGCATATTTAGCACAGTTAAACATGCAAAGAGAAATTATTTGCCAATAAAAGCTCGCTTCCTCCTCTTCCTCCCCATTATAATGCTTGATCTTACTCCTAAAAGTGAGTGGCAAAACAGACATGAGTGATATTTAATAAGGAAATCAACCTGCTGAATATTATGCCTAATATTTTAAATTTCATTTACATATTAACCACCATAGTGACAAAAAGTTGTCTTCAAAAGTAAAACAAAGTCCAGAGTTTTCATGTCTATAGAAGGTCAGATAGAGTAAAACAAAAATAAACGGGTATGATTGAATGGGATATCACGGTACTGTCTGGATGAGTTTATTTCATCCGATCTAGATAATGGTAAGGACAGGCCCATGTGACCTTGGACAAGTCACTTAATCTCTCTGTGTGTCAGTTCCTCATCTGTAAAATGGGGAAGACAGCAACTCCCTACCCCATCGGGGTGTCATAAGTATAAGATTGTGAGATGCTCAGCTACTACAGAAGTGGGCGCCATAGGTACCTGAAATAGATGATAGCTAAAGCTATTAAGCGACTCTATTTCTATTTAAATCAGTGGTTCTCAAACTGTGGATCAGGACCTCAAAGTAAGTAGCTTGGTTGGCTTGCTGGGGCTCAGGGCCAAAGTCCAAGCCCGAGGGCTTCAGCCCTGGGCAGCAAGACTCAGGTTAAAGGCTCCCTGCCTGAGGCTGAAGCCCTTGGGCTTTGGCTTTGCACCCCTGGGGGTGAAGGGGGCTTGGGTGGGCTCAGGCTTTGGTCCCCCCTCCTGGGGTTCTGTGGTAATTTTTGTTGTCAGAAGGGGCTCGCGGTGCAATGACGTTTAAGACCCCCCTGAAGTTTAAATCAATGAATACTATATTTTGACAATTGAATGTATATTGGAAAATTCAGTATTTTTTTTTCTATACGCATAGGACTATCCACCCATGTCGAAAATAGGGATGGGCAAACTTGGAAAGTCTTGGAGAAGAACCCCAAAGCTTGGATCCAAGTTAGGCAAATCTTCTTAGTCCCCAAATTCAGTGAAAATGTAGTGTGGCCACACTTTGTCCTGAGATTTCTAGTACTTTGTGCTTATTGCTGGGAAAGAGAGTTTGCCAAGATGGCATTTCTTATGATTTTTTACCACTTTTATGCTTTTGATGCATAATCCTGCACCCTAGGGGTTCTGGATTTACACTGCTATAACAGACTGTAGTCAGAAATCTGGCCGATTATTAAGGGAGTCTATGGGCCAAACTCGGCTTTCAGATACATATGTGTGACACTCATTGTGGTAGGGTTACCAGATAGCAAGTGTGAAAAAACGGGACAGGGGATGAGGGGTAGTAGGTGTCTATATAAGAAAAAGTCCCAAAAAATGGGACTATCCCTTTAAAAATGGGACATCTGGTCACCCTACACTCAAGCCAATGTGTGATAATATGTATATGGTAATCCTATTATAATAACAGTCAATGGCAATTCCTCTTTGTCTAATGGCAGAACTTGTCCCTGTGTGTCTCATTTTCCATGAAGATATATCCTTATCTGAGGTACTTACATTTTCTCCACAGTTATCCAAAGAGTGTGAGATAAACTAAATATTACCTGGGGATAAGAGAAGAGGGAGCATATGGTAACCATCCCTTTGATGCACCCACACTTCATTTTCATTACATGCAGTCTGGGATGTTTAGTATCCTGCATGTCTCGTTTTCAAATCAAGTATGGAACCTCACATTCAATTATTTAACATCTAGTTTTGGTGTTATAACTGCAGTGAGTTACTGCCTCGTTCCTGTACTTGTTGCAGCTGCTATTACATGTGATAAGGTCTCTAGAGTGCTGTAATCCTAAAATACTGTATGGCTTTCTCCGCTGGAGCTACAAAAGCAACAAATTTGACATAAATAACAGTCTAATGGCAACAATAATTATATCACGTGGGTTGCTGGCATTCATCAAAATGCTTCGTAAACATGGTCCAGCATTGTAGATCACCAGTAATATTATTTTTTCTGTAAGCTCCGTTTTCCCATAGTTTTACCCACCACGTATATATTAATACTAGGGGAGATAAAATGCTCTGTTCGGTAGAATTATCAAAACAAAAATAAAACAAAAATACTCCATGGTATGTGTCCCATCCCATACGTTCTAGTTGTTCTTAGTGTAAATTACTGGACTTGAAATTTCAGTGAGAAAATAGTAATATAGGCCTTATGGGCTTTTGGACTAAATATACCTAGTATATCATTGCAATATTTCTACAAGCAATGGGAGGTTTTGGGTTTATACGTAGGTAATTGTATGACAACCTAAGAGCATTTGTTGTTCTCCAGAAGAAAAGCCCCAGCTGTGTGTGTTATGTTCTGAGAGATCTGCTTCACTCTTTGTTCTTTCGGTAATGTAGTTTTCCACGTCAGACTTGCCTACCTCTTTTTCAAAGCTCTCCATGGACTCATTTTATCCTACTGCCCTAAGCTTATGTCCACCTGCTCCCCGAGCCATGAGCCATTGTCCAGCACCTTGTGTAAGTCATTTTCACCAGTGCAAAATCTGCTACAGCTCTGATTTGTAGTGTTTTGCAGTGCTCTGCACTGATGTAAATGGCTACGCAAGGTGCGGGGCAATGGTGCAGGGTAATCTCTGGCCTCTTTGCTCTACTACCTTGGCTTTCTGAACATATCAGCTGGGGCACAAGCTGAATATCTCCTTGGTGCTTTACAAAATCCTCCAGTCTTGCCTTCCTTGTTTTTCCTTCTGATTCACCATGCTATGGGGACTCACTGACACTTGGTTTTACTCTATTTATCTGGACCCAAGATCTTGAGTCACTTCACCTCTTTAAGCCTCCTTTATTCTGCTCTGGGCTTGCAGTGATTGAGTAGCTGAGAGCAGAATCAGTAGACGTGCCAACTTTTGGATTGCAAAAAAATGAGAAACTTTGTCCCGCCCCTTCTCTGAGGCCCCTCCCCTTCTCTGAGGTCCTGCCCCCACTCACTCCATCCCCCCCTTCCTTTGTGGCTCACTCTCCCTCACCCTTGCTCACTCTCTCATTTTGACTGGGTTGGGGCTTGGGAGGGGTGAGGGCTCCAGCTGGGGTTGCAGGCTCTGGGGTGGGGCAGGGGATGAGGGATTTGGGGTACAGGATGGGGCTCCAGTCTGGGAGTGGGGCTGAGGGGTTCAGAGTGTGAGAGGGGGCTCTGGGCTGGGGCAGGGAGTTAGGGTGCAGGAGGAGGTGAGGGCTCTGTCCAGGGATGCTGATTCAGGGGTGGGGCTGGAGATGAGGGGTTCAGGGTGTGGGAGGGGGCAGGAGGAGGGGGTGTGGGGTGCAGGCCCTGGGAGGGAGTTTGGGTGTTGGAGGGGGCTCAGGGCTGGGACAGGAGGTTGTGATGCAGGTGGGGGTGAGGGCTCTGGGCGGTGTTTACCTCAGGGGGCTCCCAGAAGCAGCCAGCATGTCCCTTTGACTCCTAGACATAGGGGCAGCCAGGAAGCTCCGTGCACTGCCTCCAGCCGCTGGCGCCACCCCCACAGCTCCCATTGGCCGTGGTTCCCAGCCAATGGGAGCTGTGGAGCCAGCACTCGGGGCAGGGGCAGCGCGCAGTGCCTCCACCTAGGCAGGGGCAGCTCCAGGCCCCAGCACGCCAAGCACATGCTTGGGGCGGCAAGCCACGGGGGGCACTCTGCCTTTGGCGGCTTGCCTGCAGAGAGTCTGCTGGTCCCGCGGCTTTGGCAGACCTCCTGCAGGCATTCCTGAAGAGGGTCCACTGGTCCCGCGACTTCGGTGGACCTCCCGCAGGGACGTCTGCGGGAAGTCTGCCGAAGCCGTGGGACCAGCAGACCCTCCGCAGGCAAGCCGCCATGCTTGGGGTGGCAAAATGCCTAGAGCCGCCCCTGCACCTAGGAGCTAGAGGGACATGCTGGCCCCTTCCAGGAGCTGCATGGAGCCAGCCACTGCAGCCAATTGGACTTTTACAGCTGACTGGAGCCACCAGAGTCCCTTTTTGACTGAGCATTCTGGTTGAAAACCGGATGCCTGGCAACCCTAAGAACAAGGCCCACTTTCCACATTACTTTGGGAGTGTGACTGGCTGCTGCTGAGTGACATAGAAGCTGTGACTGTCCTGATGAGGACCTTGTGACAATCACCAAACTTCAGTCCTCTGTAGGCTAGACTGCAGTAATGTGTTCTGCTTTGCGGTGTCTGTGCAGTCTACTTGGAAGCTCCAGTCATTGCAGAAAGTTGTTAGCTACCTCCTGAGTGAGGCGAGATACAGTGCATAACACTTGGTCAAGGCATTGGCTTGTTTTTTGCAACTAAAGACATTGCAGTTTACTCTGACACCACTTCTTGATTGGTACCCGGTTATGCCTATTACGTTTTACTGGGATATTTTTACCATCAGCTTTTTGGGGAGTAAAACTCTCCTGGACCTTTGGGATTTCACTCCACTTGATTGTCCCCCATTCGGGGTGAGCTATAGCACATCATTCAAGGCTTGTTTAATTTGGTACACTCAGTTTATGTTCCAGCTTTGGTTGATTTCGCATTGTGCTTGTAACCTTTCCTCTGCTGAGGTCTGCTGACGTGAATCAGGAAAGCAGCAACTGTAGTGTCCCTGGCTGAGGGCTGCGTGTGCAATTTGTTTTGTTTATATTTAATTTTTTTAAATGGTTTGAAATAAAAATATTAAATGGAAAATGTCAATTTAATCAAATAACTAACAAGATTTTCAAGTGACTGGTAATTTCAAGTGACTGGTAATTTTTGATTGGGGGGGTGGGGCTCAAAGACACCTTAAAGGGGCATTTTCATAAAGAATTAACCACCTGCCCTTTGAAAATCAGGCACCTTTAAGATGCCTTAAATTCAGCATTCCAGAATTAAGACATGTAAAATGACTATTCAGCTTTGAAAATCTTGGTCTAAGCCACCATTAGGATCTGGACTGTATTAACTAAATCAGGGGGAGATTATATGTTAATTTCATTCTGAAATATCAAAATTCAGTTTGATTCTCTCTTCCCAAGCATTTAGATGGAAGAGGAGTGATCTAAATCTCCCTGTTTTTTTCATCAGTTGTAAATGTCTCTTCTCTGGCAGCTTTTGAGGCCCACAATGCACATCAGTTAGTTTTCAAAAAAAAAAAATTCTATGCTGTTCCAGCCATCTAAGTGTTTAATTAATTGTTTTGGTGCCCTGAAAGTACCATATAGGTCTCTCCTCAAAAATGACATTTAAGCTCTCAGTGTTTCAAGAGAGATTAGTCAGAACAGTTGCAAAGCCTCAATTTCTTGCTTAAAACTTGTATTAAGACTTTAAAAAAATATTGATTAGTAGTTCCTTAGTGGATTCACATCAGTTATGCCAGTGTAAATCTGGAGTAACTCCAGTCTCTGCTGTGGATTTATGTCACTGTAACCCATACAGAATTTGGCCTCACTGCTTCACTCTTCTCCACGTTAACCTCTTTTCTCTTATTTTCATAATAAAAGTCCTATTTTATTCATCAGGAAACCATCTTTTCCTTAAGTATGTCTCACCAGTGCTAACGTGTGTTGTGCTTATCTTCTTGCAGCAAATCAAAGAGATGAAATATTAACCAACAAATCTTAGACAAAGGCACTATTAGGGGACTTTTTCACCTGTTTGTTTGAATGAGGGTCATTCATTTAAAAAACAAAGAGAGTCCAGGCAAACACTTCAAAGGCTTGTAGATAGGCTCTTGGCATCTTGGAGGTGGACCTAGTTTCTATAGCCATGACATTTAGATAAAGAAGGTACTACAAGGCACTTCAGCTGTCATTACAAAGATGAAGATTTCTTTTAATCTTTGCTGAACTTTAAGGTGCTCCATAGGAAGGGAACATAGCAGGGTTTCTTTGTGAGCATAATATTATTAAAAATAAGAAATAAATAACAATGTTGAATTGTTGACATAATCTCTTGCAGCATTCTGCAAGGAAAAGGATTCTTTCCCTGATTCAGGGAAGTATTGCTCTTTTCAGATGAATTATTTGTAATAATTTATGTTTGTATAGCACCTTCCAATCTCCAAATGGTTTGCAAATGACGATATAGAAGAATTACTTTGGTGGTAGGGGTTTATCGCCATTTTTAAATGATGAGAGGTGCGAACACCTCTGGGGTGCAACATACATAACTTAGCAGCTCACAGTGATGATATTGAACAGTTTAGGACAATGAGCTTGTGTCTCCATTCCGCTAAAGCCTTTTTACACAACCTTGGTAACATAAAGAGACCTTAGGGTGGTGGGATGGTTGGGCAGCAAGAGAATGGATGAGAATGTTCCCCCATGGAAGAGCCTCCCAGCTAGTGAGCTTCCAGCCCACAGCATAGTGGGCAGATGCAGAGTTTTTTGGCGTTATAACCAGAATTCACTGCAATACAGTCATTCTCCACTGCCCTGGGCCCTTATGGGGCAGTCAGAAGCCAAGTATAAGTAGGTGCAGCCCTGAGTCCCTTCTGTGGACCCAGAATACGTGGGTTTAAAGCCAGTATTGTCCCACATCTTGTGTCTCTGTCCCAAGTGCATGAATGGAGTAACTGAGAAGCAGGCCCAATGTCTCCTTTATGCTGGCCTTGCTACATCTCCTAGAGAGAAAAAACCAAGATTATTATGTTCCACTACTCAGTGCAGGTGTGCAGGCAGCTATGCAACTGATGAATGTCAAGTATCGGGGGTAGCCGTGTTAGTCTGTATTCACAAAAACGAGTCCAGTGGCACCTTAAAGACTAATAGATTTATTTGGGCATAAGCTTTCATGGGTAAAAAACCCACTTCTTCAGATGCGTGGAGTGTTGAATGTGTTGCTGTGACAGTCCATGACAGTAAATAGGACAGTGGAATTGTTGGAAAGAATGGCAATCTTGATGCTGGCCTGATAAAGCCCTGAGCAGTTATATGCCAGACTGCAGTTTGCTGACTCTCCACCATCTCCATTGCTAGAAACCAGCACTCCCTCTCATAGCTGTATGTCAAACCCCTCTGAAAAATGTGTTCGCTCCACATGAGATGTCACAGCGGAAGGCAACCTGAGAGAGAGTCTGCTTAGTTCAGTTTGGACCCGTTCCATGTTTCATAAACACTAGCGTCAAGATGACCTCTCCTGACCTCATTTCAGCAGTGACTGGGGTGGGACTTTGAACAGAAGGAATTCTGGCTTCAGGCAAAGTGTGCAGTGCTTGCAAGGAAAGATTAATTTCAATTCCTGTCCTATCTCATCTGAAAAGAGGAGATCAGAAGGAGAATTTTTTTATCAAAAAAAAAAATATCTGTATCTTTTTAAATTAAATTGCATTGATTTTTTTTGTATGAAGGAAAGAACAGAAACCAAGGATACAACATTACATATCTCTCTGCCCCCAAAGAAAAGGGGAGAAGGTGCATGCTATTAAGTATATAACAAATCTAGTACAGTACCTTTTATTCAAAAAAATCAACCAAGAATTTCAGAATGGGAACACTAACCTCATCACCATCATTGTCAGTTACTGATTTAGCTTAAGTGGTAGAGGGCTGTGGTGTGACTGTGAAAGGTCCTGGGTTGAAACTCTGCTGATGACTTGAGCAGGAAAAAGTAGTCTATGGTCATGTAATTGAAGATTGTATTGCAAAGCATACATGGAGGCAGAATTAAGATTGCCTGGGTCATTTTAATACATTTTAAGGAGTTCTCATGGCACACAAAGTTCTCTGTGACACAAGATGTTGGTGATCTGGCTTGTATCCTCTGGAGACCGGAGTTTAACTCCTTCTCTAAAGTTAGGTCAGTAGCAGAGTGATTGTATGACTGGGCTCAAATGCCAGAGCTTGTCACCTAGGATCCTCACCATGATTTTTCAGTAGGTCATCCTAAATGGTCAGCACCTGTAAAATCAGTGAATAATACCAAAATTTTGGAGTTTTCTTTCCCCTTCATCAGAGGGTCATACCACAAGTTACTAAGCCTCAAATGCTCCTGTAAAATGGGTAAGCCAAGTGAATAATGCAGCAGTCCTCAAACTGTGGGTCGGGACCCCAAAGTGGGTCAGAACCCCATTTTAATGGGATCACCAGGGATAGCTTAGACTTCCTAGGGTCTGGGGCCAAAGCTGAGGCCCAAGCCCCATCACTTGGGACTGAAGCTGAAGCACAAGGGCTTCAGCCCTGGAAATTGGGGCTCAAGATTACAAGCTCCCTGCCTCAGATTGAAACCCTTGGGCTTCGGCCTGTGGTGGGGCTCAGGCGGGCTCAGGCTTCGGTCCCCAGTCCCCACTCCTGGGGTCATGTAGTAATTTTTGTTGTCAGAAGCGGTTGTGGTGCAATGACGTTTGAGAACCGCTGGAATAATGTATTTGAGGAACACAATTGAACCCTAAGTAACTTGCCTAAGGTCATGCATTGGGTCAGTGAAAGAGCTGGCAATAGATCAGAGAGTGCTGCCTCCCAGTAGCCTGCTCCAATCATGGGCCCACGCGGCTGGGGTGCACATGCAAAAATTCTCCGCTACTGTATTTTTCTGCAGCGTGCAAGTAACAAAAGACATTTCCAACCATTTGTACATGTTCATATATATTTAACTTCCTTGTTTTTATCCAGGTGTTGTCAAATGCAATAAATACAATTTTAATGTGTGGGGAGGAAGGGAGATTTTCCTCAGGAACCTTCAAGACTCATCATCACCATGCACTCTCTTTGTGTCTGTGATAGTTAAAACTGTGTCCTCTAAGACATTGATAGCCCCAGATCCCTTACTCACAATTCTAGTGGGACAGGAGGAGTTTACTGCTTACGGAAAAGAAACAGAGCAGCCTTCAACCTGTGGAAAATCTAACGTTAAATCTAAAGATTGGATGTCATAAGCAATTATCTCCAATTTTGCTGTGGGTTTTCCTTCCCTTGGAGGATATCCCCTGAGAAATCATTTTAATTACTCTGTCAGTTAGAAGTGGGCAGGTGATAGAGGTTTTTAAAGCATGAGTTAAGGTTAGAAGCAGGGCTACATGTGGTGGTGTAGGATGAGAGGGAATCCCACTTTGTGGCAAGAAAGTCGTTGGAAGTTAATTTCCCCTCCTCGGTCAGCATTCAGCAGGGAACAAATTGGAAGGCTAGTGTCAGTATGTGGCGTAGTCTAATATGTATTTAGACTTTTTAATGATTCCTACCTAAATTCTAACCACAGGTACAAAGATGAAATGCAATGAATATTGTTATTTATGTCATACTGAGTGTCTTTAATGGCTTCTTTTCTTAATGGATAGTTTTATGGATGAGGGAACATCCAGAATTGTAGTACTGAGGATTTAAAATAGATGCTTTTGGAAGCCCTCATGATTCAGTCATCCGCCAATCTCTAGTTAATGAGGTTAGAGGGAAACTTTCTCTATTTATCTTAGGTACTTATATGCTCATTACCACAGAACCTGAGCACCTAACAACCTAACATTGGGTAAGGAATGGTGCCCCTAGCCTCTGTTTGTCAGAGGATGGAGATGGATGGCAGCAGAGTGATCACTTCATCATTGCCTGTTGGGTTCAGTCCCTCTGGGGCACCTGGCATTGGCCACTGTCGGTAGACAGATACTGGGCTAGATGGACCTTTGGTCAGACCGATATGGCCGTTCTTATGTTCTTTAATATATTTCTCCTCACAGCATCCCTGTGAGATAGGAAACTGCTATTATCCCCATTTTACATATGGTAAACTGAGGGAGAAACTCAGGGCTAGATTCACAAAGAAACCTAGGTAGGGTGATTGCCACACCTCACTTCTAGGCACCTCGAAAATCACTGGGATTCACAAAGCCTGGATTAGGCGTCTATGTGTGGGAAGAGATCACCATAGAATGGGATTCTCCTGCGGTTAGGTCAGGGGGAGGCAAACTTTTTGGCCTGAGGGCTGCATCGGGTTTCATAAATTGTATGGAGAGCCAGTTAGGGGAGCGGGTCATGACCCAGACCCCACCTCCTATCTGCCCACCCCACCGGGACTCCTACCCCATCCAACTCCCCCTCCGTTCCCTGACAGTCCTCCCCCCCGGGACCCTTGCCCCATCCACACACCCCCACTCCCTGTCCCCTGACTGCCCCCAGAATTCCTACCCCTGACTGCCCCCTGCTGCCTCATTCAACACCCCTCTCCTCCTTGACTGCCCTCCCCCGGGTCCCCTGCCCCCATTCAACCCCCTTTTCCCCCCCCAATCACCCTGACCCCTGTCCACGCCCCCATCCCCTGGCCACCACCCCAAAATCCCCTGCCCTCATCCAACCCCCCCTGCTCTGTGCCCCCTGACCACGCTGTCTGGAGTTAGACCTGTGTCCTTTTTGGAATCTAGCCCTAAGTGCCTCTGGAAGGTTGCGCAAGAGGTCTGCAGCAGGGCAGGGAAATGAAGCGGGATCTCCGAAGTCTGAGTCTAGCACCTGGGATTTGGTAGTACCCTAACCACGTCTTTCCCCTCTTTCTTAAGGAGAAACTTTCTTTGTGGGCAGGTTATTCCATAACTACCTCCTGCAGGGCTTCTTGCCCCTTCCTCTAAAGTATCTGGTACTGGCCACTATTGGACCCTGGCTACTGGACTATATGATCCAATATGGGAGTTCCTAGGGGAACACCTACTTCACTAAGACAACAGGCTGGCTGGCTATTGCAATGGTTGCCTGATATCCATAAATGATTCAGCTACAAAAGAAGAGAAATCTTAAGACTCGATTTGGGTGCGTGGCTACAAGGCAGGACTGTCCCTGTGACCCCAGTGAGTATGTGGGGGTTGTGTAGCTGAAGTGTGTGATAAACACACACTCCACTCCTCTTTTGGGTTTTCTATAAAAACAAGCAGTTCTTGCTCCACCCCCACCCCCCCTCCAGCCTTCAGAGAATCCATTCCAGCTTTAGGTGTCATTTGAAATATGAGTTTTTCTGTGTTCTATGGAGCCTACTTTCAATTTGCACCTTTTCTTAAGGTCTGGATTTTTTATATTGAATTCCAGCCTCATTGTGCAGCTTTATGAATTTTGTTCTTTGTGTATGATGCTCTGCCAAAAACTGAGCATGAGAATGCAGAGAAAAGGTGCTACCCAATAATTTATACAAAATTACATTTGCACAGTGGATGTGGGGAGGAGCATTAAGAAGGGGGAGAGGGAACAGAAACCAAACAACCTACACACTTTGTAAAGTGAAGACGCCCAGGAGACTAGCTTACTGTTTGATCCTATGGTAAGCTACTGGAATTATTATTAGGATTGTATTTCATTGCGACTTGATGCTCCATAGGGCCTCATGCTTCTCCGTATAAGAAGTGAAATATCATCTTGCATGATAGGTGTGTTTTCTGAGATGGACTTTTAAGCCCCTGGCCACTGGGGAGCTGATGGCTCAGGTGATAGACTTCTAGGTCTTTGATTCAAGCCCAGCTCAAGCTGGTAGTGACTGAAATTTACCATCTAATGGGGATTTGTTGCTGGGATTCAGTTTCTCGTGGGTAGATGCCTACATGACAAAACCATACCATTGCAATTCTGTACCCATGCTGGCAATGTCAGAAAGGCCAGGGATTGAACAAGGGCTCAGGTATAATATTGATGCCCTCCTTCCCTGTAGAGGCGTTCCCCATGTGCCATGGCTGGGGTGCATGGACCGAGTGGTGGTTGAGAGGGAACGAGGGATGCTTGCACAACTTGCACTCAGTCTCAGTGCTCGCTGGCACCTCTCGCAAGCACTGATTCAATAAACATAATATTGAAATGTACCATGAACAAAACTGAATATCACTGCCTGCGCCCTTTCTTACTTGTAACACTGGTTGTCATTGTCTCAGGGCTGTTGTAAGACTTTCTACTTACCTCTGCTTGAACCCCTCATTATTACTGAATGGCACCTTAGACACTTACTATATTAACTATTGTAATTCCCGAAGTACTGGAATTCTTGCTCTTGGGAAGCCATATGAGTCTCATGCTACAGGAAACAAGGCTGTATCACATCCATCCTCTGTCTCCGTCACTGGCTTGCTAAACCATCTCTAAGATCAATTCCAAACTGTCAGTCTATCTTACACCATATAGTCTCTAACAGAGTTACCCTCTGAACTCCCCTTGGAGGTAAGGCCGTGCTGTTATGCCCACTTTACAGATGAGAAAAAGAGGCACAAAGAGAACAAGTGCAAGGTCACGCAGGAAACCTGTTGTAGAGTAGAGAACTGAAGCCAAGTTTTCCATGTCCCAGCCTTATACTGTAACCACTGGACCATTCTTTTTTTTATCCTCAAGACTGATTTTCAAAATGTTCCATAGCCAGGTGCTACCCCGTATTTTAGGGCTTGTCTTCACTACTGGGCTAAGTTGATGTTGCTGCAGTCGATGCAGGAGTGTTGATTTAATGGGTCTGGTGATGGTGCGTTAAGTTGACAGAAGAGCACTCTCCCATCGACATAATTAATCCACCTCAAAGAGAGGAGAAAGCTAATTCAACGGGAGAACATCTCCCACCGACATAGCGCTGTGTAGACACCGCATTAGGTCTATGTAAGTTATGTTGCTCAGGGGTCTGGGTTTTTTACTCCCCTGAGGGATGTAACTTGCTTCTACTTAAGCGGTAGTGTAGTAAAGGCTTAAGTCAACCCCACTCCCTCATCTTACCTGATTTCCCCACTCATCTTGTATCTTCACATGTAGAGCCATAGAAATGCAGAGCTGGAAGGGACCTCAAGAGGTCATCTAGTTCAGCCCCCCTTCACTGAGGCAGGACCTAGACCACACCTGACAGGTGTTTTCTAACCTGTTCTTAAAAACCTCCAGTGACAGGGATCCCACAACCTCCCTTGATAACCTATTCCAGTACTTAACTATCCTTAAAGATAACCTAATGTCTAACTTATATTTGATAATATACCATATGGTGTGTGTCACTCCAATAATCACTATGCCCAAGGAATCATCAATAATAAATCTAAAGAAAAATGTTACTATATATCTGCTAAAAGTATTTTTTCCTGTTAACTTCAATGGAATTATGACAATTTACACCAGCTCAGCATATGGCCCAATAATTTGTGACACAGGAACTACTATGAAGAAGGCATATTCTGCGCATGGGAAGAGTGGTGAGTGTTGTGGGAAGAGACAGAGCAGCAAGGAGCAGACTGTGGCTACTGCTGCTTTTTATAGGGAATCTTGTGACACCCAAAGCTAACCGAGAACAGGTGCCAGGACTAACCAATGACAGCTCTCATAACAAGGAAGACAATGTGTCCTAATAGATGGAGCACTGGAAGGACCTGTGTTCTGTTGTTGGCTCTGCCATTGGTGTGGTGGGTGACTGAGGGCCACAGCATTTCAGTGCCTCAGTTTCCCCATCTGTAAACAGAGGGTAATGATACAGACTTCCTTTGTAAAGAACTTTGTCTACTGATGGCAACAGTTAGGTACTACTGATTTTGAGTGGGTACTTTAATATCATTTTGGGACTGGGTCAGTCCTCAAGACCTGCCCCTAACAATCTTGTGCCAGTCATTAGAACTGAGGTCTCTAAGACAATGCAAACAAATATCTCACTCTTCTAGGCTGCTCCCCATCACAACCATTCTTACAGTGCTCTTCATGTTCCACTGACATTTGGACATCTGCTGCCTGCTGCGGGACTGCACGAGCCATTGGTGAGACTGTGAATTTCACATCAATCTTGAGAAGCCCTTTTGTGTTGCGTGTCATGATCCTTACTTAGTTCTACAGGTCGCTGTAGCATAATATTGCTGTTTCCTCCCAGCAGCCGTTGTATCTCTCAATCAGGGCTCTTATACTCGATTTGCAACTTGTCCTATTAACATGTCCATAGTTTAAGTACACGTCTCGTCTCTCTCGTCGCCTTCATTTCGCTTGCTGCTCAACTCTTTTAGATTGCTGCTCAGCCCCCATATTTAGCTTATTTTTTTCCCCCAGAAATGTCACATTGTGTTCAGAGTGACTGGTTTGATTAGGTTTCTTTTGGTTTTTTGCAAGTGGGGATTGCAGTCGATGGCTGGATTAAAAGGCACTGTGTAAGAAATGACAACACATGATCCACAAGATCGTAATATAACAAATGCACACAATTCACTCATGCAAAATAAAAGTCGGAATTGTAGACATTAGCTTGAGTGGTGGAGCTCAGAGATACATTTTACCCTCAGCCGAGAGGATAACGACCTGGAAGGGTATATTTATACTGCGAGTGAAGGTGTGACTGTAAGTAAGGATAGGTAGGCATGACTTAAAATAGTAGTGGCAAAACAGTCTAGAAACCCAGGTGCATACCTAGGCTTCTGGATGGGCTTGTACTTGGGTGGCTATCACATACTGAAGCCTGTGCAACAATGTCTATGCTATGATTGTTACACATCCTAGCCTAATTAAAGCTAGCATGGGTTTGTATATCTGTGCTCAATCACACCTTCACTTGCAGTGTAGACATACCCAACTCTCATAAGGAAAAAGCTGACAATAGAATACATTGAAGGAAAAAATATAAAGAAGAGAGTAAAAAAGAAACAGAAAAAGATTCATCTTGAGTAAAGGTTGCAACTCTTTCTGAGTAGGGCTGGTTGGAAATTTTTCATTGCAACTGTTTTTCAATGGAAAATTGAGTTTTTAACTGAATGTGGGGGGGGGGGGTTGGATTTGCAAGACGTATCTGCTTTCTGCAGAAATTTTTGACTTTTCATTAAAAAAACAACAAACCCAACAAACATTTTCAGATTTGGGCCAAAAAAAATTGGGTTTGGAGTTTTAATATATTTTATGAAAGGTCACATTTTTCCACAGCCCCACATCCATATTTTGACCCGCTCTGAGTCAAGAGAACAATGGAGAAGGACAGATTGTAATAAGGAACCAAAGTTGCAGACACACATGTCCTTTACTAAAATGAGTAGTGCATAGATATCAAAATTAAGCACATTCATAAGTGCTTGAAGGATTAGAGCCTATGCCTCAATATATCTATATCTATATCTAGATAGATATAGGAACACATCTAGAAACAAGTAATTACACAAGGAACATACATTTGTATTCACAAATGGATACTTGACTGAGCACCTACTAATCGCTGCATTTGCACATTTTGACTGTGTTTAGGAGGCATGTTCTGCGCATTTACTTATATCTTTGCACATGAGTGTTCCAGTGTAGCAGCTATAGGGTGGATCCCGAGAGACACTCAGAATTTGTACCTTTCAGTGATTTCAACAGTAGTTGTGGCCCTACCTCTCAGAACGGGGCCAATATGATCTGAACTGAAGCCCACTGAAGACATTGGAAAACATCTCATTGACTTCACAGGATCAGACTTTAAGCATGTAGTGTCTGGTCTTGAAGACAAGCAATGATCGCTAATAGTGATTCAGAGGATTTGGATTTTGTTCCCATTTGGAATGAAAACAAGAAGTTTTGAAATTCTGCGTATAGGGAATGGAGCTCCTGCTCTAGTTCAGTCAGCCTGGTGAGATGCCCTGAGCCATGGGCCCTGGAATCCCGGACTCTGAAGCAGTCTGGTGAGCAGGCTACTGATGACCTGAATGGGCAAGCTGGCAGGAAACTAGGCAGGTTTCAAACCTGCCTGGCACACAGGATTCCATTTGAACTGAGCCTGGGTTCCATTAGAACTTCGTCAAAATTGAACCATCTCCGCGACATGGTTAGATTTTGAAAATATGCAAATTCCATTGAAAAAAGGTTTTGTTGGTATTTTTCTAACCAGCAGTACATATGAGAAGTAGAGTCCTGTGTTTCTATGTCTTTATTCGATCCCCGATAACCATGTCTGTTGTCTGTAGCAGGTGATTTGTTAAAATATTTTGCAAAGACAATTTGAGGACTAATTTTTGACAATCTAGTCCATAAACCAATGTTTTCAAACTTGGATTCCCAAAGTTAGCCTCCTAAACTCATAGTGAGGTATCTTAGTTAAAATGGCCTAGTTTTTAGAGGCGCAGAGCACTTGCAACTCTCATTGCCTATAATTACTCCCTGAAAATATTCTGATCACTGTATATAACTGTGACTAGTAGTGTACTGCATCTTCCACGTAGTACATAAGCCTCTGAGTGGTCAGCAGCTTAGCAAACAGGATTGTATTTAATGCATAAATGGAAAACACATTTGCTATCCTGTGAACAAAAGAATATCGAGTGCGGAGTGAGAACTTCTTCATTTCCAGATTATCTGACTCTTACATTTAGTTTTGAAACTGCTAAAAATTAGGAAGAAAAATAATTAACCTGTGTAATTTTCAATCCAATTAAGAATGGTTTAGGTGGCAAATATTGTACCTGGAAACTGACTGATTATGACATGTTTCCTCTGAGATGCATCTTCCTGTTAATTGCTAAAAGCAATTAATTTGCTTCTTACAGCCACATGCAGAGCCCTTTGTATGAGGTGAATGCAGGCAAGTAAAAGGCACATAAAAGATCAGAAAATAATATATTGAAATTTATTACAGATGTTATACATGGGATGTGTGTGTGTGTGTGTGTGTAGGGGCATCTACCTATGTATGTCCGCATACCTGTCCACCTTTAGGTATGGGTTATACTACATTAAAATACTATTAATGTCACTCAAAAATTAGGAAATTGCAGAATTAAGGATGCTGTGCAACTTTATATGAGAGAAGAATGTGTGTGTTCTGTTATTTCATATATTTAATTAACATATAAAATCAACATTGATTTCAAGCTTTTAGGAATCTCCGAAAGAATTACAACATCCTGACGAAAAATTACTATTTATCCAAACCCGAGATTTTGTTCTCATCATCCACATGAAAATAGGTCTTGTTTGCACAGGCACTAAGCAGCAAATCATCAGGACTTTACTGTCTCTCGCACATTGGGATAAATGCTCAGTTTTAAAAATTCAGCCCAGGGAATTAGCCCCTTGAAGTGGTGGGCATTTAAAATGGTTATTGTAAAAGCCATATTTTGCTTTTTGCCTTGGGCCTCTGCATTTGGCTTCCTCATTATATTTACATAGCACTATAGCAAAATATATCTCCTACTCTGAATTTTAAAGGATTAACCTTGTTTATGAAAATTAATGGTTCTGTTTCTTGCATCAACCACGAGCATAATCTCGATCTGTAACCAAGCAAACAGATGTACTAAAGAACCTCTAGTGATAATTCAGGTGTTTATTTAGGTACAGAAACTAAGTGTAGCGGTGCTGTCTACCCAATCTGGCCTTAGTGTCCCCCTTTTGGGCTCCACAATAATTTCAGTTTAGGCTTTCATGTCTTGAGTAACATCCATTCTTGGGGTCAGGATTTATTAACAGAATTCACGAGGAAACAAAAGAACATCCAGCCTTCCGAGATGGCTCACACCCCTCAGTGCAGGGTTCTGAGTCCTGACCCTGCTGAGGCTTTTTATCTAGCCCTTCAGCCTTCCTATCTGGCTCCAGCTCCCTACAGGCTTGCACCTCTAGGCCTTCTGCCTTGGAATTAGGAAGAGTCTCTCTGTATAGAACAGCACAGGCAGCCCCCTTGCTCTGGGAGTCTCTCCCTGCTCTCTGTCGGGCAGCAACAACCAGGACTTTCTACCTGGAGACTTTCCTTCTTTCCTCAGTTTTCTGTTTTAACTGTGTGCCAAAAAATCTTATTTAGCCACATGGCCTGCCTGTCAGATGACAGTGTTCATTGTCTCTACCTGGGGAGGTGAGTTAAGTGTGTCACAGCGGGACTGGGCCTGTCTCCCCCTAAATGGCCAGGCACCCATTGTACGCATTGTATACCCCTGGTGTGGATTTTCAGAACATAAGTGCAGAATACAGATACGGCATCTGCCATGAATAATTGTTTGTGGTCAGGGATGGGCCTTTTGCTGTTCTTGTTAAAGTCCACCCAAATTTGGCCCAATTATGAGCCTCTGAAAAATCTCAGTTCAGACATATCCAATCAAAACTTGTTAGAATTTGGCAGCTAAATTCCCTGAAAATTCCATCTTCACTGAACATGCTCCATCCCCTCACAGGGCAACCCTAATTCTGGTATTCCTTAACTTTTGACCTCACAACCTTAGTATTCTTTCAATATAGCTTTGGATGTAATTGTGCTTATAGAGGTCCAGTCAGCATAGTAACTAGACCCTAATATCCTGGCAGCAAGGGTTAAAATAGCTTCCAGAGTGTGGGTGAATGTGATGGTTAGTCAAAGCTCTGAACCTTCTCTTGTTTGAGAAATGGAAAACAAGCCGTTTTCTTCTGCTCAGGAATCATCCCTGCAGCCTGTGCAGATCCTGTGCTAGATTAGAGGATTTCCCAAAACCGTTGTACAGGACCACATGTCTATTTAGATGAGGAGTTAGATCGGCCTGTTTAGCCTTTGGTAAGTCTTTACCTTGGACTGTTAGGAAATTCAGTGTTGTGTGTGTACCAAAAGCTGGGAAAGCCAATGACAGACCAAAAGGCTATTGCCATCTTCCTCACTTTCAATCTTTGCTGAGACCTTTGTCCCTTAGAATTTACCATGTTCAGTTTAATTCAGTAATTGTATAATACTTAGCTCTTCTATAGCACTTTGCATCAGTAGATCTCAGAGTCAGAACACTTTGGAAAGGAAGTCAGTGTCATTATCCCCATTTTACACATGGGGAAACTGATGCACGGAGTGGTACCCAAGGTTGTCCAAGAAACAATGGCAGAGCTGGGCAATATAAATTTGAGTCTGTCCTCACTGGTTCCTTTCCTCTGCAGTTACCTTCTTTGTACAGATGAGCTCACAAAAGGGACTTGTGTCTAGGGTGACCAGATGTCTTGATTTTATAGGGACAGTCCTGATTTTTGGGTCTTATTCTTATATAGTCTCCTATTACCCCTAACCCCCGTCCCGATTTTTTCACACTTGCTGTCTGGTCACCCTACTTGCGTCTCTGACCTCTAGTCTTTTCAGGAGAAAGAAAAGGTGACAGGCCAAGAAGCTGAGAAGGTTTTGCAAGAGCACTGCCAAAAAGTTAACTTGCCAAGTAGTTTAGGTGACAAGGTTAAGCCAGAAAAGAAGAGTAAAGAAATACCACCCTGCTTATAGTGCAGGAGAGAAGTGCTGCTGATCCTGAGTGTAAGGTATGAACCTCACAGACAAGCTATGATGATGAGGCACTAATCTTCTAGTGAAAGGCGACAGTGTTAAGAGCTGCCTGCTGTCTTCCATTGAAATCAGGGCAATTATCAGATACTGGTCATTGTGTTGTAAGGAAGGTTAACCAGAGCAATTTGAGCAACCATCTTCCTACGGGAAAAAAATCTTAATGATCATTACTTGAACATCTGGCCATGGGATAGATTTTAATACATTTTTGTAGAAAGTTCTGGGGCAAGTTTAGATCCTGAGGTTTTGGAGAGTGAACACCTGAATGTTATGCCAGTGGAAAAGCAGCTTTTTTTAGTGTGTGAGTTTTTCAGAAATCTTCTGGTCTAGAATGAGAAGGTCAATTTGTCTGTTAAGTGAGGGGAACAAGAAGCAGTACTTGCCCTCTGAAATTAGCAGTGAAACAAGCTGCTTTGAACTTATCTGCTGCACTACACCTTTGGGGCAGTGGCTGGAACCAAGACAGACAATATTTCTCCAGGCTGTCAAAATTCTCTCACAAAAGAAGGGAGGGGAATTGCCTTGGTCTGATCTCCAAATGAAATAACCAGCTGCACTTTTTTAATGGTCCAGAAGATTAAAGGCCACTTCAAACAATCTAGCACAATAGGTTTTAATTTATTCTGTTACATATTTCTCTTAATTGTCACAAAACTGAGGCAGTAAAGCTCAGTCCAGGGCTGAGTGTTCTGTTAATAATTGCAATTACTTTAAAGGAGAATGTTACTGGAGAAGGGGGGTGCAAGGCAGGTCTATGAAGTAATATAGAAAAGAAAAAGCTAAAAATGGCAAGAGATTCAAAGCATTAGGCTTTCCACCAGCAGTGTTCAAGCAATGTTTAACATTGTGTATGTATGGAAGGATCTGTGTTTCTTCCTTGTAGAGGTAAAAGAAAGGAGCAATGTAAGAGGCTGATTTGTGAGTCAGTGAATATGTCTGCATGGTATTGAACATAAGTGCCCTTAGTTCCCATTATCTCCACTGGGAGGTAAGATGCTCAATACTTCACACTAAGCACTTAGTGTCCCCAAAGGATTGGTCCACTCTTTGAATCTTCTTGTCGTTTATTCTGTAAGACAAACAGAAAACAGAGTAGGAAGTTGTCCCTAAATAACATGCTGCATGTATGTGCAATAATATGTATACAGTCCTAATAAAGAAGGTATCTTAGAAATCCTGTACCTATTATTCATGTGCATCAAAGTATCCTCAGTACATGTTACCAAACTCGGGTCACCAAAGCCTATGATTATCATATAGGGCTCAGTCCTGCCACCATTGTAGTCAGCGGGAGATACACTTCTGACTCCAGATACAGACCTGGGCAAAGGAAATAAGTGATAAGCTACACAGGCAGAAATGATAAGTAAGGTCTATATAGTATGACAGCACATGGACAAGATAGTAGGAAATTTAATAGACATTCTGTTTTCAGCTTGCTGATCCATTTACCTTCCTAATCTTGTCTCCTAAAAATGAGGCTTTACCTATGTCCAAATATTTAGGTCAAGCCAGGCCTACCTTCCTCGGCTTTGGTTTATATATATATATATAAAAAAATTCCCCTCTCACCCCTATGGGTGGTATGTGTCTTCCTCAACCTCGGGTACTCTACCAGAGGCCTGGGAGTTTGAGGGTTCTGCGCAGTATCTTAGCTGTTCCTAGCACTGCACTCTTCTGGACAGAGAGCTCTGATGTTGTTCCTGGGATCTGTTGAGCCCACTCGCCCAGTTATGGAGTCACAGCCCAAGTGCTCCACCACCACTGGGACACTTTGCCTTCATTACACATCCTATTAGTTCAACCTCTAGAATCTAGAGAACCTGAATTGTGGAATGCTACGATCAAGTAGACATATGGACGAGGGCTATATGATAATTGTATGGGGCTTATGGGTGGACAAGATACCTCCCACTTACTGGACAGCTAGTTACCCAACCGCTTCATGTAAGAGGAGTGCCTCTCCAACTGTGATAGACCAACTCCACTTACTTCCACCAACTCAGAAGACTCCGAAAGACAAAGTAGCTGTGCGCCACACCTTGAGCTGAAACTTCATGCACCCCCTCATTGCAGAGCACAGCAGCTGATATGAGGCATAAGATCATGGAGAAACTAGCTACAGTCAATCCTCGAGACTGATTACCAAGGCTCAGTGGAGAAGTACCATCAGATAGTATGTTAGAAGATGCCAATAGAGCCCTCATGACAATCCCTACTACCACCATATATATATATAATATATAAACAATTGTTTCATTGGTATTATATGTTGGAGTTTAGTGATTTTTTTTTTGAAGTTTACTACTTAGCAACATATATTGAAGACTACAGTAGCTGCAATTACTTGGATCACTACTAATGCTAGGCTTAAAGTATGAACTAGGAATGCAGGCTCACTTTTTTTGGCATAGTTTACCAGGGTGTAATTTTACATTATAAGCTTGTTTTGCTTTTAGAACATCCTTTTGTAATTTTAACTTTGCTTTTATTTTAATTACATTATAAAAACGGGTACAAAATATATAAAAAAAAATTAGATGTGAAACAAAATCTAGGCCAATCCACCCCCTTTCCCCCCCACAATTTTCTGGATTTATACCAGAAGTGGGTTTTTTTAGCTATTACACAATACTCGTTATTGCTAGCATAAGCAGTTTTTACTTTACCAATGTTCCAGTGTTGTAACTGTACTTTGCGATTTGGAAACTGTTTCCCCAGAGAGAACCCACATATCAAGTTACTTTGGTCAGGCAAGGCTTGCAGAATTTATCACAGGTTATCTAATAATTTGAATCACTACAGAAAAAATCAAATAATACCCCTAAAAATCACATAGTTTGAAATTAGAGGCTGATTCAGAACTGAACATTAACTCAGCCTACTCTTTTGTAGGGGCAATTTTGTGCCTTTGGTGACTGGCAGTATTTGCCCCCATAGTGAATTACAGGGGGCAGTTTTTTGTTCTTGCAGAATCACATCCTCAAACACTGAGACTCACCTTTGAAAGGTTTTGAATGAGTGAAGGCTTCAAGATTTGGCTCCATCTGCATTTATGGGTCCCAGAATTAAAATTTTAAGAATATGTTGGTAGAGCAACAGTAGAGTGGGCAGGTGTTATGCAAAATACCCCTTACCTCCTCTGCCAATGCACCTCAATCTATACTGCACTGTCTCTTCACAAGAAGCTTTTTAAAGGTTACCTTCCACCTGACATGGCTTCAAGGAATAACGTGGACATAGTGTTGCTATGGTGTTGTCAGGCTACCATCCCCCTGTGAAACACAGGCAAGTCTTGTTTTAGAGCTGTATAAATGTTTTGCTATAATGTAACTAAAAGAGGGTGAAACATTCTCAACCTGAAATCTGATACAGGCCCAGCTGAAGGTTAGTGATCCAGAGCTGATTGGTCCAGACAGTTAGAGCTGGGTTTTGGGTAGAAGTCATGTATTGCTCTAGTATTTGCATGGTTCTGGCTTAGGGTCATGCAAAACTCTTTAATTTCAGCTCAGTGTTGTTGTTATTGTTATTATTTTATTGGTTATTTAAGTGCCCCCAAAGTGTTCTAGGCACCTTGTCACCTTGTTATCTTAGGTGTACAGCTCCTAGCACAAAGGAACCCTGATCCCGCTTAGGGTCTGTGGGCCTTACTGCAGTTCAAATGAACGAATAACAATAATGATAATGAAAAAGAAGTGAAGAACCCTATCCCATCCCTTAGAAAGCACAGGTCATAGACAAAGAAGGGAAGGAGTGACAGAGGATGATGGTAAATAATAATAAATTCACAAAGCTACTCAATATGGCATGTGCACCTGGTGAGTCCATTAATGTTTGTTGCTGTTACCTTTTATTACCTAGAGCAGAGGTTCTCAAACTGGGGGTCGGGACCCCTCATGGGGTCCTGAGGTTATTACATGGGAGGTTGCAAGCTGTCAGCCTCCACCCCAAACCGTGCTTTGCCTCCAGCATTTATAATGGTGTTAAATATATAAAAAGGTGTTTTTAATTGTTATGGGGTGGTTGCACTCAGAGGCTTGCTGTGTGAAAGGGGCCACCAGTACAAAAGTTTGAGAACCACTGACCTAGAGTCCTGAGGAAGGATTGTGGCCTGTTGTGCTGAGCACTGTCCACACACGTAGTGAGTATTGAGATCTGTCTCTGAGAGCTTGCAAATTAAACTGATAACTGACTCAGGTTGGGAAGGGCACCAGAGGCACAGGGAAGGGAAGTGATTTCCCAAAATCACACAGCAGGTCAGTGGCAGAGTTGGGTGAAAACCCTGAAGTCAAAAAGCAGAAATCCCATTGCTTTGAATGAGTCTCTCCACTTAGTACTCTATCCAGCAGACTTCACTGCTTCCCCTCACTTCTCATTGGTATGTCTTCCCTAGGGTGTATCTCTTTGAAGTCCTTTGTTCAAACCGGAAACTTGATATGATATGAATCTATGTGAACCGACACTGGGAAAAATATGAACTGCATGCACTGAGACTCTCCCTGTTCTACTTATGCTGCATCATGGCCTAACAGTGGTCATTTGAGAGGGAGAAGAACCATTCTTCTCAGCATGGAAGCACACCTGGCAGACCTTCCTTTGTTTCTGTACAACAAACTGTAAACTTTTCAGAGTGAAAATGCCTTGGTCCCTCTGTTCAAAAAAATAATAATTAAAAAGTCAGATTTTCAAAGGTACAAAAGTTTTGTCTCGCCTTTCACATGATTGCCCAGAAGAGTTATTTTAGAAAGTTAATAACTCAAATGAATCCATCTTATATAGCTATTCCCCCTCTCAAAACAAATTGCATTTATTGTCAAAACTACAAATTTGAGCTCTGTGATCAATATCATCATTTCATGAGCTATCTATAAAGGGATCTGAAGATGCAGCATTGCTTGAATGTCTCGGAATAAAGATTGATTGGCCCCATCACTACTACTTCTTAGACTCCAGGTTGATTCGCATACAGTACACAAAAACCCCATCCCTCTTCAAAATCATATAGTCAATATTTTTTCCTCTCTACATTTCAGTAAGTGCTTGAGAGAATACAACCCCAATTAATACATTAAAGAGGGTGGGAGAAAGGGGGAATCCTTTGATGTCTGGGTTTTTCACAAGCAAAGAAACTGGATTTTATTCCAGAGGCTTTTTTTAGTTCGTTTAACAAAATATCTGAAATTTGATTTTTTACAGTTTCCACTGTTCTGTGTCTTCTTTTATTGATGGGGACAGGGAATGACAAAAGTCTGAGATGGTAGCAAGAGTTGTGGTCCATGGTGTATTCCACATATTTCAAGCCCTCAGTCCCTGAAGGATACTGAATCCACTGAGATGCTCTTGGATGGTAATCAGTGTCATATCCTGTGTACATTGCATCAGTCAGTGAAGACAGATCGTTTTAAAGGAAAACAAAACCCACAGCCATGTTTATACTTGCCCTCAGAGAGTTGGCTGCACACAATTATTTCTGCCTCCTCAAAAAAAAAAAGGAGGGGTTATTAAGCTAAAAATATTTTCACTGTAGTTGTGCAGTTGCTGTAAATGATTGGCATAGCTTTATTTATAGCACAATTTACCAAATATCATCATGGTTGAAATAGGTCCCATGTGTGACCCAGGGAGCTCTTGATGCCAGCTGACAGAGTGCACAAGGCAGTGCATAAGGTTTTTCAGGGATCCCTGGGTCAGATACCTGCAGAATAGTTCATCAAAGGATGGCATGTGAGGTTTCTACCGAGAGCCAGTAGCCCACTGGTCATCATGATCACTTAAGGAGATATGTATCTATACTAAAAATTACATTCTTAAGGCCCAGAAGTTAACACAGGTCAGTAGAAGGTGACCTGAAACTAGTGGGTATGTACTTGACTTGGCCCAGCCAAGTCTCTGATGCTGCTACCCCTGTATTTAGAGTGAAAATGCCTGGTCAGAACAAGTGTGTATAAGCAGTGCAGTAGATTAGAGTGAAGGAAGTATTGTCTGATGGCTAGAAGCAAGAGACTGGGATCAATGCTTGGCTCTGCTCTGGACTTGGTGTGTGATCTTGGGCAAGTCAAATAATCTCTCTAGGCCTCAGTTTACCCATCTGAAAAATGATGATGATAATCATACGTAGCTGAAAAGTGTTGTGAGGCTCAATTTAATTAGTGCTTGTAACACATTTTGAAATCCTCGGATGAAAGTGCTAGGTGAGTGAAAGAGGCTGCACCACCAGAATAGCCACAAATGGGATGGTGAAATCCTGTACTTATTGTTATAATGTAATTTGATTCAGGTGCGTTATTCAGCCATTTGGAAAACAGAGCAATCTAGTGGCTGAGGTTTTACTTGGGAAATGTTGGTTCAATCTGAAAGGGACAGGACAGAGGCAGGAGCTTTTTATCTAATTGTTCCCAGACGAATACAGGAGTGATATATTGGTGACATTTTATCAACATCTTTTGCATCTTATTAGCAGTAATGCATGGTAATGTGGGAGTTGGGATTGGAAATCACTACTATGATTTTTCTGTCTCAAATAATCATATTCCGCAGACTGATGTACACACAAGTCATGTTTTAGGGTCAGAGTTTGGAAGCACAAAAACACTTTGAGAGAAGTGTCTAGCCTGTGATTTGCAGGGGTCAATAGGCCTTCCACAGCTGACAAATATCTAAGTGCAATCTAAGGTTGACTATGTTTTCTGCTTCCTGCGGAGGGCCTCCTAGGGTATATCTACACAGAGGCTAGACTTCTGTGGCTGGCCCATGTGAGCTAACTCGGGCTCAGGCTGCAGGGCAGTTTCATTGCTGTGTAGACTTCCGGGCTCTGGAAGGTCCAGCTGCAGTCCTAGAGACACCAGGACCTGCCTGAGCCACTGCATGCATCCGATGAAGTGGGTTTTAGCCCACGAAAGCTTATGCCCATATAAATTTGTTAGTCTCTAACGTGCCGCAAGTACTCCTTGTTCTTTTTACTGATACAGACTAACACAGCTACCACTCTGAAACCTTTTCAGTTTAGTGCTCTCATCTGCCTGGAAACCATCATCTTCTCTCATTGCTCAAGCAAAAAGGGCCTGAGACAGGTGGAAATTATTAATTAGCAAATGAGTTAATTCTGTTGTTGCACAGGATGGTTGATGTATGAACCACATTAATACCAATCTGAATTCTGGGCACACAGATGAAGAAATAGGCCCCCAAAACTTTGCAGGTTGAATTCTGTTTTATTAAAAATAACATCTTTGCAATGCGAGAGAGAGGGACACCATTACACTTTTATACCAGAGGTTCTGTGCTCATTTGCTGTCTGTGCCAAAAATACAGGCAGTTTTGATAGCTGTTAATGCATCTGAGCAGCCAACGCAGCATTTTTCTGTCATGTTCTGTGTGGGAGGCTCACTAATGGACTGGCTTGACTATCCTGTTATTTTTACTCCCTAGAGTCAGACTGATAGAGGATTCCCTGAGACTCTTCGTTTGTCTGGAATAATTTAATTGCAAGTGCTTTTTTATGTCATAGATGCCATCCTGCATTTCTCTGCCCTTGAACTGGTATCAGGACTGTTCCTTCTGCAAAGTTGGGGGCCAAATTCTGCATGTACTACTTTAGCATGTTGTCCTCTAGTTTGCAACAGCTGAAAAAGCACATGTACCTTTTTGTGTCTCTTTGTCGTTCAGTCGAGAGTTTGCATTGCGTCTGCTAATTCTTTCCTGCTTTAGCCTCCCTTTAATTGTAGATAGTTTTATAATTAATTTAAGAACAGCAAGTGGACCAAAGGAATTATTTCATTTCAGTTGGCAGTTAGTAAGAATTGAGACATTTAATTGCTAAAGATTATTGTGCATGCAGGCATTGTCCATTTCACAAAGATGAATAATTAATATTATTGTTCAATTAATTGGGTTTATCTTTGGTCAAGCTTACATCCCACAGTAGGTTTGAGAGTCTTGATACTGGAATTTTTTTTTTAATTAGCACTGTAGACCGAATTTTGCTACATACATGTTCTCCGGATCAGTAAAGTTGTATCTTTCATTTTTCTGATTAACCCGATATGAAAACAGAAAAAGGTACCCAGCACGAAACAACCAACACATTTATGTTCTCAGCTTGCTGTATGAATTTAATCACTTATCCTAAACTTATTTCATTATTTTTAACTGAAATGAATTCACTGTGAGCCTTATTCAAAGCTGACTGAAAGAATCTCATTGAGTTCATTAGGCTTTGGAGGAGCCCAATCTCATGGGCAATGTCAATGCTGTACATATTGATACATAAACCAAAATGACTTGGAAGTGGCAAAGTAACTATTATTTAGTTATATGATGCCCAAAGAATGTTGAATGCGTAATTATTATAGCATCTCGTGTGCATTTTAATTTGAGATGCGAGAGCTTTGTGTGAAAAGTCATCACTGGAGCTGGTTGGAAATTTTGATCCATCAAAAGCAAAACGTCAATTTTGATAATATTTAATGTCAAAAGAAAAATTGAGAAACAGTATTCCAGTGAGGGCAAACATTCCATTTCTACTTGTTCGTTTCAATTATAAAAATGTTTCTATTATAGGATCATAACATTATTAAAAAGTCAAATTGAAACCAAACGTTTTGATCGACCCAAGGCAAAAAAAAAATGGAATTTTGTTTTGTGGTAAATTTAGATTTTTTTTTTGTTTTCATTCTATTTCAGAATGTTAACAAAAAAGTGAATTTTCCATGAAATGGAAAATCCGGTTGCTTCTCAGCTATGGTCATCACTGTGACTGGGATTTTCCAAATGTCTTAGCATTGGCCTAATTCTGCTCCCACTGAAGTCAATGGGAATTTTACTATTGACTTCAATGACAGGAGAATTAGACCAATGCACAGAGCCCTTTGGAAAACGCCTTTCTATGTATAGTTTGAACATTGATTTATTTACTAGAAGTCAGAGTGCGCTTTTAATTAAATGAAAAGGACAACATGAGCTGGCTCCAGGGGCTAATTTAAAACCTATAAAAATTCCCACTGCTCTTTGCTAAAGCCTGCTGGATGATGTATCCTGTGTATATTTGGAAAGTTGTGAGTACCAATTTGGTTGCAGTTGTTTCATTTTGAAAGTTCTGTCTCTCCCGATGCAATTTTAAAATCTCCCTGGAGAAGCAATATTTAATGAATGAATCTGAAGCACTGTTACATCTTTCTGTGAGCATGGTGCTCATTTTCTATCTGCCCAAAATTACAGGAGCTTTTGCAAGGTCTTATGGTAGATGTGCTGTATCTGCAGGCACTTAACTTGTCATGTTGCTGTGTACATAGGAGGCTCTCTAATGGACCTAATCTGGTGTATTCCCCTCCCTTTCTCCTGTTCTCGATCCAGCGTGGAGTTTTGGGTTCAGACTCAGCTACCATAAAATACCATAGCATACCCTAAACCGTCAGTTTGAACATAATACGAAGAACATGTTGATCTGTTGTGATGTACCTGTCACTTGGGCAGTCAGAAGTTCACCCTCAGGTTCTCTCTCTTCTTTGGGAGAGACCAGTGGCAATTTCTCAGCCTTTTGGCTACCGGCTAGTGAAATGGAAGGGACTAAGCTGCCTCTCTGGTGTAGGAAAGCTGTCACGTAAAGAGACAGGGCTGTGCTTTTGGGTTCAGTGAGGACCTGACCAAGTATCTCCATGTTAGTGCTTGTTTTTCTTGCTGGGGGGAAGAAGAAGAGTTGGAGGGTTGCCTCAAGGATTTATTGTTGGGCTGAAATAAAGCTTTTTAACAGTATTTCTTCCATCCTGGAATTGATATACCTCCGAAATATTAATTTTGCGTCATCCAAGTCCCAGAAATTGTGTCCTCCTGAAGCATTAAGAAATCCAATATTAAACATAAAATACAAATAAATGATCACATTTTAAATGAAAATACTAGACCCCACACTCATTTCTGCTGCGCAGTTTGTATTATTGCCACAGTATTATTGTAAGAGGCTAGTATTTAGGGCCAAGTACTATACTACGTTGCCATGGGGGAACTCCAGAATAGTCTTTTTCCAGATTGAGAGGACAAGCTGTGAGAACTGCGATTGATTTCTCTCCCTGTCGTGTAAGTAATCTTGGTTCTGCCCATGAGGTTGGGTCTATTCATTTTTTCCAGGGTTACGTTGGTGCTGTCGTAATCAAGAGATGTGAGGCTGTGCATAGTCCCCCATAAAGCAGGCTCTCTCGGTTTTTCTACCATTACAATTACTCTCTATATATAGACCACACCAGTAACTTTTGTAAGTCAGTAAGGGCATTACATTGTTCCAAATGGCTTTGCCTTCCTAGTGGCCTTTGTCAGTGACAGGCGAGGCTAGGGAATCCAATGAAGAAGTAAGTGTTGGGCTCTCATCTGTGGGCAGTTGTGCTGAAGGAGCTGGATGAAATCCCAAACCCCAGAATTCAATGAAGGTCATTAGACTTTATTAGTATAATTAGACATTATATAGTATAATTTATAGAATCTGAACGTCCTCACATTCTTAACCATAAAAACAAATGGAAAATCGGAGCTCAGCGGTAAGATAATTTCTGAAGCAATACACTGAAAACACTATGAATAGTATTTGGGATGCTCAGGATATGTCTTTGTATTCCTGGAGTTGGAGGCAGGGTTGTGATGACAAGAAAGAATAGTCTTGTGGTTAAGACACTGGACTAGTGCTTAGAAGACCTGGGTTTCATTCTTAGCTCGTTCACTGACTTCCTGTGTGACCTTGGGTAAGTCATTTAGGCTCTTAGCACCTTGGTTTTCCCCCTCTAATAATTACTTTATTCTACCTTTTTTTTTATCTTTTTATGTTTAACATGTAAACTCTCTGAGGAAGGGGTTGCCTTCTACTATGTATATGCATAATGGACAGAACAGTGAGGCTCCAATGTTGGCTGGAACCTGCCTCTATGAATTATGATAATTTAATACAAATAATAACAAGAGATCTAATGCTGAAAAGTGGCCATGGGCAGTTCCGTGCAGATCAGATCTGATATGGTCTTAATATATTTAAAAAAAGGGGGGGGAGTTGAACTGAAGCAGAAGATCTCAAAGCCTGTGTCACAGCGTGTGGGGGAGTCAGGGCCCCGCACTCTCTTGTCCTGCGATTCACTGTGACTCTCAGCCAGACAGTAGAATGGAAGGTTTGTTAGATGACAGGAACATAGTCCAACCAGATCTTGTAGGCATAAACAGAACTCCTTAGTCAGGTCCTTCTGGGGGGTAAGGAGTATAGACCCCAGCCTTGGGGTTCCCTCTGTTTTCCCAGCCAGCCCAAAACTGAAAACCCGCCTCCAGCAATCTAACTCCCCTCCCCACGGCTCGTCCTCCAGCCTTTGTCCAGTTTCCGGGGCAAAGGTGTTACCTGGCCCAAGCCCCCTCCTGGCTCAGGTTACAGGCTCAGGTATTGTCCCTCAAGTAAAGTCACCCCCTGCTGTCCCATCCCCCAGTGCAGATAGTCCCAGTAAAACTAGATGACATTCCCAGGTCAATGCGCCCCGCTCCCTAGTGCATCACAGCCTGTTGGGAGTAAAGTACGGTTCTGTGCCCGTGCTAAGGAGGAGGTCAGACTAGATGATCTAATGATTTCTTCTGGCCTTAAGTTCTGTGCATCTATAAAACATGAGGAACAGTTAAAAAAAAGACTGTGACTTTCCTGCGCAATACATCGCGAAGGGAGTCCCAAACAATGAATTAGATATTGAAGTAATGAGCGAAGAATGCAGCGACTGTATAAGCACATATGACAGACCATATGAACTTGGCAAGACTTGGTGCAAGGCTTTGGATATATTGGAATCTGTTTCCCTGAGGAGGAATGTCAACCAGGACACTGGATTAGTCTTGTTTGTATAAAAGAATCACCATTATATGCACTCCTCTGCTAGCTGATGATACTTACCTTTCCAAATAAAGTGGTTTTCGATTTATTGATGAAAAGTCCTGTATAAATGGAAAGTATCATTATCACCCCTGGAGTTACACCAGGTGTAAACAAAACTGAACATGTTGATGCATATGGCAGAACCAGGGCAACTACTGCACAGCAGACTTGGCTTGCATGAGAAGATCTAGCTGCCATGTCCTGGGCCCATTGAAGAGGACAGGGAACATCAACTGTGGTAAAGATCATTACACATATTAAATCACCACACAGTAAAAGCATGGCTAAGAGTGCTAACCAGAACTGTATTGTAAATATGAAAAATGACAGGAGAGATTTCCTGGTTGGAAATGGACACCCCTGCTGAATGGATCATGCTGGAAGCAAGTTTGAAGTTTTTTTGTCACCAATCCATCATACCCATGCCAGCTTTTCAGTGTGCCTCACAATTAACAGATAGATGCTTTTCTCCCCATACTCAGCATGTTATTTATCCTTCCTAGACAAGGGTTATTATATGCTGTCTCTTTTTCAGGCAAAATCCAATAAATTTTCTGAGCTGTGCTGTAAACCTGGGGTGAATGGATGGTGTGGAAGAGTCATTCATCATGATTCCGGCTTGCAGGAAATGAGTAGCTAGTAAGAATACACCAGGCTGAGAGATGGCATTTCATCCTTTTAAATTGACCTCAAAGAGCCTGGTCTCAAACAGCATCATTTATTTTGCTCCTCTGCCATTTTTGGGGTCATTCACAGCTTCTGTCTTTTCCCGATCCCCCTTGGTTTGTTTTACATAAGTTTAAAGTCCCACCAACTGCTTTCTAATTTTGTAACATTTTGTGATGATTTGGATAGAAAACAATATTACTTCAGGTAAGCACTGAAACTTTTGATTTATTTATTTGCATTTCATTAATATGTATATACTTAACCTCCGCTTGGTTACTCTTGCTATGCTCCGAGAGGAGGAAGGAAATTAGTGAGTGTAATGAACATTCTTTTTGTTGGCACCAGATAAAGCTACAGTAGGCTCTAAGGAAATAGGAGAGAATATGCTCCACAGAGTATCGCAAACTGGTGCAGTTAGCCAGAAATACAGACCTGATTTTGTTATAAAGGAAGTTTTAGGAGTTTGACTGCGCACTTATCTGGGTTTTATATGGTTCATAATTATGGAGAGCTTCCAAAATTGCAGAATGTTGTAAACTCTGAAAGGCTCAATCTGTTTGGTGAAAATGTTTTTTTTTTCTTTTTTTTAAAATGTAAGTTTATATGTCAACATGGCTTCTCAAGAAGGAGAGCAACTGATTATCAGTTAGAGGTAATGGTACTGCAGCTAGATGTCCTGCAAGTTGTCTTCACACATTTCTGGCAATGCACCTCCCCAGTTTTGATTTGCAGTATCCATTATATTCCAGGCCTAGCAAAAAGTATTCAAGCAAATACTTAAATGCTATAGACTTTGATGGACTGAAACGCTTGCTAGAAGTTAAATAATGCTACTTGCTTAAAATTAATCTGTTACAGCGATGGACTTAAGTATGTTCTTAAATGCTTTGCTGAATCAAGCCCCCAATACAGATGTCTAAATCTAAACCTACTACAATTTTTGCAATTGCACTCCCAGGCTCCCCCCTCAGATCTGCCAGTTCACCTTCTCTTTCCTATAGTACTTGCTGTTCCCATCATAGTCGTTGCTTCTATGAAAGTTATAGTTTCCTTGTTCAAATTCAGATGCAGTATTTGCCAGTTCACATTTACATTAATTTAGTCAAGATTGACTGTCAATTATAAATCCCATAGGGTAGACTTCAGGGCCTCTTTAAGAAGGTCAGCTTAGGTACAAATAATCATTATTTGATCACACTTATGATGGACAAACAGAATAAAGTCCACATCAGTATTATGTATACTTGGTGCTTCAAAAGGGCCAATTTCAAAAAACTGAAAACAATTATGAGCCAGATCAGCTAGGAGAAGGAATTCAATTAGAAAAATGTGAACAATGATCAGGGATACTAATTTTCCATTATTAAAAAAACCCAAAATTTTCAGATAAAAAACCAAAAAATCTGCATTTTTCTGCAATTAAAATGAAACACTGATCTTTAGCTTCTCTAGCCACAATATACAAAGGTATCAGTTGAACACAATGTTTTATTGTTATACAGTAGAACCTCATTTATCCGGCTCTTTACCTTAACCGAAATGACCAGCTGCCTGGGGCTGACAGTGGCTGGGGCTCTAGCTGTCATCTCCAGGCGGCTGACTTCCCAAACTTTCCCCCTGCCCCATCTTAAAATAAGGGATGGAAAGCTCTTTGCCAATTCTCCTAATTATCCCAATTTTTGATTATTCCATCTGGCCCTGATGCCAATTAGATACAATAAATAGGATTCCACTGTAAATGTAAATTGCTTTCAAAAATCAGCCACAAGAGGGGGAGGTTGCACACATTGAATAAGTGACACTGGGTACTTTCAGTAAAATTTAGTTAGTCTGTTAACTATTAATAATTAATCGTTAATGTTTTTTGTTTTTCACAAAATGTAAAAAACAAAGATTCTCTGTAAAAACTTAAATTCTGTGCTTTTCCATGTCTTTCCATGGCAAATGGATTTCTAGGATCCCTGATGATAACTGAGAATTGTTTTAGAATACTTTACTAGATGCCCAAAAAGCTGCAATCTCACAACTGAGGAAAAAGGTCATATAGGTTAAAAAACTAATGTGGTTTAGAAGGAAAGTGAAGGCTGTTATAACAAATGGAAGAAAGGGGAAGTTGATAGCAATGAATATAAATCAGAAGATAGAGATTGTAGAAAATTGATAAAGGAAGCAAAGGGACACAAGGAGAAATCAATGGACAGCAGAATTAAGGATAATAAGGAGTTTTTAAAGTATATTAGGAATAAATAGAATTATCAATATTAATACATAAAAGCTATGTTCAATACATTCAGAAGTGTTCAATAAGTAGTTTAGTTCTATATTAGGGGTATGATATAGTCATATCATATGATTATGATACTACTCTTTCTAGTCTACTAATGTCTCAAGAGGAAATTATACAGCAGCTACTAAAGTCAGACATTTTAAAATTGGCAGGTTCAGATAATTTGCATTCATGAGTTTTAAAAGAGCTGGTTGAGGAGCTCATTGGACTATGAATGTTGATTTTCAATAAGTCTTGGAACACTGAGGAAGTTCCAAAAGACTGGAAGAAGGCTAATGTGCCAACATTTAAAAAGATTAAACAGGATGATCCGGGTAATTATAGGCTTGTCAGTCTGACATTGATCCCAGAGAAGATAAGGGAGTGGTTGATTCAGGACTTGATTAATAAAGAATTAAAGGAGGGTAATATAATTACAACAAACCGTTTAAGTTTATAGAAAATAGATCGTGTCCAACTAACCTGATACGTTTTTTAATGCAATTACATCTTTCTGTATGGATCTGTGGGACTAGAACCCAGGTTTACAGAGCCTGAGATAACTGACAGTCCCACATCAATACCAGCAGGCATGCGTAGCCTCATCCAAGCCATACTGTGAAGATTAAGTGCCAAAAGGAGTACCCCCAAAGTGTCCAAAGTGATAGCACCCTGTGGCTCGCTGATTGGCCCATGTGCACTTTTTTACCCTGGAGGGTGGCCCACAGTGGAGTTTGGGCAACCATACAGACTTCTGGCCTCCTGTGATTCCAGACCACACCTTGCTGTCTGATCTCCAGTGTCTGACACCTGACCTGATTCTAACTCTTGCCTCCTGACCCCAGCCTGATTCTTGCTTATCCCGGCTCTAGTAATTTAAAGGGTCTGATATTCAGAAAGTTCTGAGCACCTTGCCTTGTGAGAATCAGGTCCCTTTAAAGTATCTGGAATTGGCCACCCAAAATCACTAGTCATGTTTCAAAATCTTGACCATGCACAAACTAAAATCTATTTCCCTTATTTCCACGCACTTTAATCTTCTCTTCTACAGCTGCTCCAGAGGTGGTTGTGCAGGGCAACCAAAGAGAAGTGAATTCCTTCCCTATTTCTTAGCAGGTTCCAGTGTTCTCAGCTGGATGTAGATTTAGGCTGCCACAGTAGTCCAGCCTCTCTCTGAGGTAATAAGAGCTTTGCGGTCATGGTAAGAAAGGGGATCAGTTGGTTTCAAGTTGTGATCTGATAGTTTTTTCAGAGCTTGGTAGGTTACCCACAACTGGCTTTGGATTAGTGGACATAGAACCTTTCTGAGTATGAACTTCAAGCCTTCTCCCCCAAAAATCTTTTCCAGGATTGTTTAAAAAGTGAGCAGGCAAAAGAGTTCACATTCATGAAGGTCACAGCCACACACTGAAATGCCTGGCAAGAGTAGTTTTCCATCTCTGTGGATTAGCATATTTTAGATTCAAACTGATAGTTAAATAATGCTGCATTTGACACACTGGGGGTATTTGCAGTATTTTAACAATAAGCTCAATAACTCAGGTGTTTATTTCATAAAGTTTGTGCCTGTCTAGCCTAACAGACAGGCGAATCGATTAAAGCTTGGCAGACCCTATTGACACTTCGAATACTGAAATCACTTCCACAGCATTTTTCCTCCTTAAAGCAACAGAAGTGAGGATGGTGAAGAAATGAAACCTTTAGAGAGAGAAACTGTTGACAGCACTTTTTAATTTCCTACATTTAATTGCTAACGCTCAACTTTTGCCACTACTGTAACATATGAATGAATTCCGGTAATATTTTCATTGCCTATCATTTACTTGAGTTCAGTGCCCAGGAATGGGAAGAGTGTAAAGGCCAAGTTTAGCAGAATGTTTTATTGGGAGAGGACAGATGTGAAGGCAGATTGTAAAATGTTCCCAAAATAACAAGCCAAAGGCAAAATTCTTCTTGTATCTTGACTTAGGCCTGGTCTACACTACGCGTTTAAATCGATTTAAAGAGCGTTAAATCGATTTAACGCTGTACCCATCCACACTACAACGCCCTTTATATCGATATAAAGGGTTCTTTAAATCGATTTCTGTACTGCCTCCCGGACGAAGAGGAGTAGCGCTTTAAATTCGATATTAACATATCGGAAAAATTACGGTTAGATGTGGATGGAAATCGACGTTATGGGCTCCGGGCGGTATCCCACAGTGCACCACTGAGCCGCTCTGGACAGCAAATCTAATCGGATCAGCGGGCAGGTAAACAGAAAGCCCCGCAAACTTTTGAATTACATTTCCTGTTTGCGCCAGCGTGGAGCTCTGATCAAGCACGGGTGGCGATCAGTCTCAAATCCAAAAGAGCTCCAGCATGACCATACGGGAGATACTAGATCCTGATCAACTGTATGGGGGAAACAAATCTGTTGTTATAGAGCTCCGTACACGAAAACGACGAAATGCCAAAGCGTTGAAAAAAATTCCAGGCTAACACAGGAGCGCTGCGTGACAAGCGTAATGGGAGACCAAGACTCAAAGATGGACGCTCATGGATGGAGGGTGTACTGAGGGACTCCACTAATCCCACAGTCCCACTAGCAGTCTCTGAAAAGTATTTGCATTCTTTGGCTGAGCTCCATCATGTCTGTAGGTTCCAATGACACGAGTATGTGGCGGGTTCAGGGAATAGCTCCTCAGTTCCCGCCACACCACCACCACCACGTAAAGAAAGGGAAGAAATCAATTTCTTGACTTCTTTCAATGTCACCCTATGTGTACTGAATGCTGCGGGTAGACGCAGATCTGTCACAGTGAAGAGCAGTATCCGCTCCTCCCATCTCCCCTCGCCCGGTGGTAAAGACGGTGCAATATGACTGATATCGTCGGTCGCCAATCAAGCCCGTGAGTGCTCCTGGCTGGCCTCAGGTTGAGGGTGGCCGGGGGCGCCTGGGTAAAATGTGGAATGAACTCATTAACTCCCCAGTAGATGGTCCAGACGTGCTGTAACCGTACTTCATCTATAGCAACTGGGGCTGAGCTTCATCAGCCCCCTCCCTTTCCTGTGTAAGAAAAGATTCTTACTGCCTGGACTGTCATAGCAGCGCATGCGGGCCCTCTCTCACTGCACCGCTAAGTTCGCCTGGACTGTCTAGATGCCCGGAGTGGCTTTGCCTTTTTTTTTTCCCCCCTTTTTTTTTCATTTTATCTCACTAACAAGTCTCTAGTCCTTATTCCTGAACTTTCATACTTATATGGAAAACAGAAATCGGGGGGAGCACACTGGCCACAGTAGCCCAGGAAGTTGGGGGAGGAGGGAAGCAATGGGTTGGTGTGTTGCAGGGCACCCCCTGTGTACTGAACACGGAAGCAGCCTGGCTCTCTGATACATGGGTCCTCTAATACACTTGCCCCTATTCTAGGCAGGTAACTGACTCCTATTTTAGAAACCATAAGGGAAGGGATTACTCAGTCCAAGGTGAGCAATCCCAATTTTGCCTTTGCGTTGTGCCCCCAGCCAATTTCAGCGGGGCACCCGCACTCATGATAGCAGCGGCAAGTACCCGAGGGGAGAGATAACCGCATTTCATTGCCGTTTCTACCGGCAGTAGACGGTAAGACGCACCGGTAACCATCTCTGCTATCAATGCAAAAGCAAAGTGAATGGACTGGCTGTGTAGCGGGAAGTATCACTCTCTGTCCACGGCATCCAGTCAACACTACGTGCCGGAAAGAAAAAAACTGAATTGGCTCCATGGTTGCCGTGCTATGCGTCTGCCAGGGCAATACCAGGGAAAAATGGCGCAAGAAAGGATTGTCAGCTGATGTTTTCCCGAGGAAGGAATGACCGACGACATTGTACCCAGAAAACCAATCACCACGACAATAATGATTCATCCAGAATTCAAGGGGCAGGGACTGTGGGAACTAAATGGATGCTTACAGAAGAGCTACCCACAATGCAACGCTTCAGAAATTCCGACGTTAAGCCTCGGACCATGGACGCACAACGCCGAATTACTGTGCCTAGTGTGGCCGCATGAAATCGAATTTATAATATCAGTTTTATAAAACCGATTTTAGCTAATTCGATATTATCCCGTAGTGTAGACGTGGCCTTAGATATTCTGATCTATTTCTGTATGTGGATTTCCCTGGGCTTGATGCATGGTATGGGAGTTCCATGTGTCATCCACTGGTTAGTGTGTCTCACATATGCCTATCTGAGCCTGATCCACAGAGGATGCAAATCTGTTACCATCCTCACCTACAGAGCCTGACTCTTTAGTTCAAGCTGTAGAGACTTAGGCTTTCCTTTTAAAGGTCTTTGGTTCAATCCCTGATGTCTGCCAGCATGGTGGCTTTTACACATGAATGGAAGAACAACACTGATACGGGAATCTAGAGCAGAAAAATGCCTTAGTCCCTAGTTTCCAGGTAAATTGGAGGTGGAAAAGACCACGTAGGTCACCTAGTTAATCTCCTACAATATTCTAGCCAAGATGGGATTGTTCCTCCCAGGATAATATTAATCTTTGCTCTTCTGTAATACTTTCCATCCAGGTGTTCTCAAGTGCTTTACTAGTGTGGCTAAGTTACGCCTCGTAGCATCCCCTTTAAAAGAGGGTGGTGGTAAATATTGCTTGTCTTGAGCAAACCAAGTCATAGAAAGATTAAGACCAAATGTTCAGCAGTCTCTCCCTTCTGACTAGGATATTTCCTCCTTTCGCCATGTTATTCGCCAACAAAAGACAGATGGCCTCAGCAGGCCTGCTTGCTTCTCTCCTCAGAGACGGTACACAGTGTAATGGCCCACAGGTTTAAGTGACCACACAGCTCTTTATAAGCAATCACATGTATTCTTAAGATAAAAATATGATAGAGAAAACATATTAAAAACAATAAAAAAATACCCTACCCACATGCTAATAAACTTACCAGATATCACCCCCTGACTCCAGCAAGGACTCTGGTTGATGATTAGCCCTTCAGACCCCACACAGGGGTTGTTCTTGTGGTCAACAGTTTATAACAGCTTTTGCTCGGAACTAGCTCTTTAGTTTTATGGTGCTTCAGTGGGACCAAATCCTACCAACCCTTCCCTCAGGTTTGGGCCCCCCTTAGACCACAGGTCCTGTCTGTTTGCTGGATCTGAAGGAGGGCCCTGTATCAGTTTTAACTCAGGCTGTTTAACCAACATTCCTTTCTTTGTCTTGTACTGGAGAATCCAGTCTGAATCAGTATACGTGAGTGTCTCCCCAGGAGGTGGTAGTTCTGTGGAGGAGTTACAACCTGGGTGAATTTGCCTAACCAATCCCCACTGTACTTAGTTCCTAGAGGGCTGTTGCCTCCTTCTCCCATGGAATTACATGTAATTCCTCAATAGTTTATACACATTTGCATTTTTAATTCAATCACCCCCTAAAATACTTAAACTTATTTCAGTAAGGTTTATCCAGGATGTCGTCATATCTGTCACATCTTAATGCCTCTTTATTTGCCCCCATAGTAGTTAATGGGTGTGGAGGACTGGCGATGTATGGGGGCGGGGGTTGTAAATGATAACGATACTTGCTGAACCTTCTCTCTCCCATGGCATCTTCCTGCTGCTCGGAAGCTCTGCTTTGCCTGGGGAGATGTGGAGAAGGAGAAGGGACATGAACACTCCAAAAGCAGTCTCCTCGTGCTGTGCATAACTTTCCAAGCCCATCCTGGGCTGTCTCCTCTTATTCTGCAGTCAAAGAGCACTGTAGTCATTTCTAGATCACTTCATAACAAGGTTGAACTGTCCAAATCCTCTAACTATGCAATGCACAACATTTATATAGCTTGAATGAGTATGCAGTGGTCAAAGAAGTAACCTTGAAAATCTTGCCATTAAAATATATACTTTTTGGCAAATATTGACATTGGTAAAGGTTAAAGAACTGGCAAATCTTGCATTTGACGTCCTCTCTCCATCCACCAGGCTATTGCTTTCTTATTCTACTCTGCTCTTGATCTCGAATTTCCTTTGGACAGGACCCCATGTAGGTTATACCAAACTTCTGCCAAAGAATTTTTTGGATCTGTGTGGTGTATATAGAGAAACTGACTCTGTTCCTTAGAATTAGCACCCTGCAGCACGTCTCCCAGCTTGGAAATTAACTGAGTTGTGCGTAAGGGATGCAAAAATCAGATTTAAAAATATATCCAAGTGTCAGACCAAATTAAAATGCATGCTTCCCTAGACGGGTGCAGTACAAGAAACGAAAGAGTGCTCAGTGTCCTGCCTGCTCACTCCCTGAGAGAAGCTGCCTTTTATTTACAATTTCTGGGAGCTGGGAAGCTGAAGCCCAAAGTACTGGGTTCAAATACTGTTGAGGCTATATACAAATGTACAGTATGTATGACTAATTATCATGATGTTTCAGTATGGTACCCTGATTTGTCAGTGTAACCCCTCCCCCCCCCCCCGATGCCACCCTCAAATTTGTTTTTGAAACAATAGTTAATACAGGTTTCTTAAAAGAAGCCTGCCATTCGGTACTGAAAACATTATGAACCGATCACCAACAAACATACAGATTTGGTATAATAGTATTTTGTCCGCCTATATAGCACGGTTTATTCAAATATTTCAGTTCTTTGTAAACATGGAGGAAAAAAGCTTCTCTCTCCCTGTTTAGTGATCCATAAAATGAGTTTGCTAATACTTACCTACTTCCTAGGGGTATAGTGAGGCAGCAAAGGGTATGTCTGCACTGCCATTAAACAGCTGCAGCTCACCCTGGGTCAGCTGACTTTGGCTCATGCTCAGGCTGCAGGGCTATACAATCGTGGTATTGAAATTGGGGCTCTAGCCCAAGCCCATGTGTCTACACCATAGTTGTATAGCCCTGCAGCCTGAGCCCAAGTCAGGTGACATGGGGCCAGCTGCAGATGTTTAATTGCAGTGTGGACATACCCAAAGCGACTTTGCACGTCATTAACAGACAGCATGTGAATTCAGGAGTCCTGATTCCCAGTCCCTAGCTATAAATTATATGAAGGATCTACCTTGGGTGTTTACATGGCCTCCACATTACAATATCTGAGGGCTCATAACCTTCAATACCTCTGTAGTAGGCAAGTGCTATTACTCCATTTTTACAGATGAGACCTAAGGCCCAGCAAAGCATAGGGCATATGTGCACGAATACTTGCTGCATGGGAAGCCGGAGTGGCGAGTTGTCGGCCTGTGGTGCCCGGGCTCCAGCAATATTCAGAGCACAGAGGCCCGGCTCTACCAATGTTTGGGGCCGGCTCTCTCCCCTGGTCCCGCCTGCTGCCCCTGCACGCCTCCCCCGAGCATCCCTGCCTGTGCCCTGGGCAGCTGCGCCTTACAGCTCCATGCTATGCTCACTCTGCTGGCTCCTGGCATCAGCTGCCACTGCAGGGTCCTAGAGCCCCTCCTCCCACTAGTGCCAGGGCACATGGACCCTTCCCTTTTCCGGCAGGACCCTCCACCAGCACAGGGGGCCCCTCCTGCCCTATGTCACCGCTCCTGCCCTATGCTGGGCAAGAGGCAGCTGCATCCCTCGGCTACACTGAGGGGCAGCAGCAGGGGAGGAGGTGCACAGGTGATGGCAGCCCCCCTTCCTCCACGCCCACCACAAGGGAGGCAAGGGGACCTCCTGGACCTGAGAGGGGCCCTAGGGGCACATGCAGTGCCAGTGGTGCAAGGTGAGTGCTGCCTGGGGTGGGAGGGCTGGGGGGAGTCCTCCTCTCTGGCCCCAGCCAGGAGCAGCCTGCCTGCACCCCAAACTCCTCATCCCTGGCTCCACTCCACCCCAGAGCCCACACCCCAACCCTCTGCCCCGTCCTGAGCCCCCTCCTGCACTGTGAACCCCTCATCCCTGGCCCCACCTGGCAGTCCTCACCCCCGCATCCCAGCCCTCTGTCCTAGCCCCCCCCACCCCAAACCCCTCATCCCCAGCCCCATCCCAGAGCCTGCACATTTTAACATTATTTAAAAAAGATATCAGCTTACAAAGTTGTCATAAGTAGATAGGTAAGGGTTAATTTTCTTTTACCTGTAAAGGGTGAACAAAGGGGGAACCAAACACCTGACCAGAGGACCATTCAGAGACCTGGATTTTTTTTAAAGTCTGGGAGGGAACTGGAAACTCAGGGTCTTTTTGTTTTCCTCGGCTGTGAGTAAACAAGCTTTTCTTCTAACTCCATCTTCTTTCAAATAGGCCACTATCAAGTGTGAGTACAAAGGAACCAAAGTAATCGGCTGTGATGTGCTTTGATTTGTATTTACATGGGTGTTGATTTGCTGGACTGGTTTAATTGGGCTATCTTTTAAATCAGACTGTTTATTCCTATTTTCTTATAAGCCATATTCCTGTATTGAGTTTCTTAATGCAGTATTATTGTTCTGTATTTTCTTTCTTTTTATATAAAGTTTCTTTTTAAAACTTGTGGGAGTTTCTTTTCCTAGTGAGGCAGAGGGGAGAGGAATTTCTGTGCCAGGCCTGGGGGGGAGGGAAAAGCCCAAGCTCTGTGTCTTACTTTCCTATTGTCCCAGGGCGGGAAAAGGCTACGGGACAAAGGGAGGGGTGAATCTCTTGTGTGAGCTGACTAGGTTTGAATGCATAGCCTCGGGGAAGCTAGATTGCCTCTCTGGTTGTATTCAAAGGGAATAGGACAGCATCGCACCGGCTAACCCAGGAAAGGGGGGGAAGCTGGGGGATGAGATAGAGGAGACCCAGGGGCTCTGGGTCTTGGAGGGGTCCCCCAAGGAAAGGTTTGGGGAACCCGAGGGGGCCGAAACCCTGGAAAACTTCGGCTGGTGGCAGCGAGATAAGATCCAAGCTGGGTATAAGCTTGGGGGAGGTTCACAGTAAGCACCCAGATTTTGTACGCACAGGTCCAGATCTGGGACAGACGTTTACCACAAAGGTAGGTTGGGGGAAGGGGATTTGGACCCATTCTGGGCACCACCAAAAATGATACAAACTTGCCGCCCCTGTGGGAAGCTGGGTTTTAAATCGACAGTGCTCTGGCATGATGTGTGCTAACTGTCCACATGGACCTTGCTGCTGCGCCCCAGAAGTTCCCTTGTGTTCATTGACATACTGCACTTTGAAAAGTTTGTGGTTTACAACCTATTATTGTCACCACACAACTTTGGTCCCCCGGTGTCTCTCATTCAAACACATGCTGCATATGTGGCTATTGTACTTGAAGAGATTTTATACAGATATAGTACTCTGCACATGTATGTCTCTGCTGGGCTTTTCCTACCCTTTCAAGCTGAGTATTGAGCCCAGCTTTAGTCAGGCATTTCAAGGAAACAGCTTCTTTATATTGGCTGATGAGCCCTTTGCATTCAGAGTAGGAAATCTTTGGCTCACTTCCAATACATTTCGAAGCCTTGGAGGAGAGACTACTGTAGATGGATGCTGAATATTGTCAACTTTGTGCTGTTTCAGCATGGAGCTTTGGTACAGATCCCCATTCACTCAGTAGTTTCAAAACAGAAAATCCAGCATGCTGCTCTGTGCTTTCCAGCATCCTGTCTAATGGTCACAAAAGGACTTTGGTCACAGAGCCATGGGTTCCATTACTTGCCTGTGTTTGGTTTTTTACATTTCCCTGACTTAACATTTGGGGATTTGGGCAGTGAGTGAGTGTGTGGCTGTGATGATAAACAGGGAACAAACTTTACTGAGAGCTGCAGGGTTGAACCATAGGGTGCATGGCAGCCGAGCTAGACAAAAAATTATGTTGGTTTCAGCAGATTGTTTCTGTCAAAACAAAACAAAAGGGAAATATCAAAACACTCCCCTTTGGAAATGTCCGCAGAGTTTGTTTCAGTTGTTCTGGCTATATTCACAGAAGGTATTAGATGTCCATCACAAGAATGGTGCTGGGACTGGTGTCCAGGCCTCATCCCGCCCCCATTAACCGTTAGGCCAGTGGTTAGGTCACTCAGCTGGGATGTGGAAGACCTAGATTCAAATCTCTGCTCCAGGGCCGGCTCCAGACACCAGCTAAGGAAGCAGGTGCTTGGGGAGGCCAATACAAAGGGGCAGCACTCCGGCCGCTATTGGGGTGGCACATCCGGGTCTTCAGCGGTAATTCGGTGGCGGGTCCCTCAGTCCCTCCCTTCCTCTTTGAGCTGCCGTGGAAGTGCCACCGAAGAGGAAGAGAGGGAGTGCAGGGCCCGCCGCCAAACTGCTGCTGAAGAATGGAGCGGTGCGATAGAGCTGCTGCCACTGAAGTGCCACCAATTGGCCTTCCCTCCCCCCGCCCCCCCGCCGCTTAGGGCAGCGGAAAACCTGGAGCCAGCCCTGCTCTGCTCCAATACAAAGTGGAAGAGCTTTAACAGGAGAGATTGAAAGAGCCCTACCCTATGGCTTGTGCTGTGCAACTCAAATTCTACAATATGTATCTTTGCTGCATTTCATGAAATATTACAAATATTGGTGGCCAGAGTGCGTTTTCCCTGGAAAATTGGAATGTCCTTGTTCTTCAACTGCTTAATTTTAGTTAGCGTTTTAGTAGAGGTAGTAAACTCTTTGCAGTTCTGATATATGTAACTCTATAAACCATGGACAGGAAACTTTTGCATGATTTATTTCTTGACTATAAATATATTTTGCAGTGATTCTGAAGACTTTGCAGCACTTGGCGATTCTTTTCTGAGTAAAATGTTCACCTCATTTTGCTGAATTTCACAAATTCGTCACTGGTTTACGCATTTCACAGTTATTGGTTATTTTTGCAGGCTCATTTGTGAATTTATACTTTTTGGCTTCACACAAACATGTTCATCATTGTCTAATGAGTAGAATAATCTAGAGGGAGTGGGGATTATTATAGGAATGTTTCTTTCACCTGCATGACTTAATGCCTTGGAACTTTTGAAGAATGATGCTCTTTTGGGAATGCAGTAACTGTATGGAGAAACAGCGTAACCTTTAAGTAACTATTGGCCATCAGTCAGGAATGTCAGGTCCCTCAGCCCATTTCCTTACCAGTATAGATTTTTCCCCCCTTACAATTCATTCTTCTAGTACATTATCCAGTCTCGATATGGAAATTACTACTTGGCATTTCTATAACTTCCTTGAAAGATTGTTCTGCAAGCTAATAGCTTTCATTGTAAGAAAGTTGTATGTGATATTCAGCCTAATGTTTCCTTTTTCTTAGTTCTGCCATTTACTTCTCGCCATATCCCATGCTCTACCCTAAATAATTCCTTTTCAACCTTTCAAATTACTAGAGAAACTTACAATGTTTCCTCTCTTGTGTCTCCACCCTTGTCACCTTTTAGCCATTATGTATTTAGTTCTTTGAGGGCCCAATCCTGCAAGGGGCTGAGTGCAGTAGCCCTGATCTAAGAAAGCACCTAAGCATCCACTTTACTTTAAACATGAGTAGTGGGACTATTTACATAGACTTTGTTTACTTTGCACACCATTTAGATATTTTAAGTTAAGTGCTTTGCTGGATCATCACTCTACCAGAGCAAGCCTTGACTCCTTCTTCCTAAACCACCCCTCTAACCTTTTGATCACACATATAGTTCTTCTCTGAAACAGAGAGTCCATTCTCTCTCTCTTTCTAGTAAGGCTGAGCCCAGTAACGAGTCCAAGTTTCCAGTCACTTGCACCAGAGCCAGCTGTAGAATGGACAGTTACCTTTCTGCTTTGCTACCAAATGCCATGGGCACATGATAGTCACTGTGAAAAAGTCAACAACTGGCAGTAGTTGCCCCACAACTAATTCATGTTGTAAGCACAAATCAATAGGCGTTAAGGGCCTAACGTGCTTAGGTACATCTGTAAATCCCAACTAAGTGCAATTATAGATTCTAAAATACCTTTGTAAGTCTGCCCTAAGGCCTCTTATGAACTTCCCCTCCAGCCCCTCAGGCATCAACATCTGAAATCTAAAACATGATGACCATAAGCTCTCAAATTCTAACTACAGATTAAAACGTGTTTGGCCAGCCATCTGTCCTCAGCCCTCACCCTTCTCATTATTCTCTCCGTGTTTCTTGTTTGGCTTTTCTTGTCCAGTCAGTCTAGAGGAAAACATTGTTTTTATTATAAACATAATTCCTATAAAAGATAAGACGCTCATCTGTATATCTTTAGTAATCCTAAAGAAGATTGAAAGCCGACAGCAAGTAAAGAAGGACAAATCACCACAGCACCAAGAGTAAGTAAAATGCAAGGGAATGGCTAACAAAGACTTACAAAAATATTCCAAACATGGCTGTAAATTGCAAACTTCAGAGCCTAACTTCCCCACGTGACTATTATCATTGTTATTTATGTTACAGTAGCACCTAGAGGTTGCTGGTGAGGACCTCACGGTGCTGGGCACTGTACAAACTGAGTAAGTTGTTGTTCCCATCTCAGAGTTGACAATGCAAAGAGACAAAGCAAAGGGTGGGAGTGGAAACATTAACACAAAGAGGTAAAGAGACGTGGGCAAGATCACACAATAGTTCAGTGACAGGGCTAGGAATAGAACCCAGGTCTTCTTGATTCATAGGCTAGCGCCTGATCTTACTAGGCCACACCGCCTGACAGCAAGAAGTGAGCCAGGACTTTGGACTGGACCCTTCTCTGTCTTAATGCACACAGCAGTTAGATGACTTGTGCCATTTGCTTTCTTCTCCCAGTGCCCTCTCGGTGTATTTTTTTCTGTGTCACATTAAACTCCCTCCCTATCACTGCCTCTGCCCTCGAGCTCTTCTTCATACTTGACCCTTTCTACAATGCCCAGAAGAAGTGAGTAAATACATAAATCAGCCATCTGCACCTTTGGATTTCTTTAGTGCCCCCCTACCCCTCTGTCAAGCTGTGATTTTCCCCAAACTGAGAGTGACTTTCTGTCTGAGGTGTCCATTCCCATACTACCTGACCACTACATAGCTGTTCTCATCAAACCCTTGTGAACAGGGCTATTACCCACATTTCACAGATGGGGAACAGAGGCACAGAGAGATTTGGTGACTTGCCCAACATCACAGAGGAGCCTGGAACTGAACTCAGGGCTCCTGAATCGCAGGATCACCTGCTAACCATTTGACCAGCCATCATCAACGCAGGACCACTGGATCATCCTTCCTTTTTGTGTTGTGTAATACACTGTGTTGTCAAGGTTGCATTAGACTATTATATTCATTGGCTGAGATCACAAAGCAGTTCAGCAGCTCAGCTGGGATTAGAACCCACAATTCCTGATTTGCTGTTTCTTGGCTTTAACCCTACACCGTGCTCCCTCGTGTTAAAGTAAAGTTCTGCTCTGAAAAGTGACCCTGTGAAATTATCTCTTTGGGAATCCATATTTATCAATGCTTATAGGTGAATCTTGCTGAGTCTTCAAGGATGAAAAGTTTCTATTTAAATATAAGATACCAGGCTGCCATGTTGACAGTTGGTGTCGCTGTGTTAGCTTCAGCAGAGTTACACCAGGGATGTATTTGACCAATTGTCACTTGCCAGTTATAGGCAATCAAAATATGTGCCTGTATTTTGCAGAATATTAAGCAGACAGTTTTCAAAAATAACACAAATACAACAACAGATGGAACACTTCTGTAATGCAGTCGCTGTACTGACGATATTCATGTGGTGTGCAATGACTATCAGTGCTGAAAGGTCTATGGGCCTGATGCAAATTACTGAAGTCAATGCCTTGTAAGCACCTCAGTGTAGCACAGTCTTCCATGACCTTTTGCTTTTCTACCACAGCTGAAAACAGAGGAGGTCTAGTTCCCCCTCGTGTAGTGTTGCTGTAGGAATGTAGCCATAACTGCATTCATTTAAGGATTGCTGGTTATGTGATATGTGAAATGGCTAATTTTGAAAACCCAGGTGCTTCCACAAATAGTGTGCTTCCCTCTGGGTAGATCAGTCAAGAGGAGCTTTCAGAAATGATGATGTGGTGATTGTAACTTGATATTCTTCAGAGTTTTTTGGGAGTGGATGTGCTCTGGAGCCTGTCTCTTCTGTCTTCTAATGCTATGGAGAAGGTTCTCTAGGGCTTTGTTTTTGTCTCCTCTCCTACAGTTTCAGTTGAACTCTGCTGAATTAATCTCAGTCCGACATGCAGACAGACTGTGGTAAAGACTATTGCTTCAAAGGCAACAGAATATCATTGTAATGCAGGATAGGACTTGTAAGACTACCAATAATGACAAATGTTTGTGCTACTTAGCACCTTCGATCCGAGGATGATTGCTCAACTTTTTTTGCAAATATTAATGAATTAAGGCACATAACACCTTTGAGAGGCATATATCAAGCATTGTCTCATTTTGCAGCTAGGAGAGACTGAAGTGCAGAAAGATTAAGCATCAGATTCACTTAATCTTCTTTGCTGAGTTCAATAGACTTACTCTGGATTTAGGTCCCAGTTCCACAAAGCTCTTAAGATCATGTTTATCTTTAAAATACATTCCAGTTTAAGCATTTACTTACCATGGAGCACATGCTTAAGTGTTTTGCTGAATAGGGGTGGTTTTAAACACGTGGATTAAGTTAAGCATGTGTTTAAGTACTTTGCTGAACAGGGATGGGATTACTCACGTGCTTAAAGGTAAGCAGGTGCTTAAAAAGCTTTACTGAATTTGGGCTTTGCTGAAAAGTAACTGACAGCAGAATTTGGTTGTAAATGATTTGTCCAAAGCAAAATGCAAGTCCATGGCAGAGACTGAAATAGAACCCAGATCTGCTGACTGACATTCCCAACAACAAAAAATCAGTGTACACCTGCAGGTTCTTGACAATTCTTGTTTTGTCCTAGCAGTTGAAGAAGTCTCAACAAATGCGCCTTCATATACATTTTCCCTCATTTTTTTCTTTTCCTTCTTAATCCGTCCTTGACCTTAGGAGTTGTATTTCATGTTACCTGCTTAGGACTAGTCTACACTAGAAAAGGTTTGCTGGTATTGCTATATTGGTGAATCCTCCTATTGTAGATGCAACCTACACCAGCAAAAGAGTAATTTTGCCGGTAGACCTTTTACCAGTTCCCCAAGTGAAATAAATATCCTGGCAAAAGCACTTTTCTGCCAGTATAACTTTGTCCACACTCAAGCTTTTGCCTGTATAAAAATGTCATTAAAAATCACTCTCCTAATTTACATGATTATACTATCCAAAGTTTTAAGTGAGCTCAGCTGGTCCTTTATTGTTTATTCTGGGAAGGAAAATGAACCACCTGCCCAATGGAAATATTTAAAAACAAAACCCTTCTAATGCTAAGCCTGGTGGCCAGCCACTAGTTGGGTTTGTATCTCAGCACAAGAAAAGCACTTTGGGTTGCAATGATCCTACTAGATATTAAAGTAGAGCTCTGTATCGGACAAGAAGATGAGAATGTAATTTACAGGGCTGCATCCCTTACTAATTTGCTGTTTAATGACTCTAGTTGGTGCTATCTTGACAGCAGGTACTGATGGTGCAGAATGAGCTGCTCTCCTAACCATGTCATTGTTACACATAAAATCTTTAAAAGCCCATCTGTGTAAAGGGGGTTCAAGTTGGATATTTAAAAGGGAAAATGTTGTGCTTTAATTATTTCCATATCCCATTGGTTCTGCTTTTTTTCCCAGGGTTTTCTCTGTCCACTTGAGCCTCTTAAAGGAAGGTACTGTGGGTTTTATTTAGGAGGAGATTGGAAGGGGGGTGTCCTCTTGTTATTAGTCAAGATCTTGATGTCAGGAATGTGTATAGGCTGTTGGGTAGAATGTCTCCCCTAGGCTGCCTTTGAAATATATTTAGAAGCCTCACATTGTTTTCCTGGCAGGGCGGGGGGAAATAGTTCCACAGCATGAAATGTGCCACATGAGGAGTTATTTAATTCAAAAGAGGCAGCAGGGGGATTGGTCTAGTGCTTCACCCTTGAGGGGAGAGTAATCCTTTCCCATAAGGTGGTTTCAAAAAATAATAGGATCATTTCTAAAGGAATCCACATTCCTTCTGCACTCATGGATGCGCTAATGCTGCTTAATTGTGAAAGATTTAAGCCACACTGCTCTTGTCCATTTGTGTGAAATAGTCCCTGGGTTAGAGAAACAGAACAGAAAAAAAATATTTGTCCTGAAGTTGTTAATTCCACATAAAAGCAGGCCAGTTAGCAACGGTCTGTTTATAAAGGACGACGTCTCATAGAATGGAAGGGAGGCGGAAGCCACCTTGGAAAACCCCAAATGAGAGACATTGCTGTTAATTTCTCAGTGTGGGCCCAGTTTCCAACTTTGAAGAATCTAATAGAAAAATACACAGCCCTAGAGCATGCCTTGGGGCAGGCAGACATTTCCCGTTCCTTGAGAGAGGCTGCTTTGCTCATTGTCATTACATTTTTTCCCCTCATATTCACCTCATTCTTCATCCTTGCTCAGACTAACAGACACCTTTTAAAGGTATAGATATAACATGACAGGCTGTCATTTCATTTTGAAAATCTGGTCACCTTTAGAGACCAGGCATTTTTACTTTGATTTCAATCCCACTGAAAATATGCTGAATATAAATCAAACAAAACCCCATATCTAACTGCTGTATTCAGAATGACCAGCTTTTAAGAACAGCCATGTAAATATGGGCTTTACCAATGGCAGGACCTGTTGACTAGAGGGCATGATATTGCAGCTTACCTTAATGCTTTTATAGTGCACGGATCAAATTCCAATTTTCCTTATATTTAATATGGAGGTATGGCCTATGTAGACGACAGGTCCCAGCATGCAATGCTTCATCATGATCCAACCAGAAGATTGTAATCTTCATGGGACATAACTTCTTTGCCATAGATCATATTGTAGAACTCCATGGAACATAGTTTGGTCACATTCATAAAGCACAAGTGAGCGTCTACTTTGGATTTTTTTAAACAGGAGAACCTCACTCCCACTAAAAAAATGGAACCACTGTAAATGCATGCATTTTGCAAATTACAGAGTAACTGAGCAAACCCAGGTAAAATAAGCAAGGCTAATGTCTCAAGATATACTCTGTGCCGTTTAATTCATACAGTTCATGATGCTCCATGGTATATTAGTAAATTAACAGTAATGTATCTTGTAAAAATAAGGGAATAATAATATCAGACTTCAGTTGTGTGTTTGCTCTTCAATCTTTGCTGAAAGGCGAGGACACCAGGTATGTTGTACAGCTTAAAATATGCCGTTTAGCAGAGTGTGTCTAAGGGACATTCCACTATATGTTAAGAAAATCAGAAGGTTACACTTTGTTTTTGTGATGTCAGTGGCAATTTACTGCCACAAATTACTGAAAGGATAATTTGCTGGAGTGATTCATCCACCGTGTGTTCTGTGCATTCAGGGAAGGAAAACATAGCTCTTGTGGTGTTTTGCTGTGGGCACAAAATGACTGGCAATTGTCAAAAGGCATTTCTTTTTCTCCCTTGACACATCCTCCAAGCAAAGTGCAGTATATACATTTCCTGTACATTCCAAGGCTTCCCCCCCGCATCCCCTTTTTTCCACAAGGAACAGCAGAAAACTAAGTACAAAGCTGAACACACATCAGCATGTAGCAGGCATGCGACCCTCAAGGCCTGCAGGAGAATCCCTTCTGTGAACCCACAGGCTCAGTGTTTCAAAGGTACTCAGTTTTAACTCCTTCATCTGATCATGCCAGGAGCTCTGCAAGGGTTTAAATGGCCCTTTCCAAAGAGTTTTGAAGTAGCCCTTGAGAAGACAGAAGCATAAACTTCCAGCTCCAAAACTGAAACAAAATAGTTTCTCTTATACCTGAGTGTGTTTAAAACTTCAGGTAAATTTGAAGGCTTTGTTTCTTTTATTTTTTCCTTTGCAAATCCAGTGAAAAATGTATAATTTACAAGAGAAAAATAGAAAAACAAAATAAGGATAATTGATAATGGAGTTTAAAACATCAACAGTTTAAACTGGATATGGGACCAGATGCCTTAGGAGAGTGGTAAAGGCATTTGGAGACAGTCACCTTAAGGTCACTATTTTAAATCCAGTTCTAGTGATTGGCGTTACCCCAGCAAACAAAGAATAACAGTGTGCTAGGTGCTTTCTAAATACCCCTTGTGCCAAGGAGGTAGCCACTGCATGGAGCTTGAAGGGAGGAGCACAGGTTGTAAAAGGAAAGAGTTTGGAGGAGGCACCATGGTAATTCTTTGTCTCTGTTGCCACTTAAAATGGGGATATTCATCCATATTCCGATGTACTTTGAAATCTATAGGGGAAAGTGGTTCTATGTAAGTGTAACGCCGATAGACCCCAGTCACTGGCGGGCAGGATAGAACCGGGGACCTATGGAGCTTAGTGCATGAGTCTCTACCGCATTAGCTAAAAGCCAACCGTCTGCTAGCTAAGGCTGTAGAGCAGACTCATTTTCTCTCTCTCTCCAAGGGATCTCGGTGCTGCTGGATGGGGGACACTATCACACCAGAAGTTGTGTCAGTTCCATACGCACTGACTAGGTTCTGGAGGAAAGGTGTCAACTTTATCCTTCTTGGCAGTCTCAGAAGAGAGGCCAAAGACTGGCTAGTCACAGAGGCCGACATTTCTTCAGCCCTCTCTCCAGCTTGTGGCTGGAGCACATTCATGGGGCAATGCTAAGTAGCACTAGGTTAAAGGTTATGTCAGAAGTCGGGTGGGGGGACAATGTCATAAAGTCAGCGAACTGCGGCTTCCCTTGAAAAGACTTGGATTCATCTGTGGCAAAAACTGTCCAGGAGGCTCCATGTGACTGACAGCCACCCGTGCGGCGGCAGTGCCCAGTGTGTGCACACACTGAGAGCTGCTGCCTTCGAGCTTTATAGGTTAGTCTGGACTCATGAAGTTTAACTTTATTTTACAAAAGTGGGACTAAAACCTGATCTTCTCAAGACATTTTCTTTAAAAAATTGAGTGTACTTAACACTCGTGAAAGTGAGAAACCTGGAGCATGTTCTAGAGCCCGACTCCACCATGCACCTCTACTTTAGTCTGCTACATTCCTGCTGCTCCAGCCTGGGGTCCCTTTTGGACTGATCGCTAAACATGCCATCTCTAATGGTGATTGATGGTAGGATGAGATCTCCACATGCATCTCCATTTGTGTCCTAAGGCTCGATTTGAATTCATTCCCAAGAGTGAAGTAAGTCACTGTGTCATGTAGCTCCTCAAGCTTTGCTAAATCTTGAATGTTTCCTTTTGGGGAACACTTTTTTTTAAAAAAATTGACCTGTATCACTTAGCTTCATCTTTCCAACAGATCCAATGTGCAGATAATGGACAACCTGTTGTAAGCTTCTCCATTCTGTTCCTTACATTGGTTAATCGAGCTTCATATAACCAGTGGTGAACAATCACAGAAGAAATGTGATGTCTTGAAAACACACAAATTTCAATGGGAGGCTACAAAAAGGAAACATATGAACATAGGAATGGCCATACTGGGTCAGACCAATGGTTCAGATAGCTCAATATCCTGTCTTCCAGTGGTGGCCAATGCCAGGTGCTTCAGAGAGAACGAACCAAACAGGGCCATTCATCAAATGATCCAATCCCTATCATCCAGTTCCACCATCTGCAGTTAGAGGCCTAGGGGCACCTAGAGCATGGGGTTACATCCTTGGCTATCTCGGCTAATAGCCATTAATTGACCATGAACACGTCTAATTCTTTTTTTAATCCAGTTATAGGTTTTTGCTTCACAACAACCCCTGGCAATGAGTTCCACAGGTTGACTGTGTTGTGTGAAGTATTTGCTCTTGTTTTAAACCTGCTGCCTATTAATTTATCGGGTGACCCCTGGTTATTGTGTTATGTGACAGGGTTAATAAAACTTTCTTATTCACTTTCTCCACACCATTCATAATTTTATAGATCTCTATCATATCCCTCGTTAGTCATCTCTCTTTTCCAGGATAAACACTCCCAGTCTTTTTAATCTCTCCTCATTTTTGTTATCCATCTCTGTACCTTTTTCATTTCTAATGTCTTTTTTTTGAGATGGTACAACTAGAACTACGTGCAGTATTCAAGGTGTGGGTGTACCATGAATTTATATAGTGACATTATGATATTTACTGTCTTACTGTCTATCCCTTTCCTAATGGGTCTTAACATTCTGTTAACTTTTTTGACTGCCACTGCACACTGAGTACCGTAGATGTTTTCAGAGAACTATCCACAATGACTCCAACATCTCTTTCTTGAGGGGTAATAGCTAATTTAGGCCCTGTCATTTTGTATGTAGAGTAGGGATTTTTTTTCCCAATATATATCACTTTGCATTTATCAACATTGAATTTCATCTGCCATTTTGTTGCCCAGTTACCCAGTTTTGTGAGAACCCTTTGCAACTCTTCATAGTCAGCTTTGGACTTAATTATCTTGTTTTGTATCATCTGGAAATTTTGCCACCTCTCAGTTTACCCCGTTTTCCAGATAATTTATGAATATGTTGAAAACTTCATTCATATCAGATCTGCCTGACTCAAGACATAAAAAATCCTGTATCAGAGGCGTAGCCTTATTAGTCTGGATCTGTAAAAGCAGCAAAGAGTCCTGTGGCACCTTATAGACTAACAGACGTTTTGGAGCATGAGCTTTCGTGGGTGAATACCCACTTCGTCGGATGCATGTGGTGGAAATTTCCAGGGGCAAGTGTGTGTGTGTGTGTGTATATATATATGTGCAAGCAAGAAGCAGGCTAGATATAATGAGGTTAGTTCAATCAGGGAGGATGAGGCCCTCTTCTAGCAGCTGAGGTGTGAAAACCAACAGAAGAGAAACTGGTTTTGTAGTTGGCAAACCATTCACAGTCTTTGTTTAATCCTGAGCTGATGGTGTCAAATTTGCAGATGAACTGAAGCTCAGCAGTTTCTCTTTGAAACTCGTTATCTCTAGCCTGCTTCTTGCTTGCATATATATACCTGCCCTGGAAATTTCCACTACATGCATCCGACGAAGTAGGTATTCACCCACGAAAGCTCATGCTCCAAAACGTCTGTAAGTCTATAAGGTGCCGCAGGACACTTTGCTGCTTATAAAAAATCCTCAATCCCAAGCCAATTTTGGAACCCAGACATCACATTTGTTTTGTTGTTTTTCTTAGTTATTTGCACGCATGCCTTTGCTAGGGGAATCTAATGGAATACAGTTACCCAAGTTACAAAAGGGCTTTCCTGTGCGTTTACTCTCAATGTCTTTTTAGTGCTGTGCACTATAACTCTGGTGGTTCCCAAGCACAGCTCTTGAAATTTTAAACAGCAAGGAAAGGAAATTGGTCTCCTCATCTGCTGTTTGTGTGCATCATTGAGAGCGCTCTCTGCAAATAGGAACTGAATTCTCCAAACAGTGGTGCAGCCGCAGCAGGGCAGTTCCATTCCTTATGTGCTGCTTTGCTCGTTGCTGACCGTGGCGCATAGAACAGTCAACTGTGTGGAAAAAGATTTCCATCCCTCATTCAGGAAAAAGATATTGTTCTCTTGATGAGTTGTTGTCAGTTACTCAATCATTACACCTTGTGTGGCAGAGTAGAGACATAAAGTAGCAGTAACCAGGGGGTTGATCTTCTATGCCAATTTGTGCAACATTCACCCTGAAGTCTTTAGGGTTAGCGTATGGGATAATTTATAGCAGTATTTACTTAAAATCCCAGCTCATAACAAATGCTCATTTCTCTGAGGTGCTGAGGACCTGTACATAGGCGTACGCACGGGATTTGCCCCCCGTGGTGCCAGAAGCCCTGCACCGCTCTCAGAAGTGACTGGCATGGCACCAAGTCCCCTGCAGACGGATCCCTGTGTTGCTCTAGGCACCACCCCCCACAGCTCCCATTGGCCGGGAATGGGGAACCGCGGCAATGGGAGCTTCGGGGGAGGTGTCTGGAAGCGTGGCAAGGGCAGCACACAGAGCCCTATGCGCCCCCCACCTCCCCCCCCGGGGCTGCGCAGAGATGCGGTGAGCGGTGCAGCGTGGGGCCAGGGCAGGCAGGCAAGGAGCTGCAGGTAAGTGGCACCGGGCCGGAGCCCAAACCCCTCCTGAACCCCACTTCCCAATTCTCTACCCTGAGCCCCCGCCACACCTCGCACCCCTCCTCCACCCCAACTCCCTGTCCTGAGCTCCCTGCCACACCCCTCCTGCACCTCAACCCCCTGCCTTGAGCCCCCTCCTGCACTCCAACCCCCTTCCCTGCATGCCTTGCTCTGAGCCTCTTCCTGCACCCCACACCCCACGCTCCATCCCGCATCCCAACCTTTATGATGTTCGCCTTAAAAAAATATATATTCCCTGGGTGCACACCCTAATGAAATGTGCTGCACACGCCTATGGACCCGTAACTCCCATTAAGTCCACTGGGAGTGGAAAGGGCTCTGCATCTTGCATGATTTGGGAATCCAGCACGTTTGCCAAAAGGTTTGCAAGTTTTCTGAGCACACTCGAACCAACATACAGTTTTATATGGAAACTGAGTGGAATGTGCAGTTTCACATGATTTTATTCAAGACCTTTGGCAAAGTCAGCTACCGTGAGCATATCAGACTTGTCCTCCACTCTCTGCACTGGATTTCCATAGAATATTGAGTCAAGTTCAAGGTCTCAGTCCTTATCTTCAAGATATTCAATGGTCTGGACCCATGGTATGTAGAGATCACTTAATGCTATGGGATGAAGACTGTGGTCAATAGCTTCACTCGTCCAGCACAATGGAACTTTCTACCATGTGGGCAAAGTTCGTCTGTGCAGGAGACAGAACTTTCCTGGGACCAGTCCCAGAACGTGGAAAGAACTCCTCCAGGAACAAATGATGATCACAAACCTCACCCACTTCCACTCCAAGTAGAAGGCACAAGTTCTTCAACCTGCCTTCTCAAACATAAACACGGACCAGCATGTACCTTCAAAAACAAACCCTACCAAAACAGACTGTGTACACACAATGCTCCCCTGCGGAAGCGGATGAGAGAGAATGAACAAAGATGAGAGATATTAGTCCTATGACTTAATGAACTACTGGAAGGCACAGTGTAGAGTTACTGTAGAGATGAGGCCAGAATAAGAACCTATATAGTAGAGAAATAGAATAGTTATTCGGTGTACATCAGTTCCTCCATCTAGGGATAATAATACTTTACTGACAAGGTAATTAATGTTTATGACATGCTTTGTTGTCTTTGAACAAAATTTGCCTTTTGGTTTCAGAGTCTTTAGGGTACACTCACCACTTTCAAGCCTTTCTGTGCAAGCCTGAGGACAAGAATCCTACTTTAAAAAAAAAAAAAAAGTTGTGATTCTTGCCTATCACATGTCTCCAAGAGTTGGGGCTTTTTCGAAAAACACCAAATATCATGAAACTGTATATAACCTCGGGCTACCCAGAATGGCAGCAGAACAATTAGTGCCACCAACAGTACAAATCCCAGTTCAGTACGAATCTGACTTTTCCAAACTCCCGTTAACCAACAGCCAGTTGGGGCTGTTCTGACGGAAGAGTCACGCCTGTGATGCTCCTAGGCCTCACAAGAGCTTTGTTCCTCTACCGCTCTGGGTAACTGAGACTACTGGGGAACTTCAGTCAAATGGAGAATGACTGGTACAGGGCTATATATCTCACCATGGAACTACTAAACTCAGCAGGTGGGGCCTGGGAGCTTCTTTGCTGCTCTGGTCCTGTGGAGTTTAGGAACACTTTGAGAACTTAGTTTGAGCCCTGCAACATTTGGAAGCTCAGCTTCAGCCACATGGTGCTTATTATCCAGAGCCCTAATTTGACAGAACCTTGCTGGGTAGCTTTATAAGGCTTCCAGCAGAAAAGGAAGTAAGAAAGAAGAGAGAGAAACAGAGTGGAGACTGGGGAAAGGGGAAAGGAATTACAGGCCTTGGGCATGATTCACCACCGTTATTCTGGTGTTATGTTGGCATAGCTCCACTGATTTCCATCTGGCCCCTTCTTTGCCAAGAGCATAGCGGGCATACTCACAGGCCTGCATTTGCTTGTGCAGCCTGGCACAGGTCTGTGAGTGCCAACAAATAGTTAGGCAACTGTGCTATTAAGAGAGGAAGGAAAGAAATACAGAGAAGAAGGGGCGACAGAGAGAGATGCTCTTTGCTGGCCAATGTGTTCTCTGCAAATGACTGCTGAAAATAGTGCAGAGGACAACAGTGCATTTAGAACTGGGATTGACTGAAGGGGCCCCAAACCCCTCTTTCATTACTGTGACAAAGCACCTAGAGTTGGCCAGAAGCGGCCCGGTGGATAGGACAATGGGCAGGGATGAAATCTTAACCCCCTGAAGCCAATGGCAAAACTCCTATTGATTTCAATGAGACCAGCATTTCACCCCAATTTCTATTCCCCGCTCTGCTGCTAATCTGCTGCATGCCCTTGGACAAGTCCTTGCACCTCGCTCGAGTTTCACTATGTGCAAAATGAGGGAATGATAATTGTCTCTCTTTATAAAGCACTTTAAGGTGCAAGATGCTACAGATGAGCTAAATATTGTTCTGACCATTATTGTTATTACTGTTACTCAAAATGTCCCCAAACATTAGGCGAGAATTTCAATCACTTCATTACGACTCAACTTGACATGGGTTTTTCTCTCCTTCAGCATTTGCAGTAGCCATCGCCACTGCAAAATTCAGGGGGATGAAGCTGCAGCTGGCATGGATAGAGATTCCTTTTGCTCTCACAGTGGGGTGTATAATTGACAGTAATGGCTGCAAAATCCAGAGCTCGGGGGCTAGGATTTCCCCTCCCCCACCAGCCATTGCTCTGGAAAATGCCCAGTTTGCTCAATGGCTCATCATTCCAGGTTGTTATTAATAAATGGTAAAGATCCACGTTGAGAACTAAATCTCTTCATTCCGTTTACAGCTCTGTTTCTTAAAAAAAGAAAGAAGAATGAAAACAAATTACCCTTCATTTATATATTAATCTTATATGATAATTATGCCTGGATAAATATTTGAGTTGCAGGGAGTGGATTGTATTGTCGAACATTGCAGTCTGAGCTGTGACTGAATTCAGTGTTCTGTATTTATGTTTCCTAAAGAAGAGCTGAAATACTTTGAAAACTTTCTCCTGCTCTGTCCCCTCTACGTGTGTCACTGTATATTATGATGTGCTTCCCTGTGTGATGTATTCTAACTGAAAGAAGAAAAGGACGTCAGTTTGGCACAGGCTCCTTGCTGGGTTTGCTTCAGCCAAATCAGAATGATCTATATCTTTATAAAGCTAGCACCGCTTACAGCATGGCTGGAATGGGTGCTGTGGATTGTGTAGGAGTGTGAGAATTTCTCCCTATTGCAGTGTCTCAGGAGGGACTGGTGTTTCTGATGTGTAAGTCAATGCTGCTAACCTTATGAAGTTATAAAATTCTAGGCTGCTGAACTTTCATTCTTTATATATACAACTGTGGCAAATTGCCGGTACTGTTCTCTGGGTCTCGCGCTTTTTCTTCTCTGGGGTAGGTTCAGGGCGATATTGCTTGCCTCTGAACCAGTTCTTAATCACTCCCCTAGTGTCCTTGGAGGAGGGGAGTGGAGAGGGAGGGACCTGGGCCCGCCCTCTACTCCAGGTCCCAACCCAGGGGCCCTGGGGTTGTGGTGAACCACTTGACTAGCGGTTTCTTCCCCTGGGTTACTTCCCTCTCATACCCGTCAGCTTGTGAAGGGCTTCTCGCCTCTCTTCTATACAAGCCTGGTGCCCCTTACCTAGGGTTTCTGTTGGGCTTCCCAATCCACCGCAGCACTCCTCCAAACCTTCTATTTCTCTCTGGACAAACTCTTCTCTTCTGCAATCTGCACTCTGCTCCAATCCAACCTTTCTCCTTCAACTACCACCCCCTGTCTGACTGAAGCAGGGGTTTATATCCCATGACTGGAGTCAGGTGCTCTAACTGGAGTCAGGTGCTCTAATTGGAGTCAGGTGCTCTAATTGGCCACAGCTGTTCTAGTTAATCTAAAGCAAACCTTCCTCCCTTGGCAGGGAATAAGGCCCCCTGCTAACACTCTTATGCTGCCCTCTGGCCATGCTGTATCACAAACATACATCTCGATTCACCTAAAAAGATGGAATCACTGAATGCTGCTTTCCTTTTTTCTTCCCCGCAAGTGAACAGTGGAAGTCTACTGCATTGCTCAGAATTAGAAGCTGGATCTAATCAGCCCGCAAATCTGAATGGGTTCTGCCCTGTCTCTGATTAGAAGATTAGAAATGTTCCCTCAATTACACAAGCTGACTGAGGGCTAAGGTCTCCATGCTAAAGATCCTCAGGACAGCCATGTTACAGGGGACGTGGGAAATCAGGATGTTTGGTAGAAATGAGTGAAAACCCCGAACTAGAATGGAAATGGTCAGTCTTTTGAGGAACTCATATTTGGGACCTCCCACTTACAGTTTTTCCTTTACCCACCACACTGGGAATATAGCTTTCTTGAGGGTGAAGGGCAGTGCCAACTTCAGTCTCAGCTGGAAGCATTTTAAACCATTCCATTCCACTAATACTAGAGGATGAGTTTTGGTTTTGCAAAAACTCAGCGACCGAGGTTTTGTCTCACGGATCCAGAACTGGGAGCAGTTTGGACCAAGGTTCTTCCTTCCTGCCTCTTACACGGCACTTTTCATCCACAGATGTCGAAAGGAGTCAACTTTCATTATCTCCATTGATCATATAGGGAAACTGAGACACAGGAAGGTGAAGTGGCTTGTCCAAGGTCTCTCCCCACACCTACTGGTAGAGCCAGGAAATGGACCCCGTTCTTCTGACTCCCCGTCTGTAAGCGTCTAGGTGTACATGGTTGTCTCTCTCGCTGTCAATCTCCGAGGGTGTCCATGCCTCATTGCTGTCATGCACCTGGAACGGCAATCTGTACAAGGGGGAAATTAGCTGTCTCTAGGGCTCAAACCTTCAAGCAGGGAGTAGAGCAGTGAACAGTTTAGGGGCCCAGGCCCTTAGACAGGGTGGGACCCCAAGCAGTATAGAGCTTCAGCCCTCAGGCAGGGTAGAGCAGGTAAAAGTCTAGGAGCCAGGCCTTCAGGCCGGGATGAGCACCAAACACAGTCTAGGGCTCAGGTTGGGGTGAACACCAAACTCAGTCTAGAGTCCTAGTTGGGCAGAGAGTAGATCGACATGGGCCTTCTGTTTCCCAGGGCTACTTTCTACATCCCCAGGGTTTGGTACCTCTACACTGTAGTCGTCCTCTGTCTCCCCCGGGTAGGTGGCCAGTGGCAGCCCAAATAGCTTGTCAGTGTCTCGGTCGGCTGGTGGCTCTGGGAGCTCTGGCCAGTCCTCAGGTGGCAGCCCTGGCAGCTCCTTGGTGTCTTTGTCAGCTGGTGGCCTGAGAAGCACTCACCAGATCTCGGTATAGCCAGGGTCCTCTTTGGGCTCCAGCAGCAAGAGGGATGCATCTGTCTTCCCTGGCAGCTCCAGGCCAACTGAACTACAGGGCCTGCCTTTTATACTTCCTGTTTCTGTCCCACCCCTCTGCTTCCAACATGGTGAGTGTGGCCTCCCTGGTTGTGTGTCTGGTTGTCCCTCGCTGTCAATCTCCAAGGGTGGCCACACCTCTTTGCTACACAGTCCAATGCCTTATGTTGACCGCACTGCTTCAGCTGGGTCTGCCACTGGCCCTATTATTTCCAAACACCCAACTGTTTGGGCAGAGGACCTAATAAATACTGTTAAGGCCCAGCACTGATAATGCTTCCGGCTTGTCATCTTAAACTAGAACCTCAGCTGATTTAGAGCAACAAAGCATTCATGGAGGTATGCTGCTTTACTCCAGCTGAGGATCCGGCCCTATACATTTTTATTATGTGGTAGATATAGATAGAAAAACTACAGTGCGATGTTGTCATTTTCATACCTAGCTAGTATAGGATGAGAGTTTCTGTTATATAATCCCAAATCCCTAGGTATGCCTCTCCAGTGGACATGATTTATGACCCTCCTCCTCCCCCTCCCCCTCCCCCTCCCCTTTGCGGGCGGTGGGGGTCGTCCCCCCTTTGAGCTGCCAGTAACGTTGCCCTGGGCGCGCGCTCGCTCGCTCGCTCGCCCCGCTGCGGCAGCNCCCCCCCCCCCCCCCCCCCGTTCATCTTCTCTTCATACAGTATGTTTATCCTCATTTAGCCAGTTATGCAGGAACTTGGTGTCAGTTCTTGATCGTTTCGTAATCATGGATGTTTTACTGAGGAGGGTTAGTAAAGCATCCAGCAGCAATTTGGATGCTGGTTTGTGGCTCTTTGTTTTACACATCCATAAAATATGCAGAAGAAGCTACTGCTAGTCTTTTGAACAAACGATAAGAGCTCTAAATTATTAAATGTGGAGATAAAATGTAGAGACTTTTTGTGTGTGTGTGTGTGTGTGTGTGTGTGTGCAGTTATTCCTGTCCTTTTGCCGTGTTGTGAGAACGCAATACATTTCTATTTTCAAACCAATCCTTACTGCATGTTTATATGGAGGAAGTCATGGCTGCATTTTTATTTATTTTAGTTTAATGTTTTTATTTATTTATTGGTCCTTCCTGAATTTCAGATGAACAGTGACTCATGGGAATTTGTATGAGCTGGAGAAGAGTCCAGATCAGCCTCTACTCTCAGGGTAGCAAGACAAATGAGACCAATCCAAGTAATCAGTCTCTATACTGTGCTAGGAGGCTCAGCAATGAGCAGAAAGCCTTGTTTGTGCACAATAATGTTCTGAACATTGGGTTGTCATTATCTTATATAGCTTGTGGTGGAATTAGAATAATTCACAGCATTGTGTATGTAGGATCCTTTTTGTTTGGTGCTATATTCCCTACTGAGGTCGTTTTTCCTGTAGTTTAGAGAGAGAGAGGAAGAAATATCTCCCCCATTGTAATTTTTCTCCTAGATGTATTCATTCCATTAAATAATGCCTACTCTTGTATAGCACTTTTCATCAAGTAGATTTCAAAGCGCATCAGGTCTTCAGTGTATTTATTCTCCCAGCACCTCTGTGAAGTAGGGAAGTGTGATTGCCCCCATGGAGCTCTGAGGCATGCTGATAATAGAGCAAAGCATTTAAGGATGTGCTCAACTTATAGAATGTGTTTAGGTCCCATGGTGCTTACGTCCTTTGCTGAATAGGGGTGGATTTCTGAACTGAGGCCTCAGCGAAGCCCATGAGAGCCATATAATCCTAAAAGTTAAAAAGGAGAAAACCTGTTTGGCCCACCTTGCTGCCACTGCGTGGAATCTCCCGTCTGGTGCTCTGATTTTATGCCATTCCGATGATGGCTTCTACTGTTGCCCTTGGGAAGCTCTCCCACTACCTGTCTATCTGCTTTGTACTCAGCCAAAATTCACATTTCCTTATTTCCATCCCACTGCTCTTAATTATACCCTCTTCTACCACCTTCAGCAATTCTCTTCCCTCCGTGGAGTTTAAAATCTTGAGGATAATTATATTACTCCCTGCGCCCTTCACCTGATATTCAAACCAAGATATCTATGGCTTGATTTTTCCCCCAGAGCTGTTGAATACCTGCTTGCTGTTCCCATTGATTTCAGTGGAAGTACTGGCTACTTAGCCACCTCTGAAATCAATCTGTTAATTCTTCCACTCTTTCTTTACAAGACAATCCCTCCACTTCTTAGTTCTTGTCACTGTTATCCGCATCCACCCCCCAGTATCTACACTTCATTCTGGTATTGCAGGATCCAGAACTGAATGCACTATAGTTCAAGCAGTGTGGGTTAAGGAAGAGGAGAATCAAAATACTCAACTCACATTCACATACCGGAGTAGTAATTTTGCCATCGTTTTCCTCTCACTTTTCATAATAAATGTTCCCAGACACAGCAGCTGCCCTTCAATTTGTCCATTCACATCCCAAGAAGCAGCTAGTTTTGATGTCTTAAATGGGTGACCTGGCTCAAACCTTGTGGAAATCCAGCCCCAAGAGAGATTTTTAAGTTTACTTTTCGCTGCTCTTTGTTTGGTGTCCTTTGGTGCATCCTTGAGGGTTTAACACTGCAGAATTATACTTACTGTCAGTGGTTTGATGATAGTCTGGGAAAGAAAGACACTTTAGATTCAACTAAGACCCTTTCACAAGATTGGACTGTGAGACTACAGCACAATAGCAGTAAGAGTGCTAAACAAAGGAGAGTCAATAATTTCCAGTGCTCCAGTATGGATGGGAGCTGCCATGAAAACCTGCCTGTGTTCTGAAGCATGACTTCTTCACCTCAAGTCTCATTGTCAGCTTCCTTTCAAGCTCTGCTATTCACAAAAGGAAATCTGGTTCACGAATTTCAATAAGGGTGGCAAATTTTCTGATGCCTTGGAGTGAAAATTGATAGTCACTTACCACCTCTCACTGTTATGAGAATGATTTATGAACCCATTGAAACCAATAATGATTTCTGGCATTGCTGCTTTCCTGGTGATAATAATTAGGGTCCCCTTTCCCCTGCCTCCAGCTCAATAGGATCAATATTTCCTTTTAAAGGGCTGGATGTGCAGCTTCCTATTGTCAATTATAAAGATTTTTAAGCACTGAGACTCTCATAAGTAGAATCAACAGTTTGTGCCACTGGTAAGCACTCTGATTACATAGGTTTGGTGGTCGTCTCCATGAAAACATCTTCCCAGAATATAGGGTATATTTTCCCTTCAATCAGAGGTCTGACTTCAGCATGTATATACATAACCAAGCAAGCTTAGATCTATCTAACTTAAATAATAGCAGTGAAGCTATGGCAGCTTCTTGGTCTCCCTGACACAGTGTCCTGGCTCAGTTGAGATGTGGTGGGAGGTGAGGTGAGTTCTCCCAGGCTGGGTGGAAAAAAACACTGAGAAAGTGGCTATCCGCTGTTGGGCGTGGACCTTCTGTTCCAGTGTGAGAATGTCTCCAATACGGACTGTCCCAGAGCCTAAGATGCTGGCTATTTGAGGCCCTACTCTAATTCTGGAGTGCAGGGGGCTATAAATAGACCATCCTGGGCTTTAGGAGATTGACATGATACATTTTTTGTGGTCTTTTTGTCCAACTGCCTGATTTCATAATCATGCCTGGAAAATGAGTTTTAGGGGTCCTGGCAGTGAGCCAACAGTTTTGACTCCGAACTAGGGAGCAACAAGAATACCCAATCTTTGCGTTTGAACTCTTGGAGATGGGCCCCCTTACTATAGGTTGTTGGGCACTCTGTGCATGTAGGAAATGTTCTGAAGGTGCCTAAGATTTCTAGCTCCTCACAAAGAGTGAGGGGATACAGCATAACATTGTCAGTTCCTTGATCTGAGTTGTACATGACCCATACGGCTTCCTGGGCCTCTTAAATCCTTGTGAGGGACAATCCTGACAGGGTTCTTCAGAACGTCAACCCCCACCCCCAGACCAGTTTCTGTTTACCTTGGCCCCACGGGTCCCTCTCTGGATGTCACTTCAGCTGTCTTAGCCACAGTATAGATCTCCATTAGTTTGATGGCTTTGCCTTCACCTCAGGCTGGTAGCATAAGACCAAGTTCCTTCCCCTGGCAGGGAGTATTTGAGTAAATTGTACAGGCAGAATCATTTCCACTACTTGAATGTTTTTCTCTTCGGTCTGAACCAACCACCAACACCAGTCTAGAAGTTTCTGTAGGGCCAGATGCCCAGAGGATATCACTCCTCCCAAAATCTCTGGCAGAGCACTTCCTCAGAGATATCTAATGAGTTTAAAATGGATGTCTTGACTTGTGCATTCCTCCATGATAGACAGCTTGTGCCATCTTGGGAAGGTGTGGGGACAATCACTGTGCTGCTGCATTCCGAGTTTCAAGAAAGGCCTCTGGACTGTCGTCAGGTCCCATCTCTGTTAATCTGACCACTACCTGGGCCCCTGCTGGATCCATGCTGGAAGGCCCAGTTGTTGTTAGAGGCTGCAGTATGGTCATGGCCTGCTGCACAACTGTTATTGTTGCTGCTGAACAACTAAATCTCAGATCAGCTGCTGCTGCTGGGGACCATCTGCTGTAGGAGATGCTGCCGCTGGTGGTGAGCGTTCTGCTCCACCGTCCATTTCAATAGTTGCTCTGTGTTGATGCAGCCAAGCAAGCATTTTCTTACGGATTTTTTCTTAAGTCTTGACCTAACTAGGTCAATGCCCGCATTCTCCTTCACATTTGTATCGGGGTTGCCAGAGTGGCCTGGCAGGAGGCAATTTGCCCAGCTGATGTTAGACGCTGCTCCTCACAGGTCCAGTGCTGTGATGCCCTAACCTCCCCGCTGTGGTGCACTTGAGTCCTATCCCTTCGGGAGTATTAAGAGTCCAAATTAAAAGAAATATTGTGTCAATTCAAATCTAGGGTCATCCAAGAATTCGTCAGTAGGACCCCACCCTTCTACTCAGGATTTTTCTTTGTGCAGCCCATCTTTTTTTGTTCGTTTTGGTGGGTCTAGTTGTCCCATCCACTGGGAGGCTCGCTCAAGTTGCAAGCTGTGGGCTCTGGGCTGGAACCAAGGATCCCTTGGTGAAGAAGAAGCAGAGCTCTGCTGTCCTTCCTGGTCAGCCTCTGACTGAGCTGGGCATCTTCCTTTTAAGGCCCCTCTCCATTCTTGAAAATTACTGCAGGTGTAACAGGGAGGGGGTGTCCACAGGCCCTAGCTAGGACCCACAGTGGCAGGGAGAGGGTTATCTGCCCCATCACACACAGTGGCAGTGTGGGTCTGCTATATCTGATGCAACTTCGCTGAATCTAATCAGGTTTTAAAGCTCAACGTAAGTTTCCTTTCAGTAGCAGCATGTCCCTATGGTAGCGGCATGGGGTGAGTGCGGCTGGAGCCTGTTGTGCTCAGGCTATTCTGCACAAAGGCTCAGTGTTTTGTGCTCCAGCCCTGAGGGCAGCTCTCTCTTAAGTTGGGACTGTGCTGGTCCCCAGCAATGCCCAAAACCAAAAGGTACAAGTTTGCCACTCCCTCCTCATTCTCATGCTGAGGTCAGCTCAACTCAGCTAGAAGAGGGAGTTACCTGTCACATGGAGAAACTGGTCCTTGACTATCGCTCCACTGTATTAGTTGGAAACAAGCTTTTCTTAACTAATAAGTATGCAGGTCTCATTGAGCAAACCATTTACTGGAGCAAATCCTTGCTTTCGTTCCTGCCTTGAATCTCCTGTGTGCTTCCAGTAGTCTTTCAACATAATAATGCAGGATGAGCTGGGGTTCTACACTCATGTCATCCTAATGAGATCCTCCGTCTGGACTGTAGGCCCACAGAGCAGCTGGTAGTGTTTAGTATCTTTATGCATCAGTGGTTCCAGATTTTGGGCTTTGAAATAGCTTTCTCTTCTTGGCATGTGAAGATCCAGAGTGGGAAATGTACACCATCACCTGGAATTGCTCAGGGGGCACTAACAGCAGATGATGTGAGGTGCCAGCCTCCGTAACATCTGCAGGAGCAAGACTGCGATGAGACTATTCAGCTTGCCTGACAGCTGGTGGCCAGACATTAAAGTGGACCTCACCAGCTAAGAAAGTCCCCCATCTGGTGACTGAGCTTGTTTGGTGCACGTGCATAAATCATCCTGCTCTATCTTTCATGCTGCCCTTAGCTGGAGACTGTTTGACAGACTGCTCTGAATTCTGATGAATTCTTTCTCATGGCACAGAAACCACTGTCACTAATTGATTTCTTTGTTGGTATTCACAGTAGAGTAACCAAAGATCGCAAGGATATGGAAACTGAACCAAGTATAGAGGGTATGTTGTGGGAGGAAGCGGGCATACTTTGCCTTGGGGCTGCTCTAAATTATGCTGAACTGACTCCCAGTAGGCCCTGGGATTAGAGGAATGCAAAAATGATGTAAAACCACCTTTGTCAACTCTCCCTTTCCTAGCTGTCTAAGCAGGGCTCAGGGGCAGCTGAAGATCTAGCCCCATGTGGAGAAAAGCAAAGTACTGACAAACCAGACAGCAGTTGAGATCCAGAAAGAATAACACTGGTTGATTTAGTGGAATAACTGACACAAATGCAAACATGAGTATTAAGTGCCCTGGAAGCCACACAATTTTCAACACAGAAAGTACTGTAGACTCTGTGATTTGATGTGACAGGGCTCAGTACTGTACTGCGGACCTGTATCCTCATCCTGTCTATAAGATTTCATCCTGGCAGTCAGCGTATTCCAAGGTGTTTACTGAGGAAAGAAAGGTCTGCTAGAGCCCTAAGAACCTAGAGAATGGCTGGAGCAGGGGAAGGGAGAGAATAACAGTGGACATTGTGAATGTCAGGATCAAAGTGACCCACTGGCTAACTTGGTGCTTCTGATTCTCTTTAAAAATTGTTTCAGAGTAGCAGCCATGTTAGTCTACAGCTCACTTCATCGAATGGAACATATAGTAAGGATATATATACACACACACACATACACATACAGAGAACATGAAAAGGTGGGAGTTGCCCTACCAACTGTAAGAGGCTAATTAATTAAAAAATTGTGTTAACCTTTATCAGCTTTCATACAATTTCTCCAGATGTTAGCCACACCCAAATTTCTCTCCTTGTTTGTTGTGTCACCATTACTGTCTCTATTATCTACAACATTTCTTGGTATTTAAAAAAAAAAAAATTCTCAGTACCTGATATTGAAGCGTTGCTCAAGTTACTTTGGAAATACAATGCTCGTCACTGGATCTGCAAAGTAATGAGCTGCATATTGCTGGTTGATTGCTGATTACAGGCTGTGCTCATTGCTCTCCACTCATCCCTTACTCAAGCAGTGCTGCTATTGGCTGGGAGTTTTGCTTGAGAAATTAACAAGGCCACACTGTTGCACCACAGCCTAGGTATTGCACAGTAGGTTGGAAATGATGTCTAGCATCATCACAGGCACTCAGTCAGGACAGGAGTTGTTAGTTTGGCTGTAAAAATGAACTGCCCTGGATCAGCAGTGTCAATGTTGGGGCCTGAAAAACAACTATTTTCCAAAAATAATTAATTCTGCTAAGAAAGTAGTCTATTATTTTATACTATAACCTTCATTAAGAAAAAGACCTTCCTCAGCAGCATGGGACACAGGTCGCTTGGTAGGTTCATCTGGATAAATTTTACCAAATCATTCCCTGCCACTCCAGGGGCCTCAGGCACTGGTTCATCTCAGTCCCTCCTATTCTCTGCCTGTGGGACACAACAGTTTAGTCTCTTGAGGGCTGGAATACATTAGTGTAATCCCGGTTATTTGACTCAGTGTAGGGATAACTTGGTGGGGCTTAGTGGCCTGCAGTGCGCAGGTCAGACTAGATGATCTGGCCTGAAACACTCTTATTCGATGACTTTCCTGCTAATGGAGCATTCAAAACTGTCCCCAAAATGGGATTCTACTAGCACTTTAAGCCATCTTAATGAAAACGAGCATTCGTGTTTGGTTTGTTCTGTGAAATGAGTTGAAAGGTCTCAGAATAGTTGCAGGATAGTTTGAAAACCCCATCACACAATGGGGACCAATTGGCATCCTTTTTGGCCGTCTTGACCACCAGCACTGAATGGGCAAGAGGCTGAACCATCCTCTCATGCCTGCTATTGATCACTTCAGATCAGGGTTGAGATGTGTTGAGGAGGGAGTATGACAAAGCATACTGTACTCTGGGTCCAGGAGTATCTGATCTGTGGATAAATAGAGACCTTTAGTCCTCAAGGCTGGCTTTCCATAAAGCTCCATTTTCTCTCTCTTTCTTTCATAGATTCTAAGGCCATAAGAGACCATGATGGTCATTTAGTCAGACCTCCTGTATAGCACAGGCCATAGAACTTCCTCAAAGTAATTCCTAGGGCAGATCTTTTAGAAAAATATCTCATCTGAATTTTAAAATGGTCATTGATGAAGAATCCACCACAACCCTTGGTAAATGGTTCCACTGATTAATTATTCTTGCCATTAGAAAAATGAAACCTTATTTCTAGACTGAATTTGTCTAGCTTCAACTTCCAGACATTGGATCATGTTAAACCTTTCTCTGCTTGATGGAAGAGCCCATTATTAAATATGTGTTCCCCATGTAGGTACTTAGACTATAATCAAGTCACCTTTTAACCTTCTCTTCGTTAGACTCAAGATGCTCAAGCCTATTTAACTTAGCAGTATAAGGAATGTGTTTGAATCTTTTAATCATTTTCGTGGCGCTTCCTGAACCCTCTCCAATTTATCAAAATTATTCTTGGATTGTCAGCTCCCAAACCGGACACAGGATTCCAGCAAGGGTCTCACCAGTGCCAATACTTTAAATTCCTCTGTTTATGCATCCCAGGATCGCAATAGTTCTTTTGGCCACAGCGTTACACTGGGAGCTCATGTTCTGCTGATGATCTACCACAACCTCCAAATCTTTTTCAAAGTCACTGCTTCCAAGAAGAGTGTTCCATCCTGGTTAGGCCTCAACTGGAGTATTGTGTCCAGTTCTGGGCACCGCATTTCAAGAAAGATGTGGAGAAATTGGAGAGGGTCCAGAGAAGAGCAGCAAGAATGATTAAAGGTCTTGAGAACATGACCTATGAAGGAAGGCTGAAAGAATTGGGTTT
>NC_133790.1:11558156-11579692 GCF_003597395.2 Chelonoidis abingdonii | reverse complement strand
TCCTAACTGTCAGGGTGGTTAAACATTGGAATAAATTGCCTAGGGAGGTTGTGGAATCTCCATCTCTGGAGATACTTAAGAGTAGGTTAGATAAATGTCTATCAGGGAAGGTCTAGACAGTATTTGGTCCTGCCATGAGGGCAGGGGACCGGACTCAATGACCTCTCAAGGTCCCTTCCAGTCCTAGAATCTGTGAATCCTATAAATATGGCCTATGTTCTTTGTTCCTAGATTTATACATTTACACTGAGCCGAATTAAAATGCGTATTGTTGGTTTCTGCCCAGTTTACCAAGTGATCTAGATCACTCTGGATCAGTGACCCGTCTTCTTAATAATTTACCACTTCCCTAATTTTTGTGTGAGGTATACTTTCTCTGATACGTGTGTGTCATATCTGAATATAAGATGTATTATTGATTATAGATGCAATACCCACAAATACATGTGTATTTGTGTGTGTGTGTATACAGATGTATATGTACATAAGGTTGAGATCCTCAGCTGGTATAAATCACCACAGCTTCACTGAAGTCAATGGAACTCTGCCAATTTACACCAGACCCGAATATATAATTTCCAAAATCATTGTAGAATTTACTTGATTTCAAACATTTATTTCTCAACTGAGTCTTTAATTCCCTCTGTTTTTAGTGGTGTGTGCTTTTTTTTCCACTAAAGTCTCCTTTCCTAGTGAAAATGCAGTGTATGTTAATGACATGGAAATATATGGCTACATTTTAAACTACTTGGTTGTGCTAAAGTTCACCAATCCTTTGTAGTTAGCAAACGGAATTCTGCAACTGAATGAATGGAAAATAGAGGTGGCAGTTTTCCATTTAGAACTGGCCATCAGCCGCTATTGGTTTTGCTGCAGGCCAGACAGTCTTGAAAATAGGCTGGCCAATCATGGTGAGAGCCCTATCATTTAATTTCCAGCTTTAAGTAAAAGCTATTCAGCGTTGCAGTCCCTATCACGTACCTTTCTTAGCACTCCCTCAATTCCTTTGTTTTCAACTTAGGAATCTATTTTTGGCGAGGGTGGCCACAGAGAATTTACAAAGCTCCAGCCCTCATCTCACACCTTCATGATTTCTTTTCATTATCCTTGGGCACAGTGGTTTGCAAAATCACTTTTCTTGCAGCGCAGCAGAGTGGAAGGCTCATGGACATCTAGATAACCCATAGTTACTTAGTTGCAGTCAAGTCTGGAATTCTCCTTCGAGTAAATGGGACTGGAGAAGTCTCCATGCTTGTGTCTGCATGTGTTGTGTGTGTGGGTGTCAGTGCATGTGGCACTCCTCAGTGTGTGCTAATGCATTCTAAGCTTGTCCTGCGGAGCAGTGAATGGGAAAGAAACTTTCACAGAGTTCTCCTCTGGGGTAATTCTCCCCATTGCTCTGTTGGCAACAGAGTTTGCCACCTACTAATGCCGCAGATCCCAGAAAAACAATGAGAGCCAGGGGAATCCACATAAAGACCCCGTGACTCCATGCTGGCTCTGGGTCTTTGCCTTTCTTTCCTTTGGAACTGCAGCCAGTAAGTACCACAGGGACCCCTGTAAAGAAGGTGCCTGACTATAAAGAGAATACCTGAGGTTTTATTAGAGTTTTGCCCTTAGCTTCTCAGGGCTGGTGGGAAGTGATGCACACTCACTTATCATCTCCTTCCCTGCCACACCAATTCCCTCCATGCAGCTTGTGGAGGCTGCCGCCGCCCCCATTTAGAATCTGGAGGAAGTGGAGAACAAAAGCAGGTAATCTATTTCCCTAGTCCCTCCTTACATTCAGATTGTGCAACTGGGTCCATTACCAGGCTATCCAAGTATTTCCAAAAGAGCACAGAAAGGATCCCCATGATCACCCTCCTTTGGAAAGCAGTAGCAGAAGTTTCAAGCCACTTGGATCTATTTTTCAATAGAGTGCTTCTCAAAAAGGAGGGAAAACTCATTTTAGACCAGGGGTCAGCAACCTTTCAGAAGTGGTGTTCCGAGTCTTCATTTATTCACTCTGATTTAAGGTTTCGCGTGCCAGTATTCCATTTTAATGTTTTTAGAAGGCCTCATTCTGTAAGTCTATAATATATAACTAAACTATTGTTTAGTCAGCTATTAGGGAAATGGCAATATACAAAAAAGTCTTGTAGGAGAACACTTCAGTGTCCCTGGACACGCAATAGCATGATATAAAGGGTAGCCATCTGCTGCAGCAAATAAAAAAAAAAAAAAAAAAAAAAAAAAAAAAAAAAAAAAAAAAAACCTCAGGACCAGACTCCAGAGAGAAACTGCTGAGCTTCCGTTCATTTGCAAATTTGACGCTATCAGCTCAGGATTAAACAAAGGCTGTGAATTGCTAGTCAACTACAAAAGCAGTTTCTCCTCCCTTGGTGTTCACAACTCAACTGCTAGAAGAGGGCCTCATCCTCCCTGATTGAACTAACCTCGTTATCTCTAGACTGATTCTTGCCAGCATATTTATATCTGCCTTTTGAAATTTCCACTGCATGCATCCGTCAAAGTGAGTATTCACCCACGAAAGCTTATGCTCCAATATGTCTATTAGTCTGTAAAGTGCCACAGGACTCTTTGTTGCTTTTTGCAGATCCAGACGAACATAGCTACCCTTCTGATACTAAACTATGTTTTATGTAAAGTAAATAAGGTTTTTTAAATGTTTAAGAAGGTTCATTTAAAATAAAATTAAAATGCAGAGTCCCCTGGACCGGTGGCCAGGAACTGGACAGTGTGAGTGTCACTGAAAATCAGCTCATGTGCTGCCTTTGGCACACGTACCATAGGTTGCCTACCCCTGGTTTGATGATCTCTTATATTTCTGTTTGAAGTTATTGCTTTACAAATGGACAGGAAATCAGAAATGGGAAGGGTCTTGTCAATAAATATTTCATCCCACCAATGCACACACCTTCCTGAAAACAGAGAGCTTTTCTTTTTCCTTTTTTATTTTTAGAGTCAGCAGAAAAATGCCATATGTTTGGATAAGGGAAAAATTGTGGTGGGAGGGGGGTTAGATTAAAATAATGTTATATTTTTGCAATTTTCTTCACTTCACAGAAATATTTGTTGAATAATTCACAGCAGAGGAGGTTCCTCCACAGAGGACAGTAATCTCTCATTTATTGGCTACACTCTGGCAGACTGCAGAAGAGCTCCTAATTCTGAAATATATCATGGCCTTGAGTCTTGTGAAATGTAGCTCTGCTCCCATATATAATTTCATTTGCCCAGGAGCCAGTCTAATAAGCAAGGTATAAAGAGGAATGTGTTATGGATCTCACCTTGGAGGTGTGGAATAGGCGATATGTTAACATGTTGGATCTTCCATTTTGGATTTAAGACTGTAATTTGTTATATTGGATTCCAGAGTCAAACAGGCAAGGTAGGCATCAAAGCGAGTGAGTGATGTTGGAGTCGTGGAGCATCAGGTAACACAATGTGTTATGAGAATGCAGAAATAGTAACATATCCTGGAAAAATCTTACACCACACAGAGACTCAGCCTAAAGATTGATAGGCCTTTCTTAGACCATTGTTTCTCAGCCTTTTCAGGTTGGTGAGGCCATATTCAAAGTCACATTTTTTTTTAATTCCCCTTACCTTTATTGTAAATGTAAGAGTAAAAATGAGCAATGATAACAGTGATAAACCTAGAGAATTCACCTGTGTGTGTGTTTCAAGAGGTTGACTGAGAGTACCTCATCTTAAAGGGTAAGAGTGTGCGGAGAGTGGGGAGGTGAGATTTTCTGTGCTTTAGATGGTAATAACACTATCAGTGCCTTGTGAGAAACACTATGTTAGCAGAAAGAGCAGGTTGACCCAGAGGTGGATATGAGTACAGGCTTCTTATTGCGATACTTGTTCTGCTGGACCCAATTGTCCCGTAAGCACTGAATTAGTTACAGCACGTTCTTTTTGTCTAAGTTAGTATGTACACGCCTATATCCATCACAACACCCCAAAAACTCGTATTAAGGAATAAAAACACCCATTTTGTTAGTAAACCCACCTCTGTCTTTTACTCATAGCATTACATATGCTTTTACCTTGAAGATACATTTCTTTGCAACACTTTGTTGCCATAAATCTTCCTCATCAGCAGTTCTCAGGAGAGGGATGAAGGTGCTGTGAACAGTTCTCAGGGGAGGGAGGGGAAGGGGCCCTAAGGCAGGGCTGGTTTATGTATCTGGGAAAGGGAGGGAGGGGAAGATAACATTCCTTTTACCTTCTTTTACACAAAGGGCATTTTTCCTGCAGCTTCTGCAGCCACATCCTTATCAATCTTTATGAGCAACAGAGAAGGGAAGAATCTGGCAACTTATATTTTAGACAAAGAAATACTGAAGAATTTGCAACGTACAGTGAAACCCCGCTATAACACGATGATTGGGGTCCAAAAAATTGTATCGCACTGAATGCAGGGTCACAATATAGCGGGATTTACCATTTCAAGCTGGTCAGTTTCAAGTTGGTCGATTTCTCTTGGGCAGAAAACTACTTTCATTTGCGAACTGCCCATAGCAGTAACTGAAAGGGTGCAGCTCCAGCAGCGGGGGCTCTCAGCCATGCAGCGAGAGAAGGAAACACTTGGGGAGAGCAGGGGAGACGTGCAAGGGGCAGAGGAAGAGTGAGGAGCAGCTGAGGAGGAGAATGGCTCTTCTCACCGAAAGGGTAAGCAGAGGTAGGCGGGAAGAGGCAGTGGGGAAGGCACATTCCATTTTTTGTTTTTTTTTTTCTCTTCAGGGGCTCTCCAGCCTCTTTTTTTTCTTTTTTTCTTTTTTGTGCTTCAGCACCGCTCCGGCCGTATTTTGGGGGTTTTTTTTTGCTTCAGTGGCACTCTGGCGGTTTTTTTCTTTTTTCTTTTTTTTTCCTTTTTTTTTCTTTTTTGTGCTTCCGCGGCGCTCCAGCCACATTTTTTTTTTTCTAGCCTGGGGCCTCAGGAGCCCCCTTACAATTGCGTTATAGCCGAATTCGCGTTATTGCGGGGCGCATTATAGCAGGGTTTCCCTGTATTTAGACTATTGCCTACATATATCTTTGTCCCCTAATACCATGTCAGCACATTAGCACCTTATTGTTATACTTAACCCTAAAATATCCCAACATTAGACACTGGTGGATATGCGGGGAGGGTGCTATAAAAGACTAATATATACAATGCGGGCATTTCCCTCTGCAAAGAAACACATCTGAAGCACTGGAAGTCAATGACTGGTTGGATATCTCGTGCTTCTGCATAAAGATAACAGAACTAGCTGGTCTGGAAAGGGTAATGTATCAATGTAATAATAAGTTAGGTCCCAATCATACTATGTGCTCTTTGTGGGTTGACACCTGCAACCACATGCAGCCCATGGACTTCAATAGCAGCCCCCCCTCAGACCTGCCACGTGGAGCTCACTGAGGGGTCGTGGTCGTAGTATCACAGTCCAGCAGTCCTTACTCAAGCAAAATTCCTATTTAAGTCAATAAGACTTTTCCTGTATAGTGGGGTTCAGATGAGTTCCAGTCTATGGTTAGCTGTTTTGGAGGTAAATGGCTAAGTAATAAGACAGTTTGAATTTGGTGGCCCAATCCACAAATATCTATGCCCATGAGTAAATGTACTCACATGACTACTCCAGGTATTGATGTGCAAAAGTATTTTCAGAATCAGAGCCAAAGCTGGTGATTCATTAGTTATGTGCCTGACTATGCAGGCACTTACTGTCGAGCGCGGACTCACCACTTTGAATTATCCTGCAGTACGCTGGGATTGCTTTCAGTAGTAAATGTTTGCAGGTTGGGCCCTGTATTTTCTGCTTGCATGAAGAAACCTTGGGCCTCTTTCCACACACTATTAATCCAGTTTGATGTCGGCATGATTCAGCCTTTTTTCATGAAATTGCTTTCATTTAGATAAACGCAGCAGTGAACCAAGCCCCTCGAACTTAAGTGTAACGGTACCTCTCTTTTTACGAAATTGTCATACCAAAGAAGCAGCTATGACTTTATTTAGGACTGTTGATAACGGGGAAAGATAATATTGTGATTGAGGCATTGAGAGTCAGAAGATCTGGGTTCAATTCTTTTGCCCTGCCATAGACTTCCTGTGGTACTTGGGCAAGTTACTTAGGATTTGAGTCAGCAAAGCACTTAAGCATGGACTTTGTGTTAATTTCACTTGCGCCTTTTTCTCTCTCTCTTTCAGTTCTCCATATGTAAAATGAGGAGGGTACCTTCTTTCTCCTAGTCGTTGTCTGTTTTATCTGCTTAAATTATAAGCTCCTTAGGGCAGGGCTGGGCTCTTACTACGTGTACATCTACATTGCAGATGCACTAGCTCTGCTAGGGCTAGCACACTAAAACCAGCAGTGTAGCCAGAGATAGCACAGGCTAGCGGTTCACGCTAGCCACCCAAGTACGTACCCAGGGGTCCAGGCATGCTTGTACTCAGGTGGCTAGCCCAAGCTGTGCTATCTCTGGTGACATAGCTATCTTCAGTCAAGCTAGCACGTCTGTCTGCCAAGCTGGGAAACATACTTCCAACTGCAGTGTAGACATATCCTCTATGTACGTACAGGGCCTAGCACAATGGAGCCCCAGTCTCAGTTGGGCCCTTCAGAGACTGCTCCGACATAAATAACAATGACCATATGAAGAGGCAGAGTGTCCCCACAATGGCAGCAGGGAGGTTAAGGGAGCTGACAGGGTCCTCACTGGCAACAAAAGTTAGGGAAAGTTTGTGGGCCCAGTTGGCGCCACCCCATGTCAGGCATGGAGAGAGCAGATAGCAGGAGAGGGCCTCGCCCAGTTGAGGGCGGAGCAGGAGGGAAGATGGCACTCTGCTTCTCACGGCAGGAGAGAAGCCTGGCTGCAGCACTGAGACGGAACTCGCCAGCCAGCCAGACCAGCCCTCCTGGGAGGGGTGACCAGATCCCAGGAAGGGAATCAGCAGAAGCACAGACTGTTTTGGAAACAAGCCTAAGTAGAAGGGTAGGGCCCCACTAAGGGTTTGTGGGAGGACTCTGTTTTTGAATTGTGTTTATTTTTGTTCCTAATTACCTTTGACCCTTACACAGCCTGAAAGGGGTAAGACTGAAGAGTGTTTAGGCAGGAAGCCCAAATCACCGCTATGCTGGACCTCACTGGGACAGAGGCACACCAGCGGAGACCCACAGCTGGGTGAGTGGTGCCCAGAAGGGACACAAGGCGTTGCCACCCTGACAACCCAGTCACAAATCCTGTACGACTGTATGTATGGATTGCTTTGCTCTGATTCGCTCTGTTCTGCCGTATTGTATATTAGACAAGACATATTTAATGATTTAAAACAATGAAAGTGACGGAGCTGAGGGGACAAAGAGACATAGCCTGAGAGAGCACACCTGCACTGTTTTGTAGGACTTCCAGTTACCAGTAAAAACACATTCTTACCCCTGCAGTTTTTGCACCATTGCTTCTTGATTGGGCTACTTCAAAAGTGCTAGATGTTTACTGAGTGTCATGCTGAATAATGTATTGGATTATTATTAGATTGGTTGCAATGAATTCCGTGTTGATGTATCATTTCCTTTGCATAATGTGGCAAGTAACTACTGGATTTATGATGTCGAGAGAAGTTCGGACTTGACAGGGCTCCCAAAACTGAAATGCCGACTCAATGGGGAGCTTGTGCTTTATATTTAATGTTAAATTCAAGATGTTGCATATTTTTTGCTCACTTTTGAAGGAAAAAAAATCAAATGACTGGTTTGTGTTAGTTGGGCAAAGTGATATCTACAGCTGGAAAATTATCTGTTGAATAATTCATTTAAAAATAGCACAGAGTTAATCAAAAAATTATTCAGCAAGTATTATTCGACCAGCTCTGCTGACATCATGCCTTGTCAAGATGGGTCTAATTTTTTTAAACGCCACCATTTTGTGATTAGCAGGCTCATTCTTTTGCAATTTTTCTTGCTGGTTGGCTCATGTCATAGGCTGACTCCTAAAGAAAAATGAACTTTCAGCCCACCCATTGCTGCATATTTAATATAAAAATGACACTGGATAAAATTAAGTTTTAATTTATTACTGTATGTCCCACCTGATCTTTATATCTGTGGTGAATGATGGTCTTTGTCTTGATGAACTGGACTGGGATTCAGGGGATGCTGGTTTCTGGACTTTCTGTGACACATCAGGAAAGTCTTAATCTCCCTGGAGCGCAATTACCCATGTGCAATGGTAATAATAGTCTTTCCTAATACGTGTCTATTTGGATTGTCCCCTTTTGGGAGCAGAAGCTGACTCTGGGGTCACAATCTGGGTTGAGACCGTTGGGGCTACTTTGAGTCAGCTGATAATAGTTTTGATTGGTTACATTTTAATATTCTGACCTTATCAAAGGAGCCTGGGGGTTAGCTGCACTGCTGGTTGTTTATGTGACCAAGCATGTTATAGAGTCAACTGTAGTGGGGAAAAAATAAACCTTTTAGCCCTGTCTCCTGGTCCGTTGCATTTATGTACACTGCATACTCTCTGGGGGTGCAAGGCCATGGCTGAGCTTAAACCACATTACCCCGCCTGATTGTAAATGTGGTGGGTCGGTTGGCTGAAGTCAACATCAGAGCTGCTAATTCTTGAGATTTCATCACAGTCTTGCAATATCTTTAAGCCCCAGCTGCCGAAATCAAGAGATTGCATGAGAATCACAGCTTTCATTTAACCAGACAAACTAGGTAAGTGTCTATCGCTTATGGTTGCAAAGAAAAGCTTGACTGTGTAAAGTGAGTGCTCTCAAAAGGCCCAGAAACCAGAAAGCAAATAAAGAGAACCCCACATTTTTTAAATTTTTGTAAATCACAGGATTGCCAATCTCCTCATTTTGGGGGGGTCTAACATCATTTTTGAACCCTTGAGGATGGCAGCATAGCCCCAGTGAAGCCACCAGCCCCAGAGAGATCAATCATTTGAAGCTTTTGTATTGTTAATGAAAAGTTTTTCCCACTATTGGCTTTCTGTGCTGTACTGCTGAGATCTCATCTTGCTTGAAATAGACATGGCTGTGTGCGTCTTGCTTTGGGAAAGACCTACACAGGATAACTCAGAGGTGTCGCATTGCAGTTGATAAAATAAAATAATTTCAGATTAATCGTGGGTGTGAAAATTACACCCAGCATCATCCCTCACAAAGACTTTAAAATCCTGATTGGCTGAATCCAAAGGAGTTTGGAGAACAAAAAAAATAATATTTCTTAAATATTTGTTTGGTGCCTCCGTACTGTGGTGATAGGCACCTTAGAAAGATACAGATAACTGATCCATTACTAAACGTGGCTTCCGTCCCTCCTTATATGCTTTTGCGTCCCACAAATACATGCATCTAAATTGCACAAGTCTTATAGTCTCCTTGGCAACTGACCCCACGCTTTTTGACTACACACATTAACATCTAGGTCTCCCTCAAACACACCAAGCAGGAGTTTCTTGCATTGCAAATACTTCTTTGTGTAGAAGAGATGTGATCTCTATCTCTCCTGCTTCCATGGAGAGAATGCAAATGCGTGGCCCGGACACACAGTTTGCGTCTTGTGAAAAGGTTCTGAGAGAAAATATATATAAAGGAAATGCCACCTTCTGAAACCAGAGTTCTGGATATTTGTCAGGACAATGAGATCATTGTCTGCTCAATGTAAAAATTAAGGTTATTACTGGGATCTCTTCCCCAAACTCTTTTGAAGAGGGGTGGAATAGTGGGGTTCTACTAGTCAGAGGAATATTTCAGTCTTTTTCTGGCTACTGTCTAAATTAACAGTAGCTTCCCTTTATCTGCAACCCTGTTTCTTCCACTTCCCTAGATTTTCTGGGGCTTCTTTGTTACAAACATATACACACACACATACACACACCTCTCCCTTGTGTCTCTATATCACTATCCTTCTTCTTAGCTACAATTCTCTGCTCCTGAAGGTTCATTTCTGGTCTCCCTTCCTTCCTCTACCATGTGTGTCCCTCTCTTCACGCCACTGCAGTTTGTGTCTCTCTCTTTCCCTTTGTTAGGGCTGGTCTACACTACGGGGGGAAATCGATCTAAGATACGCAACTTCAGCTACGTGAATAACGTAGCTGAAGTCGAAGTATCTTAGATCAAATTACCTACCGTCCTCACAGCGCGGGATCGATGTCCGCGGCTCCCCATGTTGACTCCTTTACCACCGTTCGGGTTGGTGGAGTTCCGGGATCGATAGGCGCTCGTTTGGGGGTCGATATATCGCATCTAGATGAGATGCGATATATCGATCCCCGAGAAATTGATTGCTACCCGCCGATATGGCGGGTAGTGAAGACGTAGCCTTAGTTTCTCCTTCTTTTCTTCCTGCCTTCTCTGGCACCTGGAGTGTACCCAGCAGCAAAGGAGCCTGTTGTTCAGTAGCACATTCCCAGTGGCACTTTGAAAATACCAAAGATCACACACAGTCCTGGCACTGCTGGGAACATGTTGATCTGTAGGAGCATAGATGTGATCCCATGCTGGAAGAGGACTTCAGGGGAGAAGACAGACTGCTAAACAAAAGGGAAACAAGTGTGGAGAGACTCACAGACAAAAGGGAAAGATTCTCTCCTCAGGCATTCAAGTACTTGACCCTATTTGCATTGAGCTGGGAAATGAGCTATGGTAAGAAAAATCACGGTAATAATGTTGGCACTTTGTTACCCAGTGTTCGATCGCACCTGTTAACTTTAGTGGCAGCAAGACCTTTTTACTCCTGCTAACAATGCCAAGCAGGGAAGTCTTTTTGGCTTGTGGTTAAAGCACGCGACTGGCATGCAGGAGATCTGGGTTCACTTCCTGGCTCTGCTGCAGACACCCTTTGTAACCTTGGGCAAAATCACTTTCTTTGCTCTTTTTTTCATGTGCAAAATGGCGATAAGGATGCTTCCTTCACTCTCTCCCCTCTTTGTCTGTCTTGTCTGTTTAAATTGTAAACTCTTGGGGTAGGAACAGTCTCTTACTATGGAGCTGTACGACCTGTACCACAAGGGAGCCCTAATCTCAGTTGTGACTTCTTGGCACTACTGTAATACAAATGATAATAATAGAGCCATGGGAGAGGGAGTTGGATTCTTGTCCGGCTTGTGTCTCTCATCAGTAGCATTAGCTTAGGTCCAGATAAAGCCTCTTTACCTCCCAGCACATTTCCCCCTTAACTACTCTGTAATATACAGTAATTTATTTGGGCCAGGGTGGGAACCTATGAGAGCACACCTTGACCTTTCCTGTCCGAGAGTGAGTTCTATGTAATGACAGTCACAAAAGTTGCCCTTTCTTGCAAACATAACGGACCTGCTATGGAGTCACCAAGAGACAATGAATGCGGGAGTCCCACAGTGCCATCTTCACATTCAGATCAGAACCACACAGAAAGGGACTGTCTACATTAGCATCAAGCATTGGTTCAGCTCAATTTTCAACACAGCTTGACCTGCCAGAGTGAACACTCTGGCCTTTTCCATACCAGGATTTTTAATCCTGAAATTTCCCACTATTGCTACCCCTAGAGTAGCTGCACACATGGTGGCAATGTTGCCACAGCACTGCTGAAGACATATAGCCCATGTGCGATGGGTTAGACAGTGGAGCGGTTAAAGCACCATATTTTCCGGACATTTTTATATATTTAAAAAATCATCCCGGATGGCAATTAGTAACTGAAAAGCCGGACATCTCCAGGAAAATACGGACATATAGTAACCCTAGCAAACCCTCCTGCCCGGCCCCTGAGCTCCTGGCCTGGGAGGCTTGCCCCTGGCCCCTCCCCTGCTGTTTCCCCTTCTCCACAGCCTCAGCTCACTCCGCCACCGGCTCAATGCTCTGGTCAGCAGGGCTGCGAGCTCCTGGGGCAGCGCAGTTGCAGAGCCCAGCCTGACCCAGTGCTCTGTGCTGCGTGGTGGCTTGGCTGGCTTCATCCGGGCAGCACGGCTGTAGCGCTGCCAGCCACCAGTGCTCCAGGCAGCATGGTAAGAGGGGAGGGAGCGGGGGAGTTGGATACAGGGCAGGGGAGTTCAGGGTGGTGGTGGTCAGAGGGTGTGGATAGGGGTCAGAGTGGTCAGAGGGCATGGAACAGGTTGAATGGGGGAGAGGTCTCCAGGGGGCAGTCAGGAAGGAGAGGTGGGGTTGGATGGGGTGGCAGGGGAAGTCAGAGGCAGGAGTTCCTGGGGCGGTCAGGGAGAAGGGGTGGTTGGATGGGGCAGGGTGCCGGGGAGCAGTCAGGAATGAGAGCAGGGGGTTGGATGGGGTGGGGGGGCAGTCAGGGACAGGAGTTCCAGGGGCTGTCAGGGGACAAGGAACATGGGGTTAGATGGGACAGGAGTCCCAGGAGGCCATCCAGGGTGAGAAGCAGGAGGAGTTGGATGGGGGCAGGGACCAGGCCATACTTGACTGTTTGGGGAGGCACGGCCTCCCCTAACCGGCCCTCCATACAATTTTGTAAACCAATGCGTCCCTCAGGACAAAAAGTTTGCCCACCCCTGCTCTAAGATGCCTTAAAATTTTTGTGTGGACAGGCACAATGATATTCAATGGAATTCTTCATAGTGCAGGAAATTCCATTCAGGACAACTAGAATTTTAAGTCTCCAAGAATGCATGAAAGGTCAAAATATTATAGATACCAAACAAGCTCCAATCCTATATTAAAATCCAACTATACCTTGACTAAACAAGTCATGAGTATTTTCAGTGTGACCAAAACACTTTTTATGATGATCCCATTTGTTTGTGCAGGTTTCACTACTTACATTTTAAACAATGCTTTCAGAAGCTTAAGTCCCCTGAGTGGTATTTCACTGGTTTGTAGGAAATGAAAGAAAAACACATTAGCAATTCAGATAAACTCACACTGGTGCTTGGACAGTCGGCTGCTTTTTCTGATTCGAATTAATATGTTGCCTTTTTGTCTTATGCTAACCAGAAAGACACCCCACCCTCTTCACAAAGTCACTGGGAACTTCTGTTAGCTCTAAGGCAGGTGTGACCTTTTTTCCTCCATGTTCTTATTCACAGGGTAGAATGTTTGGCTTATTTCTCTATAGACGATTTACAACTGCTACTTATTTTTCAGTTTGGCCGTTTTACTAATGGAAGATGCTTCATCAGAATTAATATGCAAAGATGTTCATAGAGGTGAAGAATAAAGTTAAAATTTCAAGTTAACTAATTAAGCAAAAGTTCCTGTCTTGGTGGTTTTCGGCTTGGTCTGAGCAGGGATCATAGAACCCTTTACACTTTTCTGTACATTTTTTTATTTCACTGTTGAGATCCTTATGGATTGCTAAAAAAAACATCTTGATCTGTCAGACGTGTAAGGAAGAGAGCCTTTTATTGCTAACTAGGTGTGGTTGAAACTTTTTCAATGGAAAATTGTTTTTTTGATTAAATTGTAGTTTTTCATGAAAGGTTAAAACTGTCAAGGGGAGACCATGGTGATGTAGTCCAACCAAGGAGCCCAGCCCACAGAAGAAACTAGAAATATGAAGAATCCCAAACCACAACTCCATGAGATACTGTGGCAGTGTTCTTAATAGATATATTTTGGTTTGGAGACAAAATATTTAAGTATTCCAATTTTTAAGTGGAAATATGAATATTCAGTGGGGAGAAAAAAACTATTTTTGGCCAGCTATAGGGCTAACAGTGTGTCCCATTTCCACAGCCATTGATGTGTTGTCGTCCTTATTCTTTGACAATTGAGGGTAGCACAGAGGATATGAAAATTATTTCATTTTACCTGGGTCTGCAGTAGTATTTAAGGGGAAAAGTGCAAAGATGATGCTTCCTAACGAAGGGCCCTTTCCTCATGTTGTTGTTTTTATTAAATATTCGTATTGTGGTAGCATCTAAAGGCCTCAACCCAGTTGGATTCCACTGGGGTAGGTGCTGTAAATGAGTATGATAAATGACCCCTTACCTCAAAGATCTTACAGTGTAAAAGAGGTAAAACCGCCAGTCCACAAAATGTGCAACACCTTAATATCCTTATTCATCTTTTTTTACCTAGTCTTTGTTCAGGTTTAACTCAGTGACTGCAGGGAGAGTTTTGCCTGATGGGTAAAACTTGAGGCCCGATTTAACAAAGTACAAAAGCACAAGCCTAACTGTTAGCACTTGATCCCATTGATGTCAGTGGGACTAAAGCTAGGCTGACAATTAAGGATCCTGCTTGATAAATGTCTGAGCCCTGGTCTACACTACGGGGTTAGATCGAATTTAGCCGCGTTATGTCAATTTTTTAATGAATGCATCTACACAACCAACCCAGTTCCGTCGACATAAAGGGCTCTTAAAATTGACTTCTGTTCTCCTCCCTGCTGAGGGGAGTAGCACTAAAATCAACCTTGTTGGGTTGAATTTGGGAAAATGCAGATGCAATTTAATATTATTGGCTTCTGAGAGCTATCCCAGAGTGCTCCAATGTGACCGCTCTGTACAGCACTTTCAACTCCAATGCACTAGCCAGGTACACAGGACAAGCCTGGGGAAATTTTGAATTTCATTTCCTGTTTGGTCAGCGTGGTGAGCTCAGCAGCACAGGTGACCATGCAGTTCCCCCAGAACCGCAAATGAGCTCCAGCATGGACCGAAAGGGAGACACTAGATCTGATTGCTGTATGAGGAGAAGAATCTGTGCAGGCAGAACTCCAATCAATAAGAAGAAATACTAATATATATGCCAAAATTGCACAGGGCATGATGGACAGAGGCTACAACAGGGACACACAAGTTCCATATCCTCCTCACCCAGATTACCAAGAACATGAGGGCAGGAGGCTCCAGGCACCCAGCCACTCCACTCCAGAGGATGGCCCAAGCAACAGAAGGCTGTCATTCAAACAGTTTTAATTTGTAGTGTGGCTACAATAAGCAATGTGGCCTTTTCCTTCCCTCCTCCTGCACCCCACCCCATCTGGGCTACCTTGTCAGTTATCTCACTTTTTTTGAAATTAATTAATTAATTAAGAAAGAAAGAATGCATGGTTTCAAAACAATAGTGACTTTATTTCCTTTGCCAGCTGTGATCCAAGAGGGAAGGGTGGTTGGCTTGCAGGGAATTTAAAATCAACAAAAGGAGCGGGTTTGTATCAAGGAGAAACACACACAACTTTCTCATGGTAGCCTGGCCAGAAATGAAACTGGTTTTCAAAGCCTCTCTGGTGCGCAGTGCACCTAGCTGTGCTCTTCTAATCCCCCTGGTGTCTGGCTGCTCAAAATCATCTGCTAGGCAATTTTCCTCAACCTCCAACCCTGCCATAAAAGTCTCCCCCTTACTTTCACGGATATTATGGAGCACACAACAAGCAGCATTAACAATGGGAAAATTGGTTGCGTTGAGGTCTAATTTAGTCAGCAAACAGCGCCTGTGAGCTTTTGAATGTCCAAAGGCACATTCTACCACCATTCTGCACTTGCTCAGCCTATAGTTGAACTGTTCCTTACTACTGTCCAGGCTGCCTGTGTATGACTTCGTGAGCCATGGGAGCAAGGGGTAGGCTGGGTCTCCAAGGATAACTACTGGCATTTCAACATCCCCCACAGTAATTTTCTGGTCTGGGAAGTGAGTCCCTTCTTGCAGCTGTTCAAACAGCCCGGAATTCCTAAAGATGCGAGCATCATGCACCTTTTCCAGCCATCCCACATTGATGTCAGTGAAAATTGTGATCCACCAGTGCTTGCAGCACCATTGAGAAGTACCCCTTGCAGTTTATGTACTGGTTGGCAAGATGGTCCGGTGCCAAGATAGGGATATGTGTTCTGTCTATCACCCCACCTCAGTTAGGGAACCCAATTGCAGCAAAGCCATCCACTATGACCTCCACGTTTCCCAGAGTCACCACCCTCGATAGCAGAATATCAGTGATTGCATTGGCTACTTGAATCACAGCAGTCCCCACAGTAGATTTGCCCACTCCAAATTGATTCCTGACTAACCAGTAGCAGTCAGGCGTTGCAAGCTTCCACAGGGCTATCGCCACTCGCTTCTTAACTGTCAGGGCAGCTTTCATCTTGGTATTCCTGTGCTTCACGGTGGGGGAAAGCAACTCACAGAGTTCCAGGAAAGTGGCCTTATGCATGCGAAAGTTTCGCAGCCACTGGAAATCGTCCCATACCTGCAACATTATGTGGTCCCACCGGTCTGTGCTTGTTTGCCAGGCCCAGAATTGGCATTCCACTGTATCAGCCAGCCCCACTGCTGCTATGATGTCCCAATTGTCACATCCCGTGTTTCAGGAACGTCTGTGTCCATGTCCTCCTCACAATCGTCCTCGTGCTGCCGTCTCTTAGCTAGGTTCTGCACATACTGCAGTATGATGCGTGAGGTGTTTACAATGATCACAACAGCAGTGGTGAGCTGAGCGAGCTCCATGCTTGCCATGCTATGGCATCTGCATGGGTAACCCAGTAAAAAAGGCACGAAATGATTGATTGTCTGTAGTTGCTTTCACAGAGGGAGGGGAGACTGATGACATGTACCCAAAACCACCCGCGACAACGTTTTTGCCCCATCAGGCATTGGGAGCTTAACCCAGAATTCCAATAGGCAGCGGAAACTGTGGGATAGCTGCCCACAGTGGACCGCTCCGTGAGTCAATGCTAGCCACGGTAGTGAGGACGCACTCCGCCGACTTAATGTGCTTAGTGGGGACATACACAATCGACTGTATAAAATCAATTTCTAAAGATCGACTTCTATAAAATCAACCTAATTTCGTAGTGTAGACATACCCTGAGTTAAGGAGGAGAGGGATGGCATAGAGGCAGGAGGAGGGAAGTAAGTGTACAGAGCGTGAAGATAAAAATTTTTTAAAGGAATCAAAAAGGTGTGTGTGGAGGGGTGGGGAGGAGAATGGAGAACTCCTCTGTTCTTCTCTAGTCCCTCCCATTTTTCTGTTATCCTATCCTCCAATTCCCTTCTCTTCTCCTTCATCTTTCCCTCGCTGCTTCTGCCTTTTTCTTCGCCCTCTTGCCTTCTAGTCCCCTCCATAACTTGAAAAGTTTTCATTGATTCTTTCTTTTTTTTAAATCCTCTCCTTGTAACTGCCACTAGCCTACACATGCCTTCTCCTCTGCAATGCCAACCTTCTCAGTAGCACATTATGTCCATGACTGACAAGAAACACTGCCTGTGACAGCACCAATTCTGCAGAGCAGTGGCCACCGGTGCAGCAAAAGATTTTTGAAAAGGCAACCAGAAAGAGAGCTCAGAACCAGGATGCATCTGTACAATGATTAAATTTGTTTCTTTAACAGCAGTAGAGTTGGCAGGTATTATACAAAGTGAGATCAGTATCATGCATTTATGGGTAATGCATGGCCTGTTCCTGTTTATACAGTAAGGCTAACTGAGTTTCAATTGCTGCAGCTGCATAAAGCAGTTTTCTGGTCCCACTAAGGTCAGGGTGGAATATTGTTGTATTCGGTATTAGTTTGCAAATTGCACTCTCCTGGGTTTGACATAAAGTGATGAGGAATTGGATAAAATGTAAAATCATTCAGCGACATTAATTCTGCAAGTGTGGAGCTGATGCAAAGGCTCCTTTTTTAAATTCTCTGTGTGACAGCAATGACTCAATACATCCATTAGAGTCCAGATTTTCAGCGGTCTGCAGATTAAAATCTCCAAGCAATGGTTTTAGACAAGGAATTGAACAGAGCTGAAATGATAAAAACCCTGGGCATTTTGGGAGCAGTCCTGAATTGGGGCTTTTGTCACAACTGGTTCTGATCAAAGAGATGACTAGTTTTAACTCTCTTCCTTCAGCAACCAGGGAAGATTGCAAGGTTTAAAAGTTTTCCCATCAGCCGCTTGCTGTTTTCTCTTTCTTCCCAGTTGTGCCCTCTGAGACAGGGTTGCTTGAGCAGCTTGTGATCCGTCTGTAATTGTGACATTCCTTCCTTCCTCTCAAGCCTTCGGATTTCATCCCTGCATTGAAACAGATTCAACCTTCACCATTCACCTCTACACACCTGCATTAAAGACCATAAATGGCCTTCAGTGGCTGAGGAGTAAAATCACTGTCAGCTTCAATATCCCTCAAAATGTTGCAGTGCTAGGGAACTTCACTGTACATCTTGAGGTTTTGGGGCCTCTTTATAAAAGCAAATGGTCCATAGACTCTTTACCATACTGTTTCCTATGCAGTAGCTGATTTTATCACAGAGTTTATAGGATCTAATCCTCTGAGCCCCTGATTGGTTCCCTGCTTTAAATCTCTCCTGTTCAGCCTCCGTTTACCCTTTTGGTTGTGATTCATTTGCTCTCAAATGGATTTTGTAACAGTGTACAAAAGATACATTACAAAAATAAGCAGCCCTGTAATTGTGATATATCAGGCACTCTGATGCAGATGATCCAGGGATATCACAGATAAAACATTGTTGTTCTCTACTACCTTTTACCCAAAGATCCCAGAATGCTTTGCCAACATCAAGCCAGCCTTGTAACCCCCTGAGGAAGTAAAGCTGTAAGCACTATTGTCCCTGTTTTACAGATGGAGGAAACTGAATCACAGAGAGTTTAAGGTGTTTGCCCAGGGCGTCACAGTGAGACGGGGCAGAGCCAGAAATAGCCTCCAGTTTCCTCCATCTTCCCCTTTTTAAAGGACAGAAGCTGCTTCGAAGGAAAGAGCTACAATAGTCTCACATCTCAGTGGGCAACTGCCTCTAGGTTATTCCTTTTGCATGTTGCTTTTAACAAGAGGGAAATATAATCTGACGGTTGGAACACAGAGCTTTGGAGTCAGGCATTACTGGATCTGCCACTAACTTACCCTATGAATTTAACCTCAATGCTTAACCTCTCTCTGCCCCCATTTCCCTATCTATAAAGCACAGATAGTACTTAGCTACCAATTTTGCACATGCTAGGCCTAGAGAATGTATGTAAAGTGCACTAAGATCCTGGGATAATACATGCAAATAGTTAATTTACCTCTAATTCCTATGTCCCATAAATCCTCTCTTAGGAAGAGCAATAATCCAATGATTTATTAATATAGATACAATTATTTTGCTGGTTTGTCACTCACCTGAATTAAGGCATCTCTCTCTCTTTTTCCAGAGCCAGCAGTCCTTCCTCAGAGATCATGCAGATTGATTTTGAAATTGAAGACCTAAGTGATCTACCTGGGACCCAGCTTATCACGTGGCAGGTTGAATATCCTGGGGATATGACATCTGATCTAGGAGTCTCCAAGATCTATGTAAGCCAGAAGGATCTTGTAGGAGTTCTGCCTTTGGCCATGGTAAGGAACTGCCCATTGCTTTGTGAGGTCTGAATGTTGTTTACAACAATGGCAGGAAAGGTACATACATTCTGTGCAAAAGCTCCACTCCAATGATGAGGTTTTTCTTAGGACTTGAGTCCAATGTTCTTACCTTGTTGTTAGCTGATCAGAGAAAACCAATTACAATTTTCATTCAAGAGCACTAACAACTACAAAGTGAGATGATTTATTTTATTTCCCTAAAGTATTAAGAATATAATTAATATTGTTATTACAATACAAATTGAGTTAGTCAAATCAAACTGCTAACAGTAATACAATTTAAAATTGGATAACTATGAAACATTCAACTTAAGACCAACAATTGGTCAAGTTATTGCATGAATGCAACAGTAATCAAATCACAAAGCTAACATAACATAAATGATTAAATTACTTATTAAATCTTGCCATCTCTATGGGGTTTACTTAGCAGCTATAACTTTCCCTTGTGGAAAGGATAGGCTAAGATTCAATTTTTTATGTATCCCAAGTGATTCTTAGAGATCTATGATAAGATTTGCTTTAAACATAGGTTAATCCATTCCTAATGGTACCTTATACTCTGCATATATACGCGCTTGCTATTACTATTAATGGACACCCCCTTCCCCAAAAAAGACTGGGATAGGTCTTTCCTGGTACACATCCCTGCATAGGTGGTCAAATGTCCTGGTAAGGAGACAAAAAGACTAAAGTTACTTAGAAAAAGTATCTGCTCTTTAGCTTGCCGGTGTTGGATGCTTTAGAGTCAGTCAGGAACTGCCATTTGGGAAACCAGGCAATGTCTTGTGGCTCAGGTACCATCACATAAGAAGGCATTCTCCTTTTAGAGTGTGTTTTCTTAGTCACGAGTTTGTCTTCTTCCCAGATAAGTAATATTAGAGAGTAACAGGAGGGGATTATTCTACCCAGATGATTTCAAACTCTTGTGTTTAGGTGAACAGCTAGGACTCTTGACTGCTGGGGCCTGTTGTCTTCCAGGTCATAACCTATGACCCATTGTCCTTTGAGTTACAAAATACAAAGGTAATTCCTTACCCATTCACACATCTCAAGCTCACATTTCCTCAAGAATGACCAGGCTTCATAAATAAAACAAGAAGAATGTGCAGAACTGTCACCACATCTGGAATACTGAGTGAAAGGTTATTTCACTCTCTCAAGGCTGAAAGTCAAGCTGCTTCATTAACTTATTAAGACTATAACCAGGTAAAGTCTATCCTCTGTGTCTACATGACTGTGTTCCTAGATGTTCTACATGAGTATCTCAGTAAAACAGTTTCTGACCTCCAAAGCTGTGTCTCATTTATTGCTGAGTGTGTGCATAAAGGCTTCCACAGTTGCCTGCATAGGGTCTAATCCTGCTCCCTTTGAATAGAGTTTTGCTGTTAACCTCAAGGAGAGCAGGGATTGAGCGGATGGTCATGGCATCCCCAGTATTCTACCCTCACGCCTACCATAGCACGCAAGGATGTCCATGGGCACCAAATTTAGCAAGGTACTTATGGACCTGCCTACCTGTAAGCACACATGTACTCCCATTGTCATCATTTAAATCTAAGCCCATGCTTCAGCCTCTTCCTGAACTGGAAGTTATATTGCTTTTATACTGTGGCTCTGATTTATGTGAGGGCAATCAGTCACAATGTGTCACTTTCCAAAGAACTATGAAGTACGTGGAGAATGAAAAACACTGTAAAACCAAATATCTGTTTTCCATCACCCCGCTCACAAGGATAACTCCATAATCACTATACAGAGAAGATACTTCCAAAAAAAAAACACAGTTCTTTGACCTTGATCTCATCTAAGAAGACACTTGGATGCTACAGATTCACACTGGAAACAATGTATTGTGTGGTTCCTCCCCCCTTAAATTACCTTACTGTCAGGGATGAAGAATAATCATCTAAGATTTGATTGCCCCATGTCTGCTCCTGGATCATCAATTAGAAAATATTGACACGTGTTGTTATTTTAGCACTGAAAGAAAAAGAAAAATCAATCATGAAGTGTTTAAAAATAAAAGGAACCTCAATTGTTGCCTAGTGACAGCCAGTTAATTATTATGCCATTAGTGAAGGTTGAGGGTGTTATTGTGCATGTCAGAACTACACATAGCTAATATCGGCTATTATTGTAATTTACCAACTTTAGAACAACTCAGATGTCATTCTGACGCTTTATTTCACCAAATAGTATTTCACTTCTCTCTCTCTCTCACACACTTTTTTTTTT
>NC_133790.1:11258323-11557938 GCF_003597395.2 Chelonoidis abingdonii | reverse complement strand
CCCCCCACTCTATCCCCACTTTGCCTCAGGGTCTTGGCAACTGCCCAGTCATTAGCTAGCCCCACGCCCTGGGGCAGACTGCAGTATTAGCCTCTCATCATTGGCAAAGGGGTTTGGACCTGCTGCCTTGGCCTACCCCTGGGTTGCACCCTGCAACCCCAGTACTTCTTAGCCTACTCCAAGGCCACAGCCTGGGGATTTCCAGGCAGGAACTCCCCAGCTCCGCTGCCTTCCCCAGCCCTGCTTCACCCTGGGTACCTTGTCTGGTCCCTTGCAGCAGCCAGGCCCTTCTCCCTCTGAACACAGAGAGAGACTCTCTTGGCTCCTGGCTTCTCTGCCCTTTTATAAGGGCCTGTGGCTCAGTTTGGGGCATGGCCCCAGCTGCAGCCACTTCCCCCAATCAGCCCAGCCTAAAAGGCTGCTTTCTCCAGCCCCGGCTCCTTCCCTGGGCTGTTTTTCACCCCTTCAGGGCCAGAGCAGGGATCCACCCTGCTACACAAGCCATGTTTTTTATAAACGGATTGCTTTGCAGGAATGTTTTCATATGCTAGTTCTCACTGTCAAGTAGCAGGTGAACTCTGCCAGTTCGTTGATAACCGAGGGAGGCTTAAGGGAAGTTGGATCCAGATCTGAAGTTCCACAAAGTTCAGAGGTATTCAGAGCTGAAACCCTGGATCTGATCTATTTTATATAATCTGTATTATTGGGGATTGGTTATGCACCATGTCTGGATGAAAGGATAATGTGTTCCCTTCCTAGCAGTGCCAGCAGAGGAAAACACTATTTCTGCCTGTGTATGTCCATAACCCAAAACATAGCTGGGTAGAATTGATCATATTTTTTTGGCCAACCAATCTTTTAAAAAAGAAACAACCATGTTCCTTGTAGTTAGTGCAAAACAACCAGTACTCTGTCATCACTCAACAGATAAACTGGACAATATGTTGTCAATAAGTCTAGAATTGTATTCTCACTTCATTATGAAGTCTACAAAGTTATCAGCAGATGACATTTTGCAAGGCAACAGGTGTTTGGGGTAAAGGGTGACAGAGGAAGCATAGATATATGGCAGAGGTCTCATGATTACTGACAAACTGAGGATAGAGTTAACCTTCTTTGTATTAACCACAGTGTTCGTGAAGAATCCCAAGGGTATCACAAATCTGAAAATCTTTGTAGTACCTGGCCTTGCAGTTAGTTAATGATGATTCAGGTGCAGACCCTTCAATATGTGTAACTCTTCTTAGTCTGGCCCTTCAGAGTTCCCAGTGACTTTGTCAAAGCCAGGGTTTATTTGGGGTGGAGTGTAGGGAGGGAGGAAAATAATAAAATTTATTTTTTTAAAATAAAAGCCATATTAGCCAAAGTCTGCTGTTCAAGGAGAACAGCAATGAAAGCAAAACTGTTAAACTGCTCATATATTTCTGTGAGTTGGGACTAGCTCAGGTTAGCATTGTTGGGCTTTCATTATTTATGGAGCGTGTAATTTCGTGTTTGTAAGTACAAAAATGCAGTGCAATTGAACCTGGTGATTAGAAGCTAATCTTCAAAAGAACACTTTTACATCTTCAAATTGTATACTTTTTTTTAATAGACTACCACTTAATACCCTACCATCCTTTTCTATTCTGCAATTTCTTTTTTGATTACTGTCATGGATTTGTGATTCAGTAACAGCAGCATACCAGTCAGTTTGATGAAATGTATTTTTTAAGTTAGAAATCTCTAAGAGAAAAGATAATTAAATTCTGGTTACTGCATCTGACTATAGATTCTATCCTGGGTAATATCAACATCAACATTTACTGGAAATTTTGTATCCCCATTAAAATTATTAGGATTGTTGCTACAACAACCTTACCTTTCCTTAATACTGGGTGCAGTTTTCTACAAGAAGCCAGCATTTTAACTTTTGAGACTCCAGCAGGACTATTTCACAACAAGCATAACAGCGCTCTAGGATACTGACGAGAGAAACTATGCCATGCATATTATGGATGTGTGGGTACCATAAAGACCAACCCCTTCTGACACTTTAATAACTAAGCCCTTTCTAATTTTAAAGTGTGACAAAATCCATTTAGGTAAGTTATGCATGAGAGCCAAGCATGCTCTTGCCAGTGGGATGAGAAGTAGCACAGCTGAAGACTTGTTTCATTCAGTGTGCATTGCGTGAGCCTTACCTTGCATTGGAATATTAATCTGCACTCTCATGTGGAAGTTGGAATGTGTGGGGAACAATGCCCTTTTAATCAGCTTTTTAAAAAGTGACGTTAGTGCTGCTGAAAGGTGCCGTGCAGACTGAAATCCTCTAGCCAGACAGGTGTGGCATAGGAAACAGCAGTGCCACTTCCCCATGCTGCCCCACCAACATCACAATCTGCAGGGAGCCTCTCTCAGAGCTGGGAGCATAGTGCATTGTCCCTGACCATTGAGTCCAGATCTCTGCGGAGACTGCCAACCCAAGGGCCAATTAGTGCCAATTGCAATGTGGAGGCGTGTTTATTAGGAACAGCAGTGGGACATTTTGGGACTGATCCAAAGTCCATTCAAGTTAATGAGAGTCTTTCCATTTATTTCAATGGGCTTTGAAGATGGCGCTTTAAGGGAGGCTACCAAACAACCTCCAGATTTTCAGTCACTGTTGATCTGGGATGGATTTGAACCAGTGTCCCACAGGTGAAAAACGGTATCACAAATCTCCTGAGTAATCCTGTCCCCAAAACCATTGTATATGGCTTATGAAACAGAGTAGCTCTGTTGGTCTCCTCTGACTGGCCGCAGCTTCTGCTTTCTCTTTTATCTGAGGATTACTCAAATCCAAAGATAAGAGCTGATTAAAGCACCTTTCAGGTTCTGATGACCCAGTGACCCCCAAAATCAATGTTGACAACAAATACTGATGTGCTGGAGACCAGCCGGCCTTAGTAGCCCATAACTCATAAACATGGGCTTGCAAGTCAAATTTACTACTAATAAAGCCCTGTTATGCCTAGATAAATCACTTACAACATCTGGATAGGTCGTCAGATTATGGTGACCACCTGTTCTGGCACTGGGGATGTACTGCTCATCCCATTAAGCTGATAAAATGTAGGCAAAGATGCTTATCCTGGGTGCTACACATTACAAACAGTACATGGATTATCACCACTATTTCTTTGCAGTGCATCTTACAGACCTCACAGAAAGTGCCATGTCTTATTTACATGAAAGGGGACATCCCACAGAGCACAGAGAATGAGGTGAATATTCCTTCTCTTAGATGGATTATTATGGCCACACACGAGTTAAAGAAGTTTGGGCCAGATTCTGCTCTCAGTTCCGCGGGGCAACTCGTCAGTAATCATTGTGGCCCAGTGAGTAGTTATCCATACCCAATGTTATTTTATAGGAGTGTAAATGCAACTCATCATCTTATGTATCATGTCGAGGCTGTTCCACTTTAGGACAGCTGGCATGATGGGGATCTTTCTCTGCCACTCCCTCACCTCTCAGATTGTGGAGTGGTGGCAAAACTACTTTATAGCCCCATCTTAATGCTACAGTAGCTCCACGTCCCCACTGAACACCCCCTCTCCAATGGGGAGGGATTAGAGGATCTTTTTAGTTGTCAAATTTCCACCCCAGCCCACCCCACCCACAAATACCGTGGCATAATTCCGTTCAGAGAGCACCTGCCAAGCTACAATGCACAATGTCTGGTGTTTGTGAACTCCCTACGTGGCCTCCCCCCATAAATCCTTTCCTTCTATGCTTGCGGTTCTGTTGTCAGGGGATGTTGTGTGGGTGTGGGAATGAGGGAGAGGAGTGTTCGGGATGGGTCCCCTTTATACTGGCCCTACAGAAGTATTTTATTCCACGATGACAGATGGAGAGGCCATTGGGTTTCCACACCGCATCACTGGAGTTTGTGGTTTAAAAAAAGAAATAGAAACCCCTAAACAACTCCTCAACAGTTCCTTATATACAGTTAATAAGCTCTAATTTCATCTCTGCACTCCTGTTCGGTCTCTTCAAATATGCTAGTAATGATCCATTCATATAATCATGGACCTTGTCAATTCCTTTAAAATCCTTGGAAATATGAAGTTAAAGCGTATTAGTGCCATTCATTTGTTACCTGAAATCATCATCAGAATCTTCCTCAGTAGAATAACACCTCACCCAGAGGCTTGCTGAGCTGAGGGCTGATGATATACCATGACAGCCGGAGAGACTCTACTCCCGGATTTTCCAGATACAGCATTATCTTTTATTGTCATCATAAAGAATCAGCCTCACCGTTTTTATTTGGGTTTTCTTTTTACTCTATTCCATCTGTTTTCTTAAATAATCAACTACACAATATTTACAGTCCCATTTCTTTTTTATCTTTAAACAACCCATCAGCTATTTTGTAATTATGACATTTGCCTTTTGTTGAACCTCAGTGATTCGGAGTAGGACGAGAGATGCAAATAGCACTAAGCCCTCTGTATATGTGCAAGTTCCTCTCTATTGGGATGTAGGCAGAGTGCAAGATTAACATGCCAGTAAATGAATGAGTCAAAATCTGATCTGTAAATGATAAATTTATTACAAGTAAAACAAATCTGTTTGGAATTGAACTGGGATTGAAATACCCAAATCACCTGACTGCTTCATTGTATTCCCCAAACCTTCTCTATCCTGGGACCCCTTCTCAGTGCATCTAGCTAGCACCTCACTCATATTTAGCAATCTGGAGAGGGCAGGGAAGTTATGCCTTTCTGATCTCTTTTTGTAATCTCCCTGTGGGTCATTGTCTCTAAGCTGAGAACCCGTGTCCTGACTAGAATAGCCAGTTGATTGGCGCTAAGCAAACACTACTCAAAGTGGCTCGCTTGAATAACAGTAAGAGTGAAGCCGCAGCAGCATGGAGCAGCACCTGCTGTACAAGCCCACGTAGGATCCTGTGCATGTACTCGAGTGGCGCTAGCCCATGCTGGCAAAGCTTCACCACTCTTGTTATCCAAGCTAGTTGGGTATGTGTACAAGTGCTGCAGTCCCGCCTTTGACTGCAGGACAGATGTACCCTCCGTTTCACTCTACTCACATTGCACAAAAATGTCAGCATGTTGGTTAGTTTCCCTTCACAAATGTCTTGATCATGTTGCATGTCTTTTCTAGTTAGTTCTGGTCTGGGAGGCTTTTTCTGACCAGGTAGCTTGTTGGACCTGCCACTGTGCTGCAAATCCTGTAGACCTACACATTAGCACAGTCAATTATGGAGTCCAGCTGGATCAATAAGACAAATGTAGCTGCCCTGATGCCCATGGTATTAGGGTTTAAAGGTGTGTCCTTGGACTAAATAGTCCCAGGATTCAACTAAATTAGAACCCAGTGTTGTGATGAATGTGGGAACCATGGTAATATTTTTATGAGCCATTTGTGTGCCTCAGTTTCCCTACGTACTTTGTACTACTATAATTGAGTGTAAAAGTGTGATCCTTGGGGCCTGGCACAATAAAGGGGTTACACCCAGGGGACTATATAAATGCTGGGGCATAACAGAGACCTTGTAAATCTGTGACAAGTGCCTTCACCTGGAGATTGTCAGACAATAAACAATTTCTAATTAGCTCGTGGGATGTTGCGGAAGGACTAATGCTCTGTGATCCAAGTGGGTGTCAGAAAGAACCAGAGCCATCCCTGGTGGTGGTACAACAAAAGCTACAAGAGTCTCAGTCCATCAACCACTCTCAGAGGCTGATGTCTTAAAGACAAAGTGGAGATTAGATGCAGAGCGTTTACATTCTTCTGGCTGGTCATGCCGATGTGTTTATAATCCAGCAAAATCCAGGTGAGTTTTGAGGGGGACTCTAATTCTGAGGCTCAGGGTTACAGTGGCTCTGCAGCTTGTCACATGGATGTGTATCTGGGGGTTCAGGCTCCAGTGCAGGAAATAGAGAGCTAGGAGCTTTTTTTCAGTGACAATGAATAGAGAACTATATCTTCGCTGTAGAATTCTATAGTACCATGATTCTTACCTCATGTTACAATAGACCCTGCCTGGGAACTTGACGTGAGACCTGGTTTCTGATCTGCTCAAGTGCTGACCTCTCACGTCTGCAAAAGAAGGCGGGGAGCTGGGCTTTGAACATGTACAAATTGCTGTATAATGTTAACTGTTCTGATAAATCAGGTCCTAGGCATCTCAGCTTGGGCACCCAAGATTAGTGAGGGATTAGGGGGGAGGGATAGCTCAGTATAGGGGAGGAATAGCTCAGTGGTTTGAGCATTGGCCTGCTAAACCCAGGGTTGTGAGTTCAATCCTTGAGGGGGCCATTTAGGGATCTGGGGCAAAAATCTGTCTGGGGATTGGTTCTGCTTTGAGCAGTTGGTTGGACTAGATGACCTCCCGAGGTCCCTTCCAACCCTGATATTCCATGATTCTATCTCACAGGGGTGTTGTGAAGATAAGTTCATTAATGTTCGTGAAGCACTCAGACACTGCAGAAAAGCCCGTGAGCTAGAGCCAGGGCTCTCAGGTTCCCAGCTCTGCCATAGAGAGCATGGAAACCCAGGAGCCCCAGTTTACCAGGCTGCCGGTGGTCCACACCTGGTGAGCAGGCAGGGAACCAGCCCACAAGTTAGTAAAATGGAATCCTATCTGCAAATCAACAAAAACTCATTGAACCTGAACTGTTTTCATTAAACATTTCACTAAGCTCTGTTCCAGCTAAAAATTCCTGACAGATCAAGTGAGGTTGGAATCTTTGGAGACTTTAGCTGCTAAAATCAGGTACATCTCTACTGAGCATGTGTGAACTGTAAACTTTTCTACAAGGTTTATAACTTGGCCAGATGTAGGTGGATTGTCATGGGAATGGCAGACAGCTCATCCCTGACATAAAGGCCTCTCCCTTGCCAAATTTCATGTTCCTGCTCCAAGCCCCGGAGAAGATAGAGCTTTTACAAAAAAGGCCAAACATTGTTTTGCCCATGTTAAAAAAGTCTTTCCCCTCTAGTCTTATTCTCAGAAATAGCTGAATCATTTTGGCTGAAATAATAAAAAAAAATCAATCTGAGGCATATAACCGGTGTGGAAAATTTCAGCCCCGATGGTTAAAGTTACAAAGTTATAAGCAACTGAAAACAGGGTCTTCTGTTGGGTAACTTTAGTGGGCAGTGTCACCAGCCCTGCCTAAACGATGACTCTTCCATTGGGCATGGAACGCTGGCAAAGGAAGGAGAAGCAGTTCCATAGACTGTCTTGGATCTCAAATGTCACCAGATTTGTCTCACTTCCTTGAAAGATTCCCTACCCCTCATGTCAGAGCTGCATGTAACACAGCTCCTTGTATGATCGCGTACTTAGGGAGCCGTGCAAATGCTCCTATTTTCTACGCCAAGAATCTCAGAATGGTTCAGCCTAGGTAGAACAGTGGCCACGTAGCCCAGCATTACCTCATATTGATCATGCTATTAACATTTCAGAGTTGATCATTTAGTTTTGTTCCTGCCCAGAGCCATCTCAATAATTAAACTCATTGCCAAACAAAGCAGCCTACCTGGCACTAGAACCAAATTAACAGCTTTCATCTTTTCTAGGGACTAGCAGAACTTTTTGTTCATTTGAACTTTATCAATCTCAGCTCCTTTTTGTTTTTGTTGTTAAATGCCTACATGTCCTTTGATATGCTTTCTTTCCCTTTCACTGAATGCACCAGGTCAACTCCTACATTTGATTGGAGTACGGTTAGTGTGAACTTAAAATTAACCTCATTACTAATGACTTGAAACCGAGGTGGGGAGGAAACTTAATTAACAATGAAACAACTATTGCAGTCTGCCTGGCAGGGACATCATCTCCAGTGACAACCCTTGTGTTCTTTTCTCCATACTAGTCATATTTAGAGTGTTTGCATGGTGAGTTACAAAGTAGCAGCAGCAGCTGAGTGTCCATTATCCATCTGATTTTGACCCCTCTTTTAAAATCCAGAAACAATGAAATACCAGCCTCAAAACTGGCAGGTAGGTCTGCAGCAAAAGTAGAATGTTGCCTACTGAATTTGAAGTAATTCAGACCTGGAGACTCTTGATTTATGGCAGCCTAAAAAGACAGGGACTTTCCGGAATCCAGTTTGCTAATTTGTAGCAAACAAAACCTAAAGTAGTAGAGGAATCTGATTTTACTTATCTGGGCTCCAGCTCAGGCAAGCCCCCTTATTCAGGAAAACATTTAAACACATGATTAAATGCTTTCCTGAATGGGGTTGAATTTAAGCATGTGCTTAAGGTGTTTCCTGAATCAGAACCTTAATCAAGCTCGCTTGCACAGGACCAAAGTGTAGTTGCACCAACTCAAAATTTTAGAAGTTAAAGATTTTAAATGGCAGAATCAATCACCTGGTTCTATGAAACACCACTGTAAAACCACTGCTATTTTCCATGTAACAGCCTCAAGCAGAACAATTTTTAAACTTTTAGGGCTGATGTAATTCCACTGATTTTTGTAGTAATTTAAAACACTACTGTAGTATTTCTTTAGAAGGGCAGCTATATAAAAAAATCTAGGGAAAGTGAAGGTTTTCTGTAGCTGCTGAGCACAGAGTTTCTGTCAGTTGGAGCATGTTGTAAGTTTTATTTTTTTAAATAATTCTTTTGTTCTTTAAACTGTTCTGGAGTCTCCTTTGATTTTGCAAGTGGCTGCCTTGCCATAGAAGTTTCACCTGACACTTATTTAGCAACATAAAAATATAAACCTGGGCTACCTATTTATCATTTCCGGAGATGGTCATGTTCTTTTGTCATCATATCCATTTTGTCTGGCGGGCAGTGACATTTAAGCTGTTAAATCTCTTGGAGCCAAAAGAACAAATGTAAGTCTGACACTGTACCGTGAGATACTTAATCTTTCAACTTCATCCCGATGTCCTGTTGTTTTGACTTATAGCAAACGTCAGTAAAAAAAAACCATTTCTACATTCCATTAATATAAGAATCTGGACTGACAGAGCAAAACCAAACTTAATCAAAATGTGCTTATCACAGAGAAAGTATCTCTTCTATAGGAGTGTCAACACTAAAGTAATTCCGTATAATTACAGATGCCAGCAGTCCACACTGTGGCTAATACACTGCAGGGCTGCTTCAAACTAATAATGTGCTAATGGCCTCTTAAACATGCTTATTTGGAACATTCCATTTATTTATTTATTTATTTATTTGTATCCCAGTGGTGCTACATGTCCCGCCTGAGATCGGGGCCCCATTATGCCAGATGCTGTACAAATACATGATAAGAGGCAGTCCCTGTTTTGAAGAAAGTAATCTGTACAGACAAAAGGAGTATACATCATCTGCATTTTACAGACGGGGAATTGAGATGTGGAGGGCAAAATCCTGACCCCACTGAAGTCAACAGGAGCTTTGTCATCAACTCTAATTTGGCCAGGATTTTGCCTAGACAGCTTAATTAACTTACCCAAGATATCAGCATAGGTGCCTGTTTTAAGAGCCCAGGAGCCCAGAGTCCTTTATTTAGACACTATATACATTACATACAGGATAGGCACTGACACCATAAGCTTCCCTACCTTCCTATTGCACCTCCTTGGCCTTAACATCCAGGGCTGAGAGGGCAGTTCAGCCTCCGTGACCAACACAGGCTGCCTACTGCCAAAACAGGGGTCCGATTGCTGCTGCTGTTATTTGTGTTGTATTAAGAACAGGAAGCCCCAGCTGAGGTCAGGGCCCCATTATGCTGGGCTGCACCATCACATACGAGATGATCCCTGCCCTGAAGAGCAGTCTAATTAAACAAAATCAACAAAGGGGGAGAGAGAAGAAGTACCATCATCATCATCATCATCCTATTTTGCAGATAGGAAGAGAGAGAGAGAGAGATCCAGGGCCTGATCCAGGGCCTTCTATAATCAATAGAAAGACTCCCACTGATTTTGATAGGCTTTGGCTCAGACATGCTCTCAAGAACGGAATTGAATGCAGATCTCCTGAGTTCCAATCACATGTCTTAACCACAAGATCAGGATGGCTTTGGAGAGATGAGTTGCTGTCTGCTCCAGAGCTGGAATGTGAAATTCCTTTGGTACATTTGACATAGACTAGCAAATTGTTGACAACAAGTGGTAACAACTATTGATCTCTAATGGCCTAGATTTGAGCTGGCAGCCTGAAAGTAGAAGGCCACAGAGCCCACCTGAGCCATCTAGTCCCTGAAAGTTGTTGAACTTCTATTTTAAAAAAATCTGTTTGATGATCACCTTTAAAAAAAACTGTCTGAAAATGATTTCCTACGGTAGTGCAGAACTTTTCAGTCCCTAACTAATAGCTTCTTGAAGGGTCTGGAATATACTATACTCTGCAGGTTTCTAAAGGCTTCATTAAAATTTGAGCCTAGTCTGAAAAGTGACTTTTAAAAAAAAATGCTATCATTGACTTACAGATGAAATCTGCTCAGCTGACAGTGATATATTTTTCTACTAAATGCAAGCCCTGCAGTCTCCCCTGGGATCTTGAAGTCAAGTTGGATTTTTTTTTTTTCTGGTTCAGGAATCAACAATAAGGATAATTCAGAACTTTGGCCAAGAACGGCAAAGGTCCCTGGGCTCCTTATCCCCAGAGTCCCACTACAATCCAAAAAATTCAGGCTTGGCTGCCTAGTCCTGTAGGTACCTAAACTCACTTGGTGCTTACTTTTTTGGAGTAAAAGCTCCCTGGGTGCCCATGTTTCTGTCTTTTGAGCACTGTTCTCTTTAGACATGCAGGTGCCTATGTCCTACCTAAGCCCAGAGCGATCCACAAACTCGGAGGAAAACAGGAGCTCCTCTCCCTAACCCATGCATGGGCCCAATTAGGTAGGCATGCTCAGATGCCCCCTAAATCCACACAAAACAAGGATTAGGTGCTCCCTTATCACCTCTAACCAGTGGTTAGAGCACTCACCGAGGATATGCAAGTCCCTAGCTTCAAGTCCCCACTTCTGCCTGATAAGGAGAAGGGATTGGAGTCAGGATCTGCCACCTCTCAGGTGAGTACACTAACCATTGGGCTATAGAGTCACTCACTCTCTGGCCCACTTAATATTTATTCAATTATTTATTATATATTAAACAACTTCAATAGGTGGGATGGAAGGAGCCCGATCTCCGAATATCTCATGACCCAGTGGTAAGAGCACTCTTGTGAGAGGTGGCAGATCCCTGTTTAAATCCCTTTCCCTCATCAGGCAGAGGGGGGACTTTCACAGGAGGTCTCCCACATCCTGAGTGAGTGCATCACTGGTCTAAAGATTATAAGGGAGAGCGTCTTCCTCATGTTGTGTGGAGCTTCACAGCTTAACACATGAGTTAGGCAGAGAAGAATCCACCTTCCCTTGGCTTGTTGAGTGCTAGCAGATGTAGGCACCTATCTCTGAGCAAGGGGCTTAGGACACACCCTCTTGTCAGCACCTCCCATCAGCAGATTAAGGCAGCTCTCAGCTTAGCCTGCTGGGTTGTATGGATTGCATTCTAAAGATGGTTCTCTCTCCTCATTCATTGTAGAGGAGCCTACATGCTTAACTCAGGCTTTGTGGATTGTGTGTTGTTCCTGTTGTTTTTTCTAGGCATCTAAAATTTAGGCGCTGTGATGCTTTGCATTGCAACACCCAAGTCCCTTTGTGGATCTGGGCTTTTGTTTACAATTTTGTGTACACAGGAGGCGGGTATAATAGGCCAAGAGAGGCTCAGCCTCCCCTTATGCAGCCACTGCTGATGCTGGGTTGGGGGGTTTTGTGGTTTGTGAGGGCTGGGAGTGGGCTGAGCTTCCGCTGGAGGACGTTTTTGCTTATTATTATGTGCCATGTAGGTTCCGGGGTGGCTGAGGAGGTGGTATCTGCCACTCAGCTTCCTGGCTTCATCAGCCCAGGATCTTGGGAGGGGAGGCGCGGTGCGTTTCCAATTCAGCAGTTGGGGCTATCCCAGGGCTCTTGGCAGCTCAGGCCGGCCTGGGGATCCTCTGACTGCAGAGTGTAGGGAGGCAGCTTGGGGCTCCAGCAGGTGGCGGGGCGAGGCCTAGGGTTGCCAGTTTTGGTTGAACATATTCCTGGAGGTTTCCTCCCATGACATAATCTTTAATTAAAGATTAATCTTTAATTGCTGGATACTCCAGGTCAATCCTACAGGGTTGGCAACCCTAGCAAGGCCCTGGGCGGAAGGGGTGGGGCTGGGGGGGGGAGGGTTCCACCCACTGCCCAGGTCTGTGTATGATGCATGAGTCAGATCAGCATACTGCTCTCTCTCTCACAGATGTAATAAATCTGCAAAGCTAAAAGGAGCAAAATATTTTAAGTAAATATTTTAGTCAGTAATGTATGCAGATACCAAGTCAGATGGGTATATAAACCTTTATGTTTCAGAGAATAATGGAACCTCTAACTACCTGGGGCTAAGAGAAATGTTTACCATATGCAAATTATTACATAATTATCCATTACTTGTACTTTCCTCTGAACCATCTGGTACTGGCACCTACTGGGGACAGGATACTGGACCAAATGGCTGATTGGTTCAGTCCAGTTTGGCAGTTCCTATATCACTGTGCACAGGGAGTAGATCTAGGAAAGTAAGAAAGAGACAATTTTTCACAGTTGCTTTTCAGAATAAAATTGCCTTTTAAACTTGTTTTGGAATAGTCGCCTGTCTATTATTATTATTCATGTGCTAGACACTGTCCTTGCCCTGAAGGGCTTCTATTCTAAAAATGCCAATAAATAGACAAAGGTGGGGGCAGCTATTGCAGCACTTTGTTTTGCGTAGAAATACCAAATTGAAAATGTAACGCATGCGGCAACAAAAGGTGATTGCCTTTTGCCACAGCAAAAAAAATATTCTTTAGATTTTTTTTCCTTTTGGGGTTAATTGAGACCTTCGTGCATTTACCACTAGAAAAATTAAGTAATAGCTATTGTACTTCTGCAATTAGCCACTTAGCTGACCTGTTGAATAAGCAATGAAGAGACAATCGCATTAATTACGTGTTAAACTACAAAATAAGAGCAAACAATTAGCAACACAAATTCCCAAGCAATGAAAGCCATTTAGAAGGCATAATTCCAGTTTAATAGAATTCCGTTTTCTCTTTCTGATTACTGTAGCACAACAGAAAAAGATTTTTTGTTGTTATTTGCAGGCTTTAACATAGGAGCCTAGAAATCTCATTTTTGTATTTGGGAGCTTCAGTTGCCAGCTGACTAGTACTGTAATCACCAGTAATGATATATGGCAACAGGCACCCAGTTTTTGCCTGAATAGGGAACTGAGTAATGGGGGTTTGGACTGGCAGCTAGCAAAGCTGTTGACAGCACAGCAATTTGATGCGGAGCATTGAAAATTGGGTCTTCCTTGAAAAGCAGGAGCAAACACGTGTTTATTTTTCTTATAAATTAAAGCCGAAGAAAAATGGCTTTGCATAACAGCTGCTGTTCTTTCATAAGTGAGAGTTACATACATTCTGTCTGATTAGAAGCACTCAGATGGCTTTTGTTTCAACCCAATTTGTTAGCCCTGCCAGGCTTGCTGTGTTGCTTTCAAGGTGCAGACTGATTAAGGCCAGAGAAGTGTAACAGAGGCTGGGATTCTCAGGCTGGAGCAAGTAGTACTCTGAACTCCCTCCTTATTTAACAGATACTTAACTTAAAAATCATGGACAGATCACCCCTATGTTACTCCAGTCTCACGCAGCTGTAAATCCATTGGTTTTAGTAGAGTAACACAGCTATAAAACATATGTAATACAGAGATTGTCAGGGTTCCCTCTCCACTCTGAACTCTGGGATACAGATGTGGGGACCCACATGAAAGACCCCTTAAGCTTATTTCTACCAAGTTAGGTTAAAAGCTTCCCCAGGGCACAAATCCTTCCTTGTCCTTGGACAGTACTGCTGCCACCACCAAGTGAGTTAGACAAAGATTCAGGAAAAGGACCACTTGGAGTTCCTGTTTCCCCAAAATATCCCCCCAAGTCCCTTCACCCCCTTTCCTGGGGAGGCTTGAGAATAATATACCAACCAAATAGGTAAACAAGGTGAGCACACACCAGACCCTTGGGTTTTTAGGACACTAAAAACCAAACAAGTTCTTAAAAGCAGAACTTTATCATAAAGAAAAAAGTAAAAGAAGCACCTCTGTAAAATCAGGATGAAAGGTAATTTTATAGGGGACACAGAGGATTCCCCTCTAGATAAAAGTTCAAAGTTACAAAAAACAGAAATAAACTTCCCTCTTAGCATAGGGAAAATTCACAAGCTAAAACAAAAGGTAAGCTAATACATTTCCTTGCTATTACTTACAATTTTTGTAATCTTGGATTCTTATTTCATGTAGGGTTTTAGGAGATGGTTTTTCCTGCCCTGGTCCCTCTCTGTCCAAGAGAGAACAAAGAGAGCACAAACAAAACATCCCCCCACAGATTTGAAAGTATCTTCTTCTCTTTTTGGTCCTTTTGGTCAGGTGCCAACCAGGTTATTTGAGCTTCTTAACCCCTTACAGGTAAAGGAGGGATTTTATGTTACCCTTAGCTGTATGTTTATGACAGAGGTACATCTGGCTCCCACAGCCAAGATTTTCACAAGCAACTAGTAATGTTAGGTGCCCAACCTGAGACAACATAAGAGGCCTGATTTTCAGAGGGGAGGGACTCAGCACTTTCTGAAAATCAGACCCTTTTAAGGTCTCTCAAGATGGGCACCCAAAATCACTAGTCACTGTTAAAAATCTTGGAACTTATCTTTATGTTTGATGCCAGGGGATTAAAAACAATTATTAACAAGTCATGGTGATCAATATTGAAAGAATTTTTAAAAATCAATTCACTTTTCCCCAGGTTTGCTGTTTGCTTAGTGTTACTGAACTGCAGGCAGTTTGGGTGTATAGAAAATAGATTACTGCAATCAGTGTCACTTTTGTTTCACATCATTTTCACTTCCTGCTCTTATGTAAGTGTGTGGCTCAACGCTGCCATATTGGGGTTGCAGAAATTACAGTGAAATGCTTAATTACAAACACGACATGATTGTCTTTGGAATTAAAAAAATTAAATCATGGAGAGTTATCTAATTTTTGCAAACTTAGGTTTGGTAAAATCAAAGTGGTAAAATCAAAGTTTTGTGAAGCCTGAATTTCATATTTAAATTGACTTGATAGCATCCCTTGACATGCATGCTAATTATAAAATTTTCCTTTTGCTTATGAGTGTATCTTTCTTAACAGCACTTGAGCAATTTACACAGCAGATCATTTCATACCAAATAACTAATTGAAAAGTACAAGAGACCTCTATGGAAATACGCTGGGTACCCAGTTGAATAACCTACCAATGAAGACACTGAACTAATGAATTTATTATAATCAGTTGTTGCGAGTTAAATACCAAATTGCTTCATAATTAGAAACAATTTATTTTAAAGTGGTTCTGTTGTTGGCAAAAAAAAAAAAAAGAAAAAATCAAAGTCTGCACATGGAAAAAATATGTGTAACAAAGAACAATTTGCCTTTTGTTCCTGAAAGCTATATTCATTGGTATCATTGTGAGGCAGATTTTTTGGATGAGCAGGTAAGCATGAAAAGGACAGTTGAGTTTGCCTTGGAACTGATAGATCTAAAAAAGCAGACATTATTATGCAATTGAAGAAAATATCCCCTTTATAAGCTGTGATTCAAATAAATGCCATTGCTCGTATTCAGTAAGCTAAACTTAGCATTCAGATGCTCCTCTATTATCATTCCCAGTTCTTCTGCATCTGGAACCTCCCAAATCCAGCTCCTGGGTCAGATTTTCCATTTTTCTCGGCTTGACCACCACTTTTCTCCATTTCTTCCTGTACACATGGAAGGCCCCCCTCCTCTCCGAACTAATCCATAAGGCCCCTACCCTCTCTTCCTTCAAATTTCCTCCTTAAGATCCACTTCTACCATGGTGCCCATGAGAAATTACCAACTGAGGATGGAGCTAGGTAGATGGCCTGTGGAGATACTAGTAACTGGTTTGTCTGTTTATTTATTTACTGTTGCTTATTATTTAAAAAAAAAAGTTAGGGCTCAGATTTTTCAGAGGAACCTAATAACTTAGAACCATTTAATGTTATGCATAACTCATCTACATAGCCACATTTTCTGTTTGTTTCACCCACTTCTTGTCTCTTGTCTCAAATAAAATCGGAAGATCTTTGGGGCAGGGACTGTTCCCCCCCCCCTATTTCTGTGCAGCACATATCATAATGAGGGGCTGATCCTGACTGGGGCCTCGGGATACTGTTGAAATATTAATAATAATTTCTAATGCCCCCAATCTTCTAGGGGTTTAACTTTACACACTCTGAGTAGGTCCAGCAACTTTAATAGGACTGCTCCCAGTGCAGAAAGTTAAGCATGCACATAAGCCTTTGTGGCATCAAGGCCTAAGATAAGAATACAAATGTGAGCTGACATCTTGGCTGATACACCAGGGACTGAACCAGGGAATCCAGGAGCTAAAAGGTTTAGCAGCTATACCATGAGCTAAAGTCTCCCAGTAACAGCCTCATATCTTCTGTGGAGTGAGCACAGAGAAGGGGACCTGTAATACCCACTATCCAGTGGGTTACACATACACACAGAGAAAAAGTTCCTCCATTTTAAACAGTTCCATAGGCTAACTCATAAAGGACTTTTTGGATAATAATGTTTAGCTTATCTATTGTAATTTTCATACAGAGATCTCAAAGCACCTTACAAAGGTGTGTGGTGGTATTATCCCAATTTTACAAATGGGGAAATTGAGGCATGGAGAGGCATGTGACTTGCCCAAGGTCCTCCAGCAGGCTACAGCCACGACTTGAACTCAGGAGACCTGAGTACCAGTCCAGGGTCCTAGCCACTAGGCTACACTGCCAACTAAAAGTTTTCTTATTTTTCTGGAACTCTGCATTGTTGGATTGTGAGGTGGCCCACCTGAGAAGACCTGCAGATGTTAGATAATAAAAGTCTCCAAACAGGTTTTATCTTGCTAGTTTCCCACTTTATTTGTTGTGGTACAACATACTCTTGTTGAACTACATCCAGCACCCATCAGTTTTATGTCGAGAGAGGCCATTGGCCCTTGAATTTTAATAGCCCTCCCCCTCCCTATCTCCTGTGTTGGTTGTTGGAGCTCTCCTGACCAGCCATGCCAAACCCATGAAAAAAATGCAAAAATTGGGCTTGGTTTTGGCTTAATTGGCTTGTGAGTTGCTTGTTGGCTAGTTTTTGGATTGTATCTTGTAGCTCCTTTTTTTTTTATCGGCCCCCGGCAAGCAGGGGCAAGGGGGATGGGAAGTCGGGGTGCACAGTGGGCCCACCACAGTTCCAGATTGCACCAAACCGGGGGGGGGTCTAATCACAGAGAGTATTGGGGTTCTTAGGGATTGGCTTGTTATGGCCTTTTTTTGAAATGGGATTAGCTTGATTTTGGGTTTATGGTGAAAGTCGGGGTGCATATTTACCGCATGAAAGTTGGCAACTGTGTGCCTGACAGAAGTTTATGCCTTTTGGCATAAATGAAAGGAATGCTTCCTTAACTGATTCCCTGCAGATTAGTGGTTTGAATAAAATATAGCAATAAAAAAGAAAGAAGCAAACTCTCCAAAATATTGAACTGGGGAGACAGCCCTTCCCATGAAACAAAACCCAAGTCATCCTCCCTCTGAAGTAGCTCTACAGGTTTTGTGGTGCTGCTTAAAACAAGCCGCCATCCATTTCTTCAACTTTCTAACATGAATTGTTTTTTTGTTTTTGTGATTTCAAGGTACTGCTTGAATTTTGTTAAGGATTAAAGCTTTGGAAATTATTTATTTACAAGCCATGAAAATCTCCCCAGAATGGATTTTTACAAGTGTATAATTGGATAATTTGGTAAAATGAAGCCCCAGAGATCTGGAATTACACTTCACTAAAGAATAGTCATTCTTCATGCAGAATTAATTTGATTTCATCTAGATTACAAGGAGTAATAAAAGTAGTTAATTAGGTGAATTATTCTCTGACTTTTCCATCCTTCTTTTAATTGGCAGCCACTTGCATTAAAAGAGTTTCTTCTTCATTGTCAGATAACATCAAATGCAGGAAGCAAAACAGAGGATGAGGAAGATTGATGTGGTAGGTGGAGCATTGGCCTAAGGTTCAGAAGATGAGTTTAATTTTCAGCTTACCAACAAGTTTCCTTGTGACTCTGGGCAACTCACTTTATCTCTCTGGGTTCATTAGTCCCCTGCATCTGAACTCTGCTCAGGAACAGTCAGGAAGCAAGTGATTGAACCCTGATACTCAGAAGCAAGGACTTGATATAAGTTAGAACTGCACAGGGACAGCTTAATCTTATGCCTTTGACATAAGGTTCCTCAGAGATCTTGTGCCAGTGGAGAATTGAATGTAGTGGAACCTTGCTCTGCCATGGCCATGCCACCTCCCTTCCCCCCTCATACCAGGATGTGAGATTCTGGCACCGGAGGGGTGCAGCTGCCTTTGCCAGCAGAACATTGGCAGAGATTGCCTTTATCCAGCGGGGATTCTCCAGGGGCAAATTCTGCCGTTTTAGTTTCACTTGGTGCTGTGGTTGTGCAAAGTGAAGTTTGCAGACCAGAGAATCTGCCCCCTTGTGTCTGCAGATGGGGACTGTGTCTTACTGCGTGTATGTACAAGGAGAGGCAAGAGGCTAGTAATTGGCTGCTCAAATAGGCAGGACGGAAGCAGAGGAAGTGATTGTGACCTAGAGGTGTATCTGAATCAGGGGCAGCTCCAGGCACCAACACGCCAAGCGTGTGCCTGGGGCGGCAAGCCACGGGGGGCGTTCTGCCGGTCACCACGAGGGCAGCAGGCAGGTTACCTTCGGTGGCGCGTCTGCGGAGGGTCCGCTGGTCCCGCGGCTTTGGCGGACCTCCTGCAGGCATGCCATCGAATCTGCGGGACTGGGGACCTCCCGCAGGCAAGCCTCCGAAAGCTGCCTGCCTGCCATGCTTGGGGTGGCAAAATACCTAGAGCCGCCCCTGATCTGAATCCAGTGCTTCCTGCAGTAGTGCAGCTCACGTCACGCCTAAAGAGACAATCTAGTCCTAAGAGATGAAGAAGAAGCTGATGGACTGTGCAGTGGGGTATTTTAAGGTGAGTAGTAAGTAGATAGGTGGGAACGGGGGGAGCAAATGAACCATAGCAGACTGGTCCCATCACCTTGGAATAGGACAGGTTTGCCTGAGAGTAAATCGAATGGAACCAAAGCATCCCTAACTAGTGCTTTTGTTTAGCAAAAGCAAGACAAGAGGGCTTGTAAGGAGTCATTTCTTTCAGAGGGTTTGTGACCTTGAAGGAACCAAGGAGGGAAATGTAAAAGCAGAAATCTTAAGATTTCAGTGCACCCATCTCACTATTTAATATTCACTGATGTCATTTCTAACAAGAGGAGGATAGGAAAAAACATCAGAGGTAGGAAATAGTTGGATTTTAAAAGTTGACATTTAAAGAGACTAAATTGTAGGCATATATGAAATATAAATTTGTTGGGAGGGGGCAAGGAAGATTCTGATTCCTTTTCATACCACTTACTAGTAGCTCTGTCATAAAATAACAGAATCACTACCCCGGAGTAGAATTCTGCAGAATTACTACTCTGGAAATACAGTAGCTGTAGTTCAAAGAAGCTTTTTATCTGGAATTTTAAACTTATTTTTCCTAAACCTGTCAGCCTCTAACAGTGTGGAAGAAAGTATTTAAACCTCTCTGTACCTTGCATGCAAATCGGTCTTCTTGAAAATAGATTGTGAGTCTGTCAAACTCTCCAAGCCTGCAGTAAAAAATATTGTAAAAGGACAATATATGGAAAAACAGTGGAGCTTTGTAAAAGAAATCCTGTTCATTGTAATTCCATATGTAAAATCTCAGATTTTGTGGGGTGGGATCTGTACAGTAGATAGTCTTTGATTTAAAAACAGGCAATTTTTGTTTAAGTGGAATAAAGGCACTATGTTTTTGCATACAAGTTTCCCCGTGCCCTTAGAACAATGACAGGTGGGTGGGGCTAAATTTTCATAAAATCATAGAAATGTCAGGCTGAAAGGGAACTTGGGAGGTCATCTAGTCCAGCCCCTTGGGCTGAGGCAGAACCAAGTATACCCTAGACCATCCCTTCCAGATATTTGTCCTGTTCCACTGCTTAACTATCTTTATAGTTAGAAAGTTTTTCCTATATAACCTAAATCTCTCTTGCAGATTCAGCCAATTACTTCCTGTTCTACCTTCAGAATGGGTGCAGAACAATTGATCACTCTTAGCATATTTGAAGACTGTTATCTGGTTCCCCCCTTAGTTGTCTTTTCTTGAGACTAATGATGCCCATTTTTCTTAACCTTTCCTCATAGATCAGGTTTTCTAAACCTATCATGATTTTATTGCTCTCCAGTTCGTCTATATCATTCTGAAAGTGAGATGCCCAGAACTGGACACACTACTCCAGCCTCAGTGGTGCCTCAATATTGCCAAGTGGAGCAGGACAATTATCTCCTGTGTCTTATATATGACACTCCTGTTTATCCACCCCAGACTGATGTTTGCCTATTTTGCAACTTCATCACGTGGTTGACTCATATTCAGTTTGTGAGCCACTATAATACCAAAAGTTACTGGAATTCCTTCCAGATGAAGCTTCACTGATTTGATACCAGATACCACCAAAAAGCTAGGACATCTGGATGGAAAAGAAACCTATTAACATTCCCAACAGGAAATAGCAGTAACCAATGGAAAGACATGCAGAGATACACACATCTGAACAACTGACTCTGTCAAATACAAAACCAAAAGAGAACACTAGAGTTGGGCAGAAAAAGGTTTTCCCATCCTGGGAAGAATTTGAGATTTTGAAAAAAATTCCTATATCAAATTGGGACAAAAAGTTGAAAAATTTTTGCAAACTATAATAATCTGACACACAAAAAATTTCAGGTCAATTGTAACATTTCACTTCAATAATTTCAAAACATTTTGTTTCAGTTTTAACCTTCTAAAAACTTCTAGCTGAAAAACAAATCCTTTCAAAAAAGTCAGTACAGGAGGTCTTGATGATTTCAAAACTTTCTCAAGAGCAGGAGATTCATCAAAACTTGCCCTTTCCTGCAAACAATGTTGGTTTCAACAAATCAGCATTTGCCAGTGAAAAAAGCCTTTTGTCGGAAAATTCACCACCTGCTCCAGAGAACAAACATTAAGATTAACAAATCAGGAGAATAAACACTCATGCATTTAGTTAAGAGAGTGCAGAAAAAAATCCTGTATATAATTTCCTGAATCCAGGGAAGTAAATTGAGACCAAGATCCCTGTACTCCTATATGGTGTCAGAATGAAACATTTCAACTTTTTCAGATGATCTTTAATCCAAACAATTTGCTGAAATTGACACAAATTCACAAAATGTTTTGGTTGACCCAAATCTGCATTTTTTTGCTAGGAAAAGAAGTTTGGGTCAAAAAATTCTGCCCACATCTATTAGACCAGAAGGTGTCCAGGGTTAAAGCCATAGATAGATTTCTGCCCTGGCTTGTCCTCTTCTAACCCTTAATGGAATTATATGGGGATAGCAATGCAGAATTTGGCTCATAGCATCTGTTGTGAACTCCAGAAACTCTAGACCTAAAGGAGGATTGAAAAATGGATTTTTCTGTGTTTACCACTTATCAGAAGCACTGAAGTTGCTATGTGGAGCTTGTTTTCCTACTGCAGCAAACAGGCTGCCACCTAAAATGCCCGCACTCTTACCTGCAGGGTGACCTGATTTCATCACTGTAGTAAATACCTTTGGTGCAATACACAGTCCAGATACCTATGCCCTCGGTCTGCACATTTATACCAGGAGAGTTTAAAAATCCCTTAGTAATAATTTCTGCCTGTGGCTAGAGAGGAACGTTTTCCCCTGCTTTCATAGTGCTAGCAAATCCCCTTTGTATACCATGACTTTAAATATTTCAAAGTGTCCATGTAAAACAGCTGGTTGGTTATAACTAGAGCCAGTTGGGAATTTTTCGATTAAATGTTTTTCATCAGAAAATGCTGATTCATACAAACTGACTTCTTGCCGGAAGAGATCGATTAAACCCCCGAATAGCCACCCAGCTCTGTGCTTCAGAGCAAAGACTTTAACTGAGGTCTCTCACGTCCCCAATATGTGCTCTAGCTACTGGACTCTTAATTTCCGTAGTGTGGGTTTGTCTCCTGTTTTTTGTGTTAAAAATTTTGAAAGGTCTCTTCCACTGCATTGCAAAACAAAAACAAAATTGGCAACCTCTGGGATGATCTTTTTGTTCGGTGTTTGTACAGATCCTAACACAATAGGGTCTTGGTCCTTGGCCAGGGCTCCTAGGCAATATGGTAATACAAGTAATTAATAACAACCTCCTTAATTTTTTCATAAATCAGCCCTAGTTATAGCATCTGCAATGTCTGACTGGCCAAGGAAATCCATTTGTTCATTAGATGGTTTTGATACAGTCCTGTCTGGGAATATGCTTATATGTCTCATCTGCTACATACAGCAGTTGGTGATGCTGTTCCTAGTTTTCTTTTTATACTAATTTAGAATCTAAAGTATTTCTTGTTACATTCTGGAGTATCCAGTTTGCTGCATGCCCATTACAATTCAGTGAATTTGTAATAGCTTATAGTTAGTTTTCCAGTGGGGACTTCATTGAGCAGATCTTAATTGCTCAATCTATAAGACTTCTTGCTACTGATTTTTGACAGTGAATAGTAGATGTGAATCTTCTAAAAAGAGGATCAACAACTTACTGCACCATGACGTTCAGGACATCTTCCCTATAGCATGCACTCATGAGGCATGTCAATAGGTACTTAGTTTAATATTATGGTATCTATCTGTATGTAAAGGCAATATCTTAAGAGCATTCTGAGACAAAGGACAGACTTCCCCATAAAGACATTAAATATTACATTTATATGTAGTCACAACAATGCCAAGCACATTGGAGAAATAATGTATTACATATGAAATTTCACTTAAAAATCATATGCCATGAATGGTATAAGAATGGAATATTTCAACTTTGGGAAGTTACTTGGAAACAGATGGTCATCATACCTTCAGGCAGATCAATCAGCCAGATTTTTTAGAACAGGGAGGAAGGGTATGACATGGAGACATTGGGCTACAATGGTTCTGGCATAAGGTCAGAAGTCAAAAGAAGAGGGTGTATGTCCCCACATGGATGCTGTCTTGCTCAATGAGCTTAGGTAATTCCACCTACGTATAGGTATTTCTAAAGTAAACTTACCTTGCTGTCACACTCAATCTTCACCTCTGAAGTGGAGATGATAGTTTTCAATTCCTACCGCACAAGAGAGTTGTGGGGCTTAATCCAATGAACTTTGTGGAGTGATCTGGAAACCTCCAACAGAAGCAGCTTAATAAATGCTGGAAAAAAAGGGGGAAGAATTGAATAACAAGTTCAAGAAATATGTGTGATAAATCTCTGAACAAAATAATCACTCTAAGCTTATCTCTGTCTTCTTACTGCCCTCTACTGGGTGGCATGTGAGACCTGCCAAAGTGCATCTTCATGTCGCTCTGGGTGGTGGCAATATACGTGTGAATGCTTCATAGGTTACTTGTAGTTATATATTAATCTTGCACTGTTACTAATAAGAAAACGAATGCCCAAAGCAACAGTAAGAGGTAAAACATTGTTTTAGAGGATTAGTTAAGTGGTGTTTAGTGGAACATGTTCACGGAAAGTTTTTCACTTGTATCCCATAGTCAAATGTGTTTAGAGGAATGTAATGGAGTAAGCCAGTGCTTTTGGTACTGAATGGGTGTACAAGAGACATTACCTTCTTGACCTTTTATACATCTCAGCAGTTTCTAATGGTGCTTACTTTGGGTCCTGGTGGTAATTTAATTGTATTACAGTACAGACTCCTTGATGCAAGAGATGCCATCTAATGCAGTAGACATACTCCTTCACACTCTGTGAGCATCTCTTGGCTTTTTTAACAGTTTTTCCTATGGATGTTGGCAGAGCCTGCAAAATTTGGTGATAGGTGGTAAGATTTTCAAAAATTCTCAGAAATAATCAAGTTCTGCTCCTACCATGGTCTAGTGCAGAGCTTTCCAAACTTTTTGTTGTCGCACCCCCTCTTCAGAGAGTTATGTTGCATAAGCACCATCTCCAGGCGCCTGACTCAGGTGAGTGTGATGAGACCATTAATGGGGAAGGGACAGGCCTGGAGAGTGAGCCTGCCCCAGCCCAGTGAGGAGGGAAACCTGAGGAAGATCAGGGAGCACTGGATAGCAAGCAGCCCCTGCACGCACCCCAAGCAGCTGTGATGCCTGTGTCCCACGGGGTTGGGAGCAAGCTCACTCCATGTAGCAGTAGGTTCTGTGTCCCACAGGATTGAGGGCCCATGTTTTAGACTCATAGACTCATAGACTCGTAGGTCAGAAGGGACCAATATGATCATCTAGTCTGACCTCCTGCACAAAGCAGGCCACAGAACCCTACCCATCCACTTTTATAACAACCCCTAACACATGACTGAGTTATTGAAGTCCTCAAAATTGTGGTTTGAAGACCTCAAGCTGCAGAGAATCCACCAGCAAGTGACCCATGCCCCACGCTGCAGAGGAAGGCTAAAAACCTCCAGGGCCCCTGCCAATCCGCCCTGGAGGAAAATTCCTTCCCGACCCCAAATATGGCGATCAGCTAAATCCTGAGCATGTGGGCAAGACTCACCTGCCAGTCTTGCACTTTCCCTGGGTAACAGAGGGCTGGCAGGGTGTGGTCTAATGTATAGGATGCTGGACTGGGAGTCGGGAGACCTAGGATTAAATTCCAGCTCTGCTGCTTCATCTACTGTGAATACTTGAGCACTTCCTTTCACCTCTCTGAATCTCCGTTTCCCCTATTGCCCTTTGTTTCTTTCCTGTTGAGGTTGTAGATCTGGTCAAAAATCTTCTGTCAGAACTGTTGGGTTTTTTTTCTATGCAAAACTGGGATTTTGAGTAACTGAAGCTTTCCACCAAAAATCTGCTTTCTGTGGAAAACAGTAAACTTTCGTAGAAAATGAAACAATCCAAAATTGAAGAGTTTCCAGTTTTTGGCTGAATGCTCGGAGTCCATGGGACTGCTGTGATGCACTGTGGCAGGACAGAAATAGTGGAGATCATGGTGCAAAGACAACCCAGCCAGGGAGCCTGGCCTATAGAGAAGAATGGGGACATGAGGCACAGGCCAAATTACAGTTCCTAAGAGGCACCAAGATGGCATCTCCAAATAAAATTTTCATTTTTCAGGTGAATGTTTTCAATTTTACAATGAAAAGTCACCATTTAGCCGAAGATGAATTGTCTTCTTCTAAAACTTCTGAGGGTGTGTGGAAGCTCTGCCCAGCTAGCTGCAGTTGTAAGCTCTTCGGGGAAAGGACACCGTACAGTGCCTTGCAGAATGGGGCCCCATTCCTGACTGGCACTCTTAGGTGCTGCTGTAATACGATTAATAACTTTCTAGGGATCATGTGAGCATTTCTCTTTTTGCACTCTGCCTAGGGTTTGTGGCTCTAGCTGACCTCCACACAGAAATTCAGACTGGGAAGCACCCCAAGCCCAAAGCTGAAATTGGCAAGTTTCCCATGTTCACCTCTGAAGCACATGAGATGCAAACTTCACATGATTTTTAGGCTAGTTCATCAAAGGACCCAGGTTTATGCCAGTCTGGGCCTGAGCCCACTTGTAAGATCTGCACAGATTTTGATGGACAAAGGCTGAGGTTTGAGTTTATAAAAAAAACCCAAACCAGACAAGTGTCAGGTGGTTTTTGGGTAGAGCTGGGCAAAACCCACAAAAACTCAGATCCAGAGTGAAATTGCTCTGAAGTATGGGGTTATTTGGATTGGCAGTTTTGATTTGAGGCTTAGTTTCATATTTCATTGTGAACAATTAACATACAACTCTACATGTTGATCTTGGAAAGATTGGTTGTGGAAAAACACATTGGTCCAGTTGCATTTAATCTAAGTAGTCAAACATGTCACTACATCCTCTAGGATTGTGAAAGAAAATAACTGGTTGTTAAGGGGCTCTTACTGGCTTTATTTAATGGAAGACATATCCCATTGTGACCACAGAACATCATTTGTTCTGTCACTTCATTTTATTCCTCTTCTATTATCTCCTTACGTGCACTTACTGCCATTTGGTTGATACTCAAGGGAGAAGGACAATGGAAAATAAATGGAGTGGATTTTCTCTGAGCTTGCTTACGCTGTTAAATACTGCTGTGCAGAAATAATTGTTTCTGTAAGAACCCCATGGATGTCCTACTACAGGACACACAAATTATTTGCAGCTGGGCTACTCTAAGCTGTTCACACAGCATTACAGAAAACCTTGCACTGTGGAATGCACGGGAACTAAATGGAAACAAACACGTTTGTTAATAAAGGTGTCCATACAAGAGATCTAAGCCCCTGCCGCTTGCCAATCTCTCCATCCTCTAGACAGACTCCAGTCTTGATTCACCTCTCAGGTTACACTGGTGTAAATCAGGAGTAACTCCATGGAAACCAGTGTTGTTTCTCCAGTGTTTATACAATGCAAATGATGCCCCAGTTCTTTACTTTATATCTGTGGAAGGATCTGATCAGGCCCTTGGGTGACCTTTACATAAATGCAGGTGGGTGTTTCTTTTTAAATTGCAGCCTGTATGTTATATAAATTGGAAAAAATGAATTGTAACAAGTTAGGGTGTTTGCTTGAAAACCCATCCCTGCGAGTTGATGATCCTGACAGAAAATGTTAAGTGTGTTTTGTTGACTCACTGTTGCAAGTGACCCGTTACCTCAGCCAGATATAAAAGAGGCAGAAGTGACTCTCCACACAGAATGGCCTAAGAGGACTAAGGTGTGATCTGAACAGCCTTCAAGAGGAACCCTGGCAGCAACCAAGCCTGTGGAGAAGATGTAGGCTGGATTTTGTGGTGCTTTGTTTTGAATTCCTTTTGTACTAGAGATTTGCTTTGAGTAGGATGGGTGTGACAAAGCACTCATGTATTCACACCTTACATGCTGTTGCAATGAACTTTGTACAAAATATGCATTGTGAGTATTGTTTGAAAAACAGTAACTCTCTGGTCAATAATATCATGGTGAAATGTTTGTAGCAACATTATATGTCGAGTCATGAAATCCCCATGGGTGCTGTTTTTAACACATATTCAAAAGCACACAGCCCTGCCCAGGCAGAAGTATCCTGAATGAAGAAATGTGTGTTTGCCTGAATTTACAAATAGGGTCCATGAGACAGGAGGGAGAAGAGATGGCAACAGACAAAGCATATTTGTGTTTCAGCAAACACAGGTGAGAAGAGAGAACATGGAGATTCCTTCACCATCAGTCTCTGTCGTCACCTTTACTGTTTGAATAATCTTTTCTTTGTGCCAATTCTCTTCAAAGCTTAATTGGACTATAAAAGGGGCCGAAAACCCCAAACTATCACTCACACACACACACACACACAACACACACACACACACACACACACATACAGAAGATAAAGGAACCAGCCCTTTGTCTTTGGAGAGACATCCTGATCTGGATGTGATGCATTGTTTTACTCGTTACCGGACAGTGCCACCTCCTTGGGGTTCTGAGGATTAGCTCAGTCAGGCCAACACCGCTTCCAGCAGTTACACCCCGGCAGTTTCTCTAACTCCAGGAACCACAGCATCCTCTTCATGGCTCAACCCTCCAGACTGGTCACTCTTGTGGTTTTCTCTTCCGGGGCGGAGTGTATCAAGCAGTCTTCTGCCCCACAGTGCCACTTTTGTAGTGGCTGGCAGGGGAACCCTGCCTGTCCCTCACAGGTGAGCTTCTCTCTAATTACCTACCTCCAGCCTGATGGTCCTCTGTTTGCAGCCTAATTTATTGTAGTTAAATAAACTTGATTTATTTTTAATCTCAACTAATCTAGTGTTGTTTTTAAACTGACCTCTTTGGTAACTCCAGTTAAAGTAGCAATCTGTTGGATATTGACCCTTTACAGGGGCAACAGACCTTTACAATCTGGACCACCTAGGAGAGGACTGGATGGTGTAGAACACTCATTTTTGGGAAAATTCACAACTTGAAGTATGTTGGGGTGACCCAGCAAATAGTAATCAAGGCTGGTGTTTTGCTGACAGGCTGCTGGGGTCAGAGTTCTTGGACCAGGGCCATGATTATACACTGACACTCACAGTGTCTGCTGCGTGCTGTTAAGTTGCTTGTGAGTGGCCCAGGTTGTGAGCTGCAACAACAAAGCATTGTGAGGCATCCAGGTGTGCCAGGCAGGTGATGACACTCACTGGTCTGGGTTGCACCTTGGAATGTGATGGTGGGGGAAGCCTTTTAATTCTGTTATCATTCTCTGTCTGTTTGTACATCATCAGGATGAATAGCTGGATAATGGATTGGTATGAGTCAGTTTGAATACAAGTAATTATTGTCCTTCTGCTAATTCACATTATATGCTGGTCAAAGCTTGTCTGAAGGTAGGTGGGGAGGGCTTACGAAGCCACAGGAAATAAGGCTGCTGTTCATTTGCCTTAAAAACAGAATCTTGCTTAGAAGTCATGAACTCCGGTCTCTTCCAGATATGTGAAATAGCACAGCCCATTTTCACATTTTTAAATGAGTTTTGGTTCTAAAAATGTTTTTAGTGCTGATGAAAGACGGTGTTCTAGTTAAATCATGGCACTGGAGGGCGGAGTCCACCAAAGCAACAGAAGACCCACCTCCTCTGATGAGGAAGGGGCTAGAGGATCCAGGACTTACCAGACTACAGGGAACAAAGAATAAAGAAAAGCAGGGATGGGGTGCTGGTCCTAAGATCAAACCAAGGGAACCAGAAGGGGACACTGAGCAGAGAACTGCTGCTCCAAGAAGTCCAAGGACTCAGTGGTTGCTACCCAGAGGGACTCTACCTGGATGGATGCATGCATGGACAAGGGACCTGGAAACAGAAATTCTCACTTTGCTGCAGAACAGGTACTATGCAGGCAGCATGGTATCAGTTTCTCTCATGCTGCCATAGACTCATAGACTTTAAGGTCAGAAGGGACCATTATGATCATCTAGTCTGACCTCCTGCACAATGCAGGCCACAGAATCTCACCCATCCACTTCTATAACAAACCCCTAACCTATGTCTGAGTTATTGAAGTCCTCAAATTGTGGTTTGAAGACCACACTAGAATGCCTCAAATCTATCTTGACAGAACCAGATCTAGGTGTAAAAGAACAGTTCAGACTCCATGGCTCAGGCCTCAAACCACTGTAGAGAGACTGCAAATATAGGAGCTTGACTCTACCTCCTGATGAAGTCAATGAGGGTTTTGCTGTTGACTTCAGGGGGACCAGCACTGGGCCCAAAAGGTGACAGTTTGCGTGGTGATTTTCAGGATGTAGAAATCCTGTTTATGGGGAACTAGACAATGAACCACCAGTGTCTCTCACAGGCTACAAAGCCTTCCAAGTATCACACTCTTAATTTTTAAAACTGTGCATTTTCTTCTTTTGTAGAATAAGCGTTTGGCATATTGCTTTGTCTTAGAGGTTAATGGGATCTGTGGGAGTACTCTGATGTTAGCAAAACAGGAGATGTTATAAAGGCTGTGCATTCCCCCCATCTGTATTAGCCTCTTTCTCTTATTCAGCTCTCTCTGATATAAGGGAATCTTGGCTCACAATTACATTTTAAAACCTCTGGTAATAGTTCTTGCTATGCAGGAATCTACTTAACAGGCATTCTACTCTGTCAATTTAATTTTATTTTAAACCCAGTTGATTTTTGTGGGATTCAGATTTTCAAGGTAAGGGGGGAGCATTTAGAAATTTTATGGCATTGAGCATTTACTGTAGAAGATATAAATATGTTCAGAATTTTATTTATCCACAAGTGGTATTTCCTTTAGCACTTTGAGAGGATTGGATAGCTTGATTTTTATAACCGTGGTTAACTTATCTTCAACAAGCATCACTGAAAAATGCTCTTAAGGACATCTGGATGAGGTATAATGACCACAAGCTTTTCTGGTCTCTTTATCTTTCCAATTTAGGAAATGGATAAAATGTGCTTTCAGTATGGAAAAATATTGCAGTTGTATAATTAGCAGATCCCACATGTGTTAGCAGTAGAAAAACTTGATTTAAAAGGACCACAAGGTTGGGTTTTTTTAATCTCTTGAAAGTATCTGTTTGTTCTGTTTCGTGCCTCATCTGAAAACATTAATTTAGCTCCCAAAATGCTTGTGTGGGTTGTTTTTAATTATTTCTGAGACAGAAACGCAATCCAGAGGAGCACGACTATTTTGTGTGTTCCGAAAGCATCTGCAAAAAGAAAGAAGTGGGGGCTAAAAAAAATCCTACTTCAGAATTGTCCCGAGGAAACTGTGCCTCCATGTGAGGCTTTTAGGTTACTTTAAAAAAAACCAACAAGGTACATGCATAATGTCATGAGGCTGACGGCTCAAGAGTAATACATTGCTCACCAAGGGGAGATGTGAGATTGAGAGATTGTTTGGCAGTTAAGAACTTGGCCAGCATACCAAACTGGACCTTAGTCGAGCCAGTCCAAGTCATTTTGCCATTTGACTTCTTGCCATACGTGCATGGGCTCACACACATACCTGTATATGGTTCCTGCCCTCTTGAATCTCCACCGTGTACACACACGTCTTTGTGTGTGTGTGTGGGTGGGTCTTCGGTGTGTGTGTGGGGGGGTGCATGTGCACACACACGTACACATGATGGAGATTCCAAAAGGGCAGGAACTCTAACCATGAAAATAGCTAACGTCCCCATTCCTACCACTTAAATGCGTCTTCTTGTGCCTCCATTTCAGGGAGGAGAGGGAGTTGGGAAAGCATGTGGGATGCATTTCTTGACCAGAGCCACAGGAGGTGTCATATGGAGATTCAGAGCATGTGGGATCCATTCCTTCAATATATCAATGGGGTTCTCTTTTTTTCCTCCATCTTAAATAGACCATCTGTTCTGACGATGAAGCAAGACTGCACCAACAAAATCCTACAGTTGTGCTTTCAGAACAGGTAATTGCACACTGAACTGCCCATGTCAGACTAGCATTACCCATTTTGCACATACAAATGCTAACTGATAAGTGCAAATGCTGGGTTTTGAGACAACAAATGAAAATTCATCCCTTTCAACCAAATTCTGCCCTTGAATATGCACACACAATTCCCATTGACTTTGATGGGGGCTTCATGCATACATTTGAGGGTAGAATTTGATCCTTAGTGTTTCCTTTCTTTTCCATAATTCCTGCTGCTTCCCTCCTAACTCTGTTTCTTCCGTTCTGTTCCCTTTACAGCAACATTGCTGCAGTTAATGCAAACATTTTTATATTGCTCCACAAGAAGAATACGTCTCTGAGTTAGATTGTTCTACTACTTAGTCTAAAAATCTCTCTCTTGAAAATCACTTAAATAAGCATAACAAAACAAAAGAGAGGAGAGAATCACCTTTTTTATTTTGTTCACTCTATTTAACATATAATGGATGCAACTGCATTAAAAATATTGCAACACTAACAGTTGTCTATGGAAAATTAAAATTCACATGGGTCTCCAGTAATTCATTCCATGGGTATGTGTTGTAGGCAATCTAGCTCTTAATAGAAGCAAACTCTAAATAAAAGCAACCTACATTATTCTAGATATTATTTGAGCACCGACCTCCTGTCTCCCTTGGTCTCTGCATTTGAGTATTATGCTCCACCCTGCTAATGAAAAATTGCCTGATATTTCAATGAAACAAATCAGTCAGAGACAGCTGGTAAACTAAAGATCTTTTTTTTTATTTTATTTTTTTAAACTACTTACTCCTACCAGTGCAGTCTGGTGGTGACCCCCTCCAGAAAGGCCTGCAGTCTTGTTAGGCTTACTGTTTGATGAACGTTTCAATCAGCAACTGTTCCCTGTTTTACTGCTAATTTCAAACCAACTCTTTGCTTTGTAAGGTGGCCAGGTAAAGGAGATGGCTGTTATTCTATGTGGGGACAATGGTGTCTGCTTTTTTTTTTTTTTTTTAACTCATTGACAATATAGGCCATTGTATTTTTTTGCTTTGAAAACCAAATTTTCATGTTGTTTAATGCCCTCTGTGCTCTTAATAAACTCTAACCCATTATATAAGACACTCCATTTATAATTGGTAACCTTAGAGCACCTTTAAGCTCACCTATCTTCCCCTTTTTGGTGCACCTAAAGGAGAGAGAAATGGAATATCTCCCATCTAATCTTGACTAGGCCTAGTCCTGCTTAGCTTGCAAGATGTAAGTTCGTAGTCCACAGTGCTCTTACTGCAAACTGTCATTCCTTGCTTTGCTCACTGATTTCCTAAACATCAGCACACATACCTTTCTTTCTACTCTTGACTGGTTTCCTAGTTTCAGATTCCTTCCTTGGTGGGTGCTTTTCCCCAGCAGAATAGTCATATTTTAAAACTTGGTGCCAGTGACAGAGTAAGATTTAAGCTTTCGAAAGGCAGTCCCAGATCCCTTTGCCTTCTTGAATGCCTACTTGTTAGTCACTAAGGTGAAGTCACCCCTGTGCAGAAGGCCAGCGAAAGGCCTGAACAAAACAAAGCCACACTTAAGTCCATCAAACAGAGCTTAAAAAGGATTTGGTGCATTCAGCTCATGGAAGTTCTCAGTCTGGTGGTATATTTCATCCCAGGGCCTGCACCTGGCCCTGTTTAAATCAATGGCACCACTCCCACAGATGTCAGTGCTGCAAGATCAAGCTCTGTATCTTGGTTCCTTAGCATAGCTAACACTGGAATGAATATTTTTACTTTCAGATGTGTGCATGTTGGTGCTGCTTGTAAACTATTCAGCTTAAATAAGTCTATTTCTGATGGGGGGGGAATAACCTCAAACCATGGAGTTTTAAGAATATAGATTGTTTAAAAGTGTCATTTGAGAAGTCAACTGAAACATTCTATGTTATATAGTAGAGAGACAGGCACTAAAGCAGGTTTTTTTTTTTTTTTTTTTTTAGGGGATACTAAAAATATATTGTTAGTCCATTCAAAACCTTGACGGAAAATAATCAGAGTCTAGTTTCTCTCTGAGCATTTTTGGAAAGTGGCTTGTGATTGACTATTTAATGAAGCAGAAAGTGGAGCCAGGTTTGTATTAGAGGAAAATAACAAAATGAAATGAAATCTCATTGCACACAAGGGGGAGGAGGAAAGTAACTTTCTAACTCCTGTTCTTCAGATCTCTTCATTTAAATGCAAATGACAGCTTCAGCCACATTGAAATAAAAAGCTTTTTTTTTCCCCCCTGGGAAAACAATAATGAGGGAAAATTTAATTCATTTCATTTTCATAATAAAAGAATCTTTTTAAAAATTCAGAGAACTCTGAGAGAAGCTGAATTTTATTTATTTATTTTTGTAATTTTTTTGTTTATTTTTTGTCTCTCTATTTTTGCCTTCGTGATCTTCTAAACTTGCATCACAAGACTGAGCTAGGAGCTTGCTAGAGGCAGAATACTCCTACTTTTCCTTAGTTGACTGGTACTGTGACCACACGTTGTGCTTATGGCCAGTTTCACAGCCTGATCCAGTTCCTGTTGACTTCGATGGACAGATGCCTATTGATTTCAGTGGGAGCTGGATCTTGCCCCAGGAAAGCCCCTTTTTCTGGATTGGTGGAGCTGGCCGCCTGGCATACATTGCTCTTGGAAATGCCTCTTGGCATTTGTGCTTAAGCAGATTTTGCCAGTCAAGGGCTGGCTTGTTCTTACAGAGAAATCACTGACTTTAGCAACATTACAGCGGAGGTTAATTATGTAAAGATAGACATGATGGTTCTTGAACAATTGTTCCAGGCAAACACATGCTTTCCATCAATACCTAGCAGCCATCTCTGCTTTTACACCAATGGAGAATCCAGCCCAGGCCATGAAGTGTGGTTAGTGCAAGGTCCCTGAATAGAATAGATTGCAGAATTGTAGTTCACAGTTACATTTTTATTTGAACAATCCATTTCCTGACACTAATGTCATGGATCTTTTTTTTTTAAGTGAATTTCTACACAGCAGTTCCTCACAGGCCAAAAAAAAAAAGGTTTTTTCCCCCCTCATTTCTGTATATGAAGATCCTGAGTGTATGCCTTATTGTAATGATAATACTTTACACTTCCCTAATGTATTTATCTGAAGATTTTAACCCGTTTCACAAATGTAATAATGAATTAAGCTTCAGAACACTCTTTTCAGCTATCATAGGGACTGTGTGTGTGTCTCTGTGTTTGTTTGCTTGTGCCCATACGTGTGTATATGACTGTGGTGATATACATGTGGTAAATTGCTTTTATCATGGTCCCTGGAAAACCTTATCTGCCCATTCTCCCCTAGTCAGTCTTGCATGAAACTTATTCTGACATTCCAAACCTCTGAGCAGCTTCCAACTTTCCTTTATTCTTAAATCAATCCACCACAAAATTATTTCCCCTCCTTCAACAGTGCACTGAGCTGAGGTCCAGGATGGACAACCAATAGTCCTGAACCAGCAAAAAGTTCATCCTTTTACCCTGTGACCCATGAAGGCTAGAAACCGGAGCTTTACACCATTGGAAAGAGGCCATTCCCAGCTTTGCGCTGCAGTAACATAGTCTTTGCTTCAGGCCATGGACGGTCTCACTATGTCAAAGTCTAAAATCCTGGCATTTACATGTATAGAATAACAATTTCAAGCCCTTTCTAGAGGTTTAAGATTTGAGTCATACTTTACAGGTAATATTTATAAATAGCTTACAAGGAGTTATAATGAATAATAGATGTTTTAATAATGAGTTAATCAATTATTATAAACAATGAGTTAATAGGTAGCTTATAATAATGACTTGTAACTATCATTAATGCGATCTGTAACAAATACTACTCAAGTTAATAACATGCTTAGAACATCCATTATTTATGTATTAACTCTTTATAAACTATTTATAAATTAAACCTTAATATAAAGTGTAACTAAGATTTGTATAGTAAAAAGTACAGATTCTTTGAACCAAATTCCCAGTGGCTTTAATGGAGTTCCATCATGGATAAATTTGGCTTTCTGTGCTCATTTTTGAAATCCACATTCAAATGATAAGCCAGACTTTACCCACATGCTACTGGCTGTTTTTTGTGTCATTGTGACTGAAGAACAAGCAATAACAGCCTTTCAGCCGTATAAAAGACCTAATGAAAATGAGCGAAAATGTTTAAATACTTGGCACAGAGCCCTTGATGTGGCTTGATGTGCCTTGATAAAAATTACAATATTGCTAATTATATTTATTTTAAATCATAGCTACAATTACATCTAGCCTTATTTAGTCCCAGCGTAAATGTGTTTTTAAGGATATAGCATATTCATGTCAGAAGATCTTAATTACTTCAAGTAACATTATTTACTGTCAGAAACCATGATGGGGTGGTTGGAGCCGTGGCAGTTGGGCTTAGTGGTCAGAGCCAAGGTTCAGAGCTGGAATCAGGAGTCCAGAGCAGGGTTGAAGCAGGACTAGGAACAGGATGGGAGAAAGAGCAGTTCTGGAGCAGACCTAGGAACAGGGCTGGAGTGAGAGCAGGGCTAGAACAGGTTAAGGCTTGGAGAGTCTGTCACCACCATCAGGGAGGAGAGAGTTCCGAGCCCTGAAGTGATGTTGAGCAGACTGAGCTGCTGTTCCTCCTGTGAGGCTTATATACCTGCGCTGGGACTCAACAGACCACTTCTTGGCTTGCAGATTGACTGGAGCCCAGCACAGAAGTGACTCATCATCTTATTTTTTTTGTTGTCTCATGCCCTCTGAAGTCCCTCCTAACCCAGCAAAGGGATGATAATGCTTAAAGATGGTCATCATTGTATTGTATAGGTATATAATATATTGCCTCCATTTTGCTTTTCTTTCTCTTCCATATTGTTACATTGTTAGACTTTAATTTGCACATTAAATACAATAGTTTCCCTTTATGAAGCCAGCAGGGTTTTCTTTGCTGTGAAAATGAGTGGTTCAATTACCCTCCTACTAATGGATAAAACGTAATTAACATTGTCTTGAGGCTAATTTTCATTTATGCTGCCATTCCTCATAAGCTGAACATCATTCTCTGGAAAAAGTCAATGTGTCACTTTTATTAGCCCAGTTTGCACTTTAACACTAAGAAAATTAATTCAAGATACATTAACGTAGTTAACTTCAAATTCGATGAAATTATCTGATGACTGAACATCTCTCTAACATGTCCTTTATGAAGTCATGCAGTTTGGGATGGGTGTGCTTGATAAATTAGACCATATTTACGGCTGTGCAATTTATGCAACGGACAGGGTATACCAAGCAGCTGCTATTCACAGGCTTGTCAGGGTTTAGAAATACAACATTTGTTTTTTGACTGACTTTTCTCCATCAAGTGCTAACTTCCGAGTTTATAACTGTGCAATTTTCTCTAACTTCAGGCACCTGAAGAATATTGATAATGTATCCTTAGTTTTTGCTGTGCAGTCACAGAAGAATCTGAAACAGAAATGGAAAAGTATCAGAGGAGTAGTTGTGCTAGTCTTTTACAGAACTGGAAAAATTCATATAGGACCTAATCCAAAGCCACTGAAATTGCTGGAAAGGCTCCCATTGACTGCAGTGGGGCTTGAATCAGGCCCTCTAGCCCTGATCCAGCCAAAAACAAAATACCTTAATATCATGCTGGAGCAGGGCCTTAAGGCAGCTTGTTCCATTCAGTATAACCTTCAGTGTCCCAGCCATCCTTACATGACTGAGGTGCCTGGAATTCACCACTTCCACTGGGATTCTTCAGTGAAATAGATCATCAGTGTTAATTGTTTCCTGGTGTTCAATCTAAATTTTCCGTGGCTCACTTTCATCCTAATGCACCTCGTTATAGCCCTTTGCAGAGTCCTAAACTATTCCTCTTTTTCCTGGGTGGGAGACTGTATATTATTCAAGTCCATCACTGAGGAACGTAAAAGAATAGTTTCGTGCTATGGAAGCTCCTTTGGTATAAACAAGAAATATGTACCTGTCGAATTGCTATCGCAAATTCTTGCCAGCGACCATTCTGATTGCTGCTTTCATTGACAATGATTCAGAAGCATCCCAGGCTAATTCCTGAACCCATTCCCCCTTAATGCAGAATTATGGCCAAACAGCAGACCTCCCTCCAGCATGAATCAATCTGCCACAAAGAATGCATTCACTCTATTCCCAAGGACAAAACACGAAGTAACACAACAGAGCCCTCCTAAATCTCTCTCTGTTCCAGGAAAGGTTACTTGCTGCTGCAATATTTATTTTCTTGGTGCAGTGGAAAGTAAATTACAAATATAACAAATTGCCTCTGGAACATGTGCATGGAAATAAGTGTGTGTGTGTGTGTGTGTGTGTGTGAAATTTTCCTTTCTTCAAAGATAAATTAAATCTGTAGCACTTGACAACCTAACATTAGAATTAACATGGTAATGAGAAGACACTGTAGTGCAACTCCATTGGGAGTGCTTCCTAGCAGCAGCAAGAGCCTGCTGCCTGTCTGTGAGCCAGTGCAAAGGTGAGACAGAGGTAGAGTGGAGAATATCAAGCATGGGTGGAGGAAGACTTCATTCAGACTAACTTAAAGGGCCTAGTTTACTCTTCGTGATACAAAGAGTGGCATCTCCCCGGGTCAGCGATGTCTGCTGTGCTCAGAGAGGACTTCACAACCACAAGAGGCCACGGAATGCTTCCAGATCCACCACCCTTCAGCAGTTTTATCAGAGTTTGCACCAGGGACTCTAAAGAAAACTCAACAGGGGAGACTGGACCCAAAATTATCACAAACCCTAGCTGTGCTGGCCACTCCATCCTCTTCAGGCAGTGCCCCCACATATTTTGAGGGTGTTGCTGGCTTGCTGGTGGAGGAGAGGTTGTGGCCAGTGCCTGACATGCTTTTTGCTGCCTATGCTCCTGGCAAAACTGGCATCAATCCTGGCCAAACCTAGTTCAGTGTTCAGAGATAAGTTATAACTAGAGCTGGGCGAATCAGTGATTTTTTCACTTCGTTGGTGGTTCTGAAAAATTGGGGAAAAAATGTGTTTGACCTGAACTGAATCTGAACATTTAAAAAAAATGGTGACTCAAAAAAGTCTGTTTTGTATCAAACCACATGTTTCATTTGACCCAACATATTTTATTTCCAGGCATTTTTAAAGGGCTAGATTCACAGAACATCAGGAAGAGGGTGAGGGGGTACTTGCTTTCACTAGGCCAGTGGTGAGGGCACTCACCTGAGATCTGGTCCCTGCACCAATTAATATTTAATTATTTATACAATGTGGTACAGTTTCAACAGGAGAGAGCCCTCTCTGGAATGACCCATCACCTAGTGGCGAGGAGGAGACCTGGATTCAAATCCCTGCTCCAGAATGGGGATTTGAATCAGGATCTCCTGCATCCCAGGTAAGTGACCTCACTACTGGGTTAAAAGTTATAGCGTGGGCATCATTCTTCTTCCGTTGGCTGACACTATTCTGATCAAATTCCTAAATAGCTTTGAATCAACTGAAACTGCATTTTTTGTCAAGTAGACTATTTTTCTCAAAATGTTGGCCAGCTCTCGTTAAAACCTCTCTTCAGATGGGGTTCTTAACCAAAGCCCTGTCTCCTTCAGATACCTCCGGGGTTGGCACCAGCGAAACAAAAGTAAAACTACAACAACGCATACATTTCCTTGTACCTGCAAAGCTTGACTTCCCAACGTGTTTTCAAGTTCATTTGGCTTTGTATGTTCAGCCCAGCAAACAAGCTGTGAAAGCCCCAGGACAAGTTAACTTTAATTCATGCCAAGAGGTCATCCCTGGACCAGCTGATTGCTTGCTGCAATCAAAAGAGGATCTGCTCTAGCTCTCCTTTTATTTAGCAGTGAGCTATGGATGGGGTCCTCAACAGTTAATCAGCGTGACAATGATGTGTAGTCGAATGAAAGTGAAAAGGCCAGGAAGGGTATGTGTTCTGCAGCCAGCGAGAGAGCTTTTGTTTAGCTGACAGTTTCCTTGGGTCGTTTGGATGTGTATCTTCAAGTTCTTCTAAGTGGATTAGCTCTTTCAAACAACATAGCACCTGTTACAGTTCAAGCTAACTATTTCAATGGTGCAGCTGCAACAGATGGCATCAAGGGAGGATTTTAGCCAGATGTGTCCCCAGTGTCTTTAATAGGAATCACATTGCTACACCTCATGCAATACTTTGGCATTACATGGCTCTGTTTCAGGGTTTGGATTTGAGTTCACTGTATCTCATTCATGTTGCAGAGTGGATGCATTCAGTACTCAGCTTGGGGAATGAAGAACCCTGCACTGTATTTCCTGAACCGAGGGTCTGAGCCAAACCCACTGAAATCAGTGAGGGTCTTTCTGTTGACTTAATGGATTAGCAAGTGCAGGGACAGGAAGGGGAAGAGAGAAATTCAGTGGTTGCTGGAAAAGACTACAGTACCAGGTATAGCACTAGTCAATCTGCCAAGAGAAAAATGTGTATCAGAAAACAAGAGTCTGTTTTGGATCCATGAGAAGGCCCTGGGGAATCATGGGGAACTTGAAGATCAACAGAGAGTGGAACCCCTCCCTTGCAATGGACACTATAAATAAGTTCAAGCATAAAAGTGGATGTCAAATCATGTTCTGAAGTTTGTGCATAATGCAGCAGAGTAAACACCCCAGAGCAGTTTCATTGTATGAAAGTAATACCCCGTAAGATTACAAAGTGCAGTGCAATCTTGTGTACCTCTTTCTTTCACAGCCAAGTTTTCAGCTGACACCTCAAAAATTTGCATCTGCACCTAACTGTAAATGCCTGGGAATAGTAGAAGAGTAGATAACAGAGTGGACGTAATTTGGATGAGAGAGCCTTGTAGTGCCACTTGTGAGTTCAGCTTTGGCAAAAAGGTGCAATATCCATTAGAAATGTGGCACAGAACAGAGACTCAGGCACTGATTCAGTAAAGCACTAAACACTGGCTTAACTTCAAGCACATTGACTTCAATGGGACAATTCATGTGCTCAAAGCTAAACGTGCTTTGCTGAACTGGGGCTTAAAGAGAGAAAATCTGAGAAGAAAAGCAGGGAAAGCAAGTAATTGTTGAGGATAGTGTACAATTCACACAAAAACACCAAGATTGTTATCTGTACCTTGCTCCCTGCACAAACACACTTGGTCATAGAATATCAGGTTGGAAGGGATCTCAGGAGGTCATCTAGGCCAACCCCCTGCTCAAAGCAGGACTAATCCCCAGACAGATTTTTGCCCCAGATCCCTAAATGGCCCCTCAATGATTGATCTCTCAACCCTGGGTTTAGCAGGCCGATGCTCAAACCACTGAACTATGCCTCACTCCCTAAAAGAAACAGATCTGCTCATTATGTATTTAAAAATCCTAGTCACAAGAGGTTTGGTTGATAATATAAACATGAACAGACTTTTTTGCTCTGTAGTTGACAGCCTGGCCCTGCAGAGGTTGTGTAAAAACAATTTCAAAAGACACATTTGCTGCTCAAGACCTGATCTTAGCAGGAACACTCTGCCCGCCTGACCATTCTTGCTCTCATTAGATCAGCACATCTCAGTGTAGTTATAAAGGTCTGTCAGCATTTCCATTTAATAAACCTTAGTGTTTAATATATTGGCCTCTTTCGGGAATTGCGTCACTCAGAGGTCATCGGCGCACTGTGGAAATTAGTATATATAGATGTATGTTACAATATATTTAAAGAACAACACGATTTAAATCTGATCAACCAGTTTTGATTAAGATGTTGGACCAGGGTCTCAAATGCTTCTTTGCCAACCTCTTGCCTAAGCGAAACTCAAATCCTTTCCAGTAATCTAGAGACATCGTTCATTGAAACAGCCTTGGATGAAAAGAGTGATTGCACATTGTAGGGTAACAAAAACAATTTGACTGCATCCGGGGACTGTACCAGCCTTAGAGTAATAAAGAACTATGTATTTACAATCATACTTCTGCAGCTTTCTCTTCTTGTACCCATCCATTTCTGTCCATCTTTCATATTGTTTGTTTAGATTATTTATACTGCTTCCCTTTGGTATGGAACCCGTCAAAGAGCTCCAGTGATTTCAACATGTGTAAGAATAGTGGGATCTGGCCCTCAGTAAAATACACAATTAATGTGACATCTGGACGCATGGAACACACAAACATTAGCCAGATCTGTTCACAGAGGGCAGCAGTAATTGACATCTCCTTATCCAACTCTCTCCAGCTAAGTGTGGGGGGGGGAAAAACCCCACCTGACGTTTAGTCCAAGGCCAGGCAAACACTTGACTAAAATTATAAGCTTTGCATGGCATCATGTAAGGTTAATGTACCGGCTTTTATGTGTGTGTCTAAGTGAAAGATGTGTCCCTGTAATACCTTGCCTAAGATAAGGAGCCTACTACAAACAACAGGTAAAGGAGCTGTCTTTTAGCTTGAACGGCAGAGGTCTAAATTTCTGGCACTGAGGGACTCGTGTTCTCGTCCAAGCAGGATTTTGCATCTGTGTATTATATAATAATTTTGTCTGTTCTGCAGTCAAATGGGGCCAGAGCCAGTATAAATCAAGATAGCCCAGTGGCACTGCTCCAGTGTACACTGGCTGGGATCTGGTCCATATTTCATTACAAAGATCAGCTTCTGAATTTTCCTAAGCTGTTTAATTTAGTTTGGCTTTGTGCAACATCACGGTTCGTTGGACTGCTTTGTAATTGTATTTACAGGCATTTTTTTGTGGGGCAGTGGCTGATATTTGTTTTAAACAACCTGCAAGATTCAAAAAGAAAATGAAGATCTTAGGCAAGCAGGCTATATTTAGTTATTTCTGGTACTTGCAGGAAGAAAAAGAAATCTTTGGAAACGGTTTGAAGAGCACAGAGCCAGGAATGGAATCCAGGCATCCTCATACTTTCCACTTATGCCTGGTTCTAACTGCTACTCCATGAAATGGCAGCCCAACTTTGCCTTCCTTATGCCTCAGCATTTAAGTCGTACCCTTAACCTCATTTTAGCACCTGGGTCGTAAAGTAATTGTTTTGGATTAGGAGTAAAAGGGGTCATGGAAGTGCTTGTGAATTCCATCCATACTAACACGCTTTCCAAGCTGGCAAAGCCCTCCATCTCCTGTAATCAGAGAATTAGAGAAAGCAGCACTCAAGATGAGGCCATGGCCTTTGCTTTAATGCCATAGTCTTTTATTATGATTATAGTGTGTGTTTCATAATAATAATGAATTTGAAGGAAAGCACTTGTGCAACCTAAGCCTAGCTTAAGGTGGGCTTTGCACTCTAGAATGCTTCCAAATGCCAACCGGATTCTCTCGCAAGCGCTTTAAAACTCTTACATACGCACGATGGGATTTTGTGCAGCGAAATCTCTTCTTTCCTGCTCTCTGCTCCCTCTGCCCAAGTGACAACCCTTCCCCGAGGCAGCTGAGAGATGGATATTTTTATGACTTGAAGATTTGCCCCTTGAGCTCCCTAGAAACATTAGGCCCTACCCAGAAATCCCAGGATACCCAGCAACCTTCAGTCTGATTTCTCTTGGGAAGCCTGAATGGAGAGTTGAGGGTTTTTCTTTAATAGGCTGTGTCTGCTGAAGGTTTTAACAATGCTCTGTCTGCTCAGCAGTGCCTGCGCTGCTACCAGATGGACATTCCCAGTGTCTCAGATGGCCGGAGCCTTTCACAATACAGATTGTATCTGCCCAGAAGCAGGAACGTAGACGAGGAGCCACTTCATATCCCAGCAGGGATGTTCCTTTTTCATTTTGATTCCCCCTTTGCAGTGCAAGCTGGAGCTGTTGGTGGTTCAGAATACACTGATATTGCCTTCCATGATTCCTGGCGGAAAGAAGAGAATTACCCTCAGTGCCTAATCCCCAGCCAGAAATCTTCCTCTGACTCTGCTGCTCCACTGATGCAGTCACGGCACTGAATTTCAGGCAGAGTATAGAAGGAGGTTTGGAGACCAGAAGGAGGCATTAGTCTAGGCCTTAGGCAGAGTTTCGATGCTGCTGTCAGAAAGAGTTGGTTGTGTGGAGGACTGGGGGGAGGCAGACACTGTTGTATTCAGGGAGCTATGATCCTGGCTGAATAACTTCATCTTCTCCTGCTCAGTCTCATATTGTGGGCCAAATTTTGCCCTCAGTGACACCCATGTGTAACCCACTGGTGAGTTGTGCTACAGTCCCCCTCTGTGCCTGATCCGCAGAGGATATGAGTCTGTTACAGGCACACTAGGAAGCCTGGCGTACTAGCTCAAGCAGTTTAACTCTGGTGGTCCCCAGTGTGTTGGCTGAGATGGTGGCAATCACACATATACCCCTGCACTGAAGTCAGTATAGGCGAGCAGCCTGAACCAGAGATTAGTCCATTGGGATGGCCTGGAAGTTGTTGCTCATTTGCAGCTGGAGAATGGTGAGGACATGATTCCTGAATGCAGGTACCTGTCTGATCTGTTTATTTACCCTAAGCCATGGTTCTTACAGGAAGGACGCTCACTGGCTTGATAGGAGTTTTGCCTGAGAAAGGGCTGCAGGATCAAGACTATAGTTTGCAAAGCACTTTGGGCTAGCAAGGCACTATGAAAATGGAAATTCTGCTGCTCCTGACCCCAATTTAATTCCCATTAGCTTCAACAGGAGGAGAGCCCCTGCATTAAGAGAGGACAGAAGGAAGGGAGAGTATCCCTTTGTCAAATATGTGAGTCCTGCTGCTGAGGGAATATGTCATCATGAAGCTATTGTGACAATTAGCAAGCCCCCTGCCTCTCTCCTATCAGATCCCATTCAGCAGAATGTTAATGGATTATATTTTGCATAATGAGGCATGATCTAGCCAGAGCATTTAGCATAATGTAAGAACAATAAATCATTTTGGACCTGTCAGTGGAATACTCAGGTGCTTTACATTACGTAAATAGAGAGTGTGTCATTATATTTGGGAGTTTGGGGGAAATGGGAAGGCAGGAATTGTGCCATTGTATTTCCAGACAATAAGCAATTGATAATTATTTAAAACCATTGGTGTCAATGGGTTGTAATTAATTTGTACCTCCCTTTTGTCTGGCTCTGGAGAAGACTTGAAAAATAGCCACGCTTGTAAGCATTGCTGTGTGCCTGGCACTGATAAATGTATCAAACTCCAGCATGACTTTATCTAGGAAACAGATTTTGATAGCTTGCAAGGATTTAGGTCAGTGGATAATTCAGTACAAACTGCAAATCTTAATGCTATTGACAAAAGACAGAATATAAATAGGCAGCACATTCTGTAAATTCCAGGCCTGTAAGTAGCTCTCTTTTTACAGATTTATAGTAAATGTCCTTGAAAGCTATCTACAGAAAATTAACATACCGGGTTTAGATTGAACGAGTCGGCTTTAGTGATGCATTGTGTCCGTGTTTGCCCTGTAAGGACTGTAGTAAAAGGACTGCTCTGTAATGGAATGTGAGCGTGTGCAGAATACTGAACTTCTGGGTCTGACCCGGGTAGAAATCAGGAGTGATTCCACTGAAATCAGTGGAGCCACACTGCTGTCAAACTGGCACAAGGGAGACCAGAATCAGATCCCGGTTTGGTTTTTAATGTGAAAATGAAGTTAGTTCAGGAGAGAACCAGTGGCCTGGATGTAGTTTGGTTGAGAGGAAGGGAGGTATGAGAAAAGGGGGATATAGAGAGGGGAGGGCAAAATGAGGAAGAAAAAGAATGGGGCTGGGGGGGGAATGCACCTTTTTGGTACATGCCTTATTTTTGTTCAGCCCTTGTAAATTAAAAAAATAATAATACAGACTCATACTGTGCCTCTTCTAAACATTCTCCTTTTGAGAACTTGTTTTCCATATTTGAGAAAGTCTTATCCATCTTACAGCACCTCTAAAAGATAATGCTTGGCGTTGGTGGTGGGTTTTTTTGTTTTTGTTTGTTTTTAACATTAGAAATTCAACTGTGGTCTAACCTGAAAAAATCTATGATGACTGGAGCATTAATGGTTATGTCATGAGACAAGAAAGTGAAAGCTGAATGATGGAGATGGGGAAGATACTCAGCCTGATTCAAATGCCGGGTTCTGTTTGCTTTTATTTAGCATGCATTTAACTCCAAGGTGTAATGAACATTTTGGAGAATGACATCTTTGGTAAAGATTCATCATGCCACCCTATCGGTTAAGGGGAAGGATTTCACAATGCACATCTGAAGTTGTCTCCAAAACCTACTAACTGGGGCTAGATTCTGATCTACCTGGTGTAAATCAGCAATAATTCCACTAAAGTGAACGGAATATAATGATACCTCTGCTTAGGTTACCTGTTCGGTCAGAGGCTGTGGAAGACTGCAAATATGCCACTGGGGCAGACAGCCACGTGCTGTGAATGTGAGGTACAAGTAGTCTAGAACAGGGATAAACAGTAGAATCAGGCCTTCGGTTGCCAATGGAATATTTTTTTTTCAAGCCATTATGAGCAAATACATTTTCTAAACGGTGGAAGCCATCCTTTCCTGTGTGATAGCTGCAGTTCTGAAAGTCACACATTATCAGCTCAGAAAGTCCACATTGGGCATCTTATCTTTAGAATAAGACTCCCCTAGATGGGAGATCACATAAGAAGGGCTTTCACTGCTTTACAAGCTAACATGCAGAGCAACAGCTGTGCTAGAAACCTAGAGAGCTAAACGTAACATCAAACATCCTCCACTATTTTGATGACAGACAGTATGTCTGTGTTTTTTCCCTGCCAGTATCAAACAAGACCAGCAAAGCATGAAGTAGCTTCTTCTTCCCTTCTGTCTCTCGTTCAAATGTTATTTTAAAACTGCTGCTTTGGGGCAAATATACTGGTTCAGGCCGTTCTTTATGACATTGGTTTTTATGTCGTATTCTTTTTAACTTTAATGAGCGTACCTTTAAAGCTCTTGTCAGATAGAGCAGCAATGGTTTATCCTGTCAGTGGAACACCTGAGTGGTGAGTCAAGTCACCGAATCCCTCTCACCAGTTTTCAAGTGCTTAACAGAACTGTGTGTGCGGAGCCACAATTGCAATTATTTGCGGTGTATTAACAGTCACTCTAATATTTTGACACATGGCAAAATTTGGGGGATGTAAGTACTGGCACTCAGCATTTTGTGGCTTTTTTGCTTAATGGAATGATATAGCTTCTCTGCTTGTTCTGTGATATTGAGAGGAGGAAAGTGACTTGACTTGAGATGCATATCAGAACAACTCACTTGACCAAAAAAAATCAGGATAAAGCTACTTGGAATTTACTGCTCATACTGTTGGTAATAGTTGTGCTCCAGGTGATCAAATGCAGAACTTATGAGTATGCAATTATAGCTTATTATATCACTGTGATCAAGACCTGGAAACCACTGGAGTTTGAATAGGGCAGGACCAAGGTGAGGGGTTCATAGAGCAATGTCATGTGGTATCAAGCTTTTAAGTATTTACAATGAGAATGTTTACCCTTGCCCTCTTCATTATATTGTCATTTCATCTTTTGAGATTATTTTATTCTGTGTCAGTTATCGTTAACTCAGATCTTGAAGGTAGAGTTCAGAGGTCTCTGTCTCGTCAGGTGTAACTGTGATAACGAGAAAAGACTCAGGATCTGAGATCTTGCACCGCACTTCTTGCATTGGGTTAATAATGACCAACAGTGATGTTGTGTTTGACAACACTTACCTTCCCGACACAATCACACATGCTAAATCATTACAGAGAGCAAAAGTGAGGGATGAACAAGAGGAGCAGGTGACTTTACCTTCCTGCAGCACATTGACAGCCATGAAACTGAGACCTGCTGGAAAGGAAATCAAGGACAGTCCCAACTATGACTGCAGTAAAGATGAAGGATTAACTCCTGATATCTCTATTCTGTCATGAAAATCAAAGGTAGAAAAGCAGAGAGTTGTCTAGGCCAATGGTTCTCCACCTTTTCCATACTGCAATTCCCCTTTCATCTAGCTAAGACCCCTCTTCCATTTAACAATATGAGAAGGGCAGGTGGTCACCCTGGACACCTGTTCATGTTCATCCATGTTGGGACCTCTGGGTCTAGTGGTAAGAATATGGGACTGGAAATCAGGACTCATGGGTGCGCTTCCTCCTGCTGTCAATTTCTTCCTGTATAATCTTGGGTAAATCACTGAATGTCTTTGTGTCTCATTTTCCTCATCTGTAAAATGAAAATGGTCTTAGTTACTGAACACACAGGGTGGTGAGTGAGACTCAATGTTTGCGAATTGCTTGAGATCCTTGAGGGAAGGTGCTACTGATGGGCATAGTATTGTTGTTTGGCAATGTATTAGTGAGATAATACATTCTTAGACCCTATTTGTTTTTAGGGCAGTGGATGCTTCCTGCCTTCACGTATAACATGACTTTGTCACACACCTTTTAGGCTTATCTTCCTACCTTTCCCAGCATAGATTTCAGAATCATGGCTCCCTGTCTTAATTGTGAATCATGAAGGTTTAATCCACCCCTGTCCTGTGAGTCACCAAGCTCCTCATGAAACACTCCTCCCGTGATTCTGGCATGGCTCAGCTACCACTGGAATTGTTGTTTTGACACAGTGAAGTGTATTGAAATGCTTTGGGAGCTCCATTCTACTTCACTACAATCAGAGTTCTACTATATCAGAATTCACCATCAACGAGTTCCAGGGAAGTTCATTTCCAGTACAAACATATCTTCCCTCTGAGTGGCTCTGAGAGCACATTGACTATTTTAGCTGGACTCTCACTCAGATGTGATATGAGATCCTGTCAGTATGTTGCCAGCACTGCAAGACTGTAAATACTTTGACCTGCTGACTTAATTAAAGAAGATTACATCAGCTCATCTTAAATCAGCTCCTGACATTGACTGCTGCTTTCACTTTGGTGTGGGGAGGGTGTCTTTGACAGCATCGTTGCTTTTTCCTTAGATCCATTGCCTGTCATGCTATCAGTCATTACAAACCAGAAATGTGTCCATTCACGTGTGTGGTATTTACACAACCACCCACACTTGGAAAAGTGCCTAGGGGCACAGAGAGAACCAACTGATAATGTGCATACAGAGTAAATCGTATTTAAAGTGTTGCTCCTTTGATTGCAATTGCTGATGCTGTTGATGAAGTGGCCTGTTTTGTTTTGTTTTTGTCATTGGCTGGAAGTGGTCTGAAAATTGCTGTACTGCTCAGGAGTGAGAAGAGCGAGAAAACAGTGTTCGATGGTAAAAGCTTTTGAAAGAACATGTGCACCCAGAGCATCTAATCAACCGTTCCAAAGAACAAGGGGATGATCAGAACCCAACATGATCATTGGCTGATTTGTGCACAAATCTGAGTACAAATAATTTTGTCTTAAAATATGCTTATTAAATGCAAATGCCAAAGATTGTTTCCTTATTTTTATTGAGCGCAGCACAGTTTTTTCATAGGCTGTGTTTTACTGTATTTTGAAGCAAGGATGTAAAAATACAGTGTGACGCAGGTCAAGCTGTATTGCTGTTTGCTTCTGTTATTCACACATACATGGAAGAATCTGAGGGCCCAGTTAGGACAGAAGTAAAACTCTACACACCTGGAACATCCCCAAGTTGCCGAAAGCAAGAAACCTTCTGACCTGTGATAAAAAGCTGAACAAAGGGGCTAGCTGTCCCTGATCTGAAACCATCGAATCTCTTGTGAAACTTACTAGAACTACCTCAGCTCCAGTGGAAGAGTAGCCTTAAGCTATACAGCCTTTCTGAATTACTCCCATGGCTTTACTCGTCTGTGTACATTGCTGAAGAGCCAACAGATGATTTTAGCTTTGCCTGGAGCTGAACACCACCTGCCCAGGGCCGGCTTTAGGAAGTGCAGGGCCCAATTCGAACAGTGTCAATGGGGCCCCAGCAGGGATGACTTTAAAAAAAAAACAAACAACCCACATGTAAAAAAACACATGGGGCTTGTAGTCACCAGGCGGTGCTCCAAGTCTTTGGCGGCACTTTGGCAGCGGGTTCTTCACTCACTCCAGGTCTTCAGCGGCACTGAAGGACCTGCCGCTGAAGACCCAGAGAAAGCAAAGGACCCGCTGTCAAAGTGCCGCTGAAGACCCGGAGCGCCGCCAGGTGAATAAAAATTAAAAAGGTGCCTCTAGCCAGGGAAGGGATTCTCACTGGGTGCTGGGCCCTCTTAGGCATGGGGCCCAGTTTGGGGGAATTGGTGGAATAGGCCTCAAGCCGGCCCTGACCTGCCCCATCCATTTCTAGGTTTCACACCTTTCTATCGTAGTATTTATGTAACCTTCATCATTATAGAATCTCAACAGCTCACAGTTATTAATGGATCCTCACAAATACCCTTGGGAGGCAGGGGAAGTATTATCCCCATTTTACAGGTGGTGGAATGAGACATTGGGTAGATTAAGACCCAGATTTTTAAAGGTATTTAGGCATTGTACCATTCAGCATTGTAACTCTTAAGTGACTTAGGAGCCTATGGCTTATTTTCAAACATGGGCATATTTGAAAATAAGACTTGGGTGTTCCAATGCCTAAATATCTTTAAAATCTGGCCTTAACTGACTTGCTCAAGGGCATCTGTAGCTGAGCCAGGAATTGAATCCAGTTTTCCTGAGATATAATCCAATGCACTAGATCATCCTTCCTCCCCTTACATATCCTATAATAGTTGTCCTGCCCAACCTTAAACCTATCCCGACACTTACCAACTTGAGATATGTTATGTGTCTCATATCTGAGAAATATCCTGGAAAACCTTGTCAAAGTTAGACTCAGGACTCACAGTTTGTCAGACCACTCTGTTTTATTAGCACAGCGCTCTGCTAATACACCAGATAATGTGAGCACCATACAAGACACAAACTATCTTATTTATACAGATAAAAGGGCAGGAGTTTAGACAAAGGGACAAAGAAAGCAACAGACAGGAAAAACCACCTGCGACACAGCATGCATATTCCACGTCCTTACTGATTGGTATCGATCTAAGGCTAATACTTTTCCAATTGCCCTTAAACGGTGCAATTGTTCTATGCTAAATGTCTGTTTCCCTGACATCTGGATTGCACATTTCAAACAATTTATACTTAGAGGTGCAGACAACTTTCTTTGAATCCATTCTTATTTTTAATATATTAATTTCTTTAATACTCTTCCTCTCTTCGTAAGCTCCGCAAATGACCAAAATTACTGGGTTCACAAATCAATTGTCTTTATTTTTATCGGTGATATTTAAACAATCTCTATTAGCACTCTGGTTTGGGCAGCAATATCTGTGTGACAATACTTACACCATTTTGGATGCACCAGGAATTAACATCAAAAATCCTTAGGATTTCCAAAGCATAGTAGGGCTTCCTGAAACACAGTTCCTATGCGCAGGAAATTGAACAGGTTACTGCCTTCCTCAAAATTGCGGCTTTATGGAGATATGCGATTGTCGTAAGTTGTTGCTAGCCGAGTTTTTAACTCATACATGGAATTGTCAGTGTAAACTGACAATAATTGTTTTCCAATGAGCACGGGTCCTTCTTGGTTGCCGCCAGCCATGTCAATGCCCTACAGTCTGGGGGCAACCGTTTCTTTGCCGGCCTCACCATGAGATATAAGACTGCCTATGCCTTTTCATGTCATTACTGTCTCATATTGTGTTAAGAGGCAAGTCTCCCAGTTGAGGTTACTGGGGAATTTAAGTGGGATAACCAGGACGAACACCAGTTTGAGAGTGGGTGGGATGTGACTGCAAGACCACAGCATTAGATAATAATAAGGGTCTGGCTACCCAACTTGCTGGCGGCGTAAAGATTGTCTTGTGGACTCCAGACCTTAGACCAGCAGCGCGAACAGCCACACAGAGATGCATGTTGGAGGCAGGGCGGCCCTTCTGGTTTGACTACTACCACTGCGGGGAACTAGCAGCAAAACACCAAACAAAAAAACAAGGAGTGCGTTATGTCCACCAGTACGAGGCGTAGGCTCCTACTGCTTCTCTTGGGCGTGCCTTTATGTATCGTCTGCTCTGCAGTCCCCTTACGAGAGCGAGATTGTAAGGTATTGCAGGTGTTTCGTCTCTAGTCTTTCTGGAGTCAAATTGATTGTGTGCGTCCTGAGGTGTGATTGGTTCACGGGGTGGTAATTATTTCACTGTGAAGGATGTATCCACTCTGAGATGCCAGACAGTTTAGACAGTCGTCAGGTAGTAGAGGCAGGCTTTAAGTTTCTTATAAATATTTCGCCCTTGAACCGGCTATCAACAGGCCTTACACCTTATCTTTTCCTGATGGCTACATTCCCATTCACACAAATAGATTAAGAATACAAACAAGTTATTTTAATGATCAAACAAAAAAGCATTGCATAATAACCCTTGCTAGTTTTACATTATACTCAGATAATTTGCACTGAGACCCGGCCTTCAATGTTTCTCTAATTTACTTCACAACCAATAGAAGAACCTGCTCCTTACTACTAAATCTTACAAACAAAGAGTTAGGAGGGCCTTTAGTAATGCATTGGGAAAAAGAATCTATAGTCCGAGGGTCTTTTCTTTTCTATTCAAAAGGGTGTTGCAGGGAATCAATACTACATTATTCTTATGGACTTATAAAATCTGTCCCTACATATCCCCTTTTGCACTAAGATTATTAATCGCCGTGTCAACTTCTATTAGTCCGCTATAGACATATTGGGAGGTTGATTAGGGCTTGTGGCTTGAGCTTTTGCACGCATTGTTTTATCACCAGCAATTTAAAAACTTTTAATTAAACAATACATTTAAACCAAACATTAGGCGGTAGTAACATTATTTGGTACTGTTTGCCATTCAGTGCAATTCTTGATAGAAGAACTCAGCTCAATCTGCTTAAGTAAGCTGAGACTGTTTGTTGTTTGGGCAATAGTAAATGTGATTAATTGGTAACCACAGTATCTACATACAATTTACAAATTGTTTCTGGGTGGCTTCTAACACTTTTTAAAAAACTTTTCCTCAGAGATTAACATCATCACTATAGCCCATTATATCACAGTAACTTTTGGATTATCTGAAAGAGAATTTTTCTTAACCCTTTGGGGGTTCCCCAGGCCGGGCAAGCGCCCGCTAAGCCCCTCGCCATCTACCCGGCGGAAGCTCCAGGCAGCCCGCTCTCCCAGCCGGAGGGCGGCACACCTACGTCTGCTCTTACAACCGCTCTCGGCGGAAGCTACCAAGCAGCCCCGCTCTCCCGGGGAGCTACCAAGCAAGCCTGCTCTCCGAGGCCGGGGCGCGCCGCCCCTCTTCCATTAACAATATGAGAAGGGCATGGGCAAACCGTCCGGCAAGTTCACCAGTCTGTGCGCCGCTTCTCCACCTGGGCCGTTCATGTTCATCCATGTTGGAACTCTGCGCGGTTAGCTCCGCAAACGTCCCGGCAACGGTCAACCGCTCTAAGCATACCTGGGCTCGCGCGGAAGCATTCCCAGGCAAAGCCCGCTCTGCTCCATGGGCCGGGGCTCATGCAAGCCCGCTCTCCCGGCGGGAGCGTCCGCAAGTCCGCAAGGGCCCGCCCCGCTTTCTCTGACCGGCCGCGTTTAGGGTGGCAACCCGCTCTCCCGGCCAGACTCCAGGGGCAAGCCCCGCTCTCCCCGCTCTCCGGCCGGAGCGCGGCAAAACCCGCAAGCCCCGCTCTCCGGCCTGGAGGCTCCAGCCAACGCCTCCCGCTTCTGCCTCTCCAATGGTCTGTGACTGCTCGCCTGATGGCAAAAAACCCCGCCATCTTTATGGCCGCCGGTCAAATCTATCACTGCCAGGTGTCCGTGTGCTCCGCAAACCCCGCAAGCCCACTCTCCTCGCGAGCTCAGCATAGGCCCGCTCTCCCGGCCGTGTCTCATTTTCTCATCCCGGAGTGCGCTCAGCAAACACCCGATCGAAGAAATCCCCGCTCTCCCGGCCGCGGTCTTGAGGGCGTTCCAAGCAAGCCCGCCTGATCTCCCCCAGGCGCACACAGCGGTGGAGGGTGAGGCTGAAGACTCAGAAGTGTTCTGAACGACTCTGCTACTTTCTGCGCCGTCTTCTCTGCCAGGGATCCCTTGCAGGGGAAAGGGTGCCCTTAACTGCATGGAGCGTGCGCAAGCCCCGCCATCTTTCACTGGGCATCAAGTATGGCTTGTGGTCTCAAAGGCCCCGGCACGCTTATCCCTACCTTCCTAGGTCTCTGAGCAATGATTTAGCAGTGTTGAACGTGCGAGCATGATATGACCAGTAGAGCTGTAAAAGATGGCCTGGGTATTAAAGTACCTCATACCCTCTGTTGAGGCCCGTAATTAAATATACGCTGGTGAGTGTCCATACCTGAGAAGTGACCCAGTCGGGCCATTGCTTCGCATCACCAGCTTGGTGGCTCACTTCATCGCGTATGCACCGTGGGAAGCAAGGTATCCCTACAGCTAGAGTTGTTACAGCTGGACGCATGGCAATCCACAACGAGCGCTTTTTAGTGTCGCCGCTGGCTACTGCCTACCCTTTCCCCAGCTATAGATTACAGAAGCTCTTATGGGCTCTATTAAGTGTAGACACTGCTAAGTGCAGCGCCCTGGTAACCCTCAACCACTGCTTGCCTGTAATAGTGTATCATGTCGAAGAGTACTATGATCCACACGCTGTAGCACTGCTAACCTGGCCGTTGTGAGGTACAAATAGAATTTCCAAATTTTCTAGGATTCGCGAAGGCTCACGGCAAAGTGTCGGATATGATGCATGGTTCCCTCTGAGTCTGCACTAATGGATTGCGATTTCCATTTACCATCTCATTCAAAATGAAGCTTGGTTCTGCTGTATGCAATAGACCACATATTCCTGTGAGATCTTGAGCGAGGTCACATCACCCTTTTTCTCAACACCTCTAGACTGATGTGCACATTTTATCATAAGGCAATGGGAAGTGACATAACTATCATGTTCTCCCTTTATCTCGCACGTGGGACCCTTCCCTGCTTCCCTCCTGATGCTCTTCCGCAGCCGCCCCACCACCCTACCACCCTCACCCGCAGCATCCGCCCACCATCAAGCACTCACATTCGCCCTCCTCATCTGCCTCCCGCCCTACCCCGCCTCTCCCCTCCCTCGTCGACCTCCACCAAATTCGCAACCCTACTCCGACACCCCCCAAATGATGTCCGCACCCACTTTCCCGCGGCATGCAAACTCCCTCGCCTCCTCACTCCTCCCTCCCTCTCGCCGCCGGCACCCGCCCCTCCCGCCCCACCCCCACACCACACAGCCCACGCACCCGAGCCACCTCCCCTCTCATAACTCCTTATATACCTCCTACAGCCACACATGACCCACACCACCACCACCACTTATATATATATAAAGACATGCAAATCACATAAAGACTGAAATCAAAACAAAAAAAAAACAAAAAAAAAACAAAAAAAACAAACAATAAACATCACCCCAACCAACGGGGAAACGATCCACACATCGAACTCTTGGGCCTCCTCACCTCTTGAGGTAGAGGCCTCAAATCACTGCGGATCAAACACCATAACACACACAACCAATACGACTCCATAAATCTCCGCGAGAGAACCAAAAAATCGACAGCAGACCAACGAATACCATTTCAGGTCTTCCTTTGACCAGGAGTTCTACTACTATCACGATGCTTACGAACCGATCACGAGTTCCAGGGGAAGACATTCATATGGCTCCCAATACAAACAGTATCTTTCCCTCGCAACTCTGCAAGTGGCCACTGCTCGAGAGCATCACTTGGACTCTTTCTGCTGGTGGAACCTTCTCAGCTTTAACACATCAGATCTCGCGAGCCTTTGGGGCACTGATATGCCGACTCAGCCTCCGGTTTGCTGGGCTCCGGACGCGACGTGACATATTGAGCGATCCTGTCTCGAGATATGTTGGCCGCAGCACTCAGCTCGAGGACGTGCATCCTTGAACTGCTGTGACTTAATATAAAGAAGATCTACATCAGCTCCCACTACGCGTTAAAATCCAGCTCCGCTACCTGTTGAGCATGCCTCTTTCCACCTGAATTAGGGCATGTGCGGAGCGGGTGCTGATACGTTTCAGACCGAATCCCGACGATTTGCTATCTTCTTCGATCCCATTGCGACCCCTCGCTCTCCATGGTATCCGCTCTACAGACCATGAAAATGTTGATACATCAGCGTGTGCTGGTATCTTACACACCACCATCCCACCACTTGGAAAAGTGCCTCGCGCGGGCCCCCCCCAAGCAGATGGGAGGCCAAGGTACCTGATACTGCTGTCATACCAGAAGTTATTCGTATTTAAAGTGTTCCTCCTATTGATTCGCAATGCTCGCATTCGTTGTCTGCATGACAGTGGCCCTGAACCTTTTGGTTTTCTGGGTTTTTGTCATTGTCTTGCCCGAAGTGGTTTTGTGAAAATTGCCTGTACTGCTCAGGAGTGAGAAGAGCGAGGGGGAGAGAATAAACAGTGTTCCGTCAGATAGCCGTAGAAAGCTCTATAACCTGAAGTTAAGAATGTGCACCCCACGAGCAGTTCTAATCACCGTCTGCCAGAAGAACAACGGGGTTTGATCAGAACCCAAGTACCCAATGATCATTGCGACCTGAATGGTTTTGTGCGACATATATCTGTGTGAGACAATAGATTACATTCTTGAAGAATATGCTTATTAAATGCAAACGATGCGCAACACGGAGTAGCTGAGGTTGGTTTACGTTTATGTCTTAATGGACGCGTCGTCATTACTGCCCGCCCACTCCGGGAGTTCTTTTCATAGAGACTGTGTTGTGTTGAGTTGCTTCTATTAGAGAGCCAAGCGATGTTAAAAATACAGTGTAGCGCACGGTCAAGGCGTTGTATGTCGCTAGTTCTAAGTCTTCTGCTTAATTCTTACAACCAGTAGCCAAATAGGGCCCATGTGGGCAAGGAATTTCTTGAAGGGCACGCGCCAAAGGATGTGTCTATGGACCAGATACCAGGAATCTAAGGAACATGCTACACACACTGGCAATACTATCCAAACGTTCTGCGCGAAAGCCAAGTGACTCTTTTACCTGACTGTGATCTAACAAGGTGACAAAGGGCTACGCCATGGTCCCAGCGTCCTGATCTGAAACCACTTTTCGAAGACTCTCTTTGTGCTGAACTTCAGACTCGCAGAAGAGCTACCTCAGCTCCAGCTGAGAAAGTAGCCTTATCATGCGTACTGACACGCCCTCTCATTCTTGATTCACTCCCATGGCTTTACCTCGTCTGAGGTGTACGCATTGCCTGGAAGAGCCAACAGCATTGATTTCGTAGCTGCTCTGCTCCCTGGCAGAGACACCTGAACACCACACCCGCCCAGGGCCGGCTTTAAGGAGAAGGTGCAGCCGAGGACCCAGTCATCGAACGCTCATGTCGTCTTCAATGGATGGGGCCGAGCTAGGGATGACTTTAAAAATACAAGACAAACGAACTCCGCACACGGTAAAACTATCAACACGTGGCTGGGGATGTGTGAGGTCCCCAAGGCCGCGTGCTTCCAAGTCTTCTGAGCCGGCACCTCTTGGCACGCGCGCGTCCTTGCTCCTTCACTCACTCCAGTTCTTCAGCGCACCTGAAGGACCCTGCCGCTTCGAAGGACCCCACGCATGAGAAAGAAAGCCCGAAGAGCCGCCAGGCCCGCCCCGCGCCTGTACAATAGAGCAGGTCCGCGCTGACGCACCCGGTGCAAGCAAATAGCGCGCTCGCCGACGCCAGTTCGCAGCATCCGTGCTGCATCATCTATTGAATGGTGCCATTACAATAACGGTTCTGCACGTGCTAGCCGCGAGGGAAGGGGTGCAGTGGCCGTTCACCAAGGTTCAACATAGATATCTTGTCTTACGTGTGTGTGGGTGGCTCGCATGACGTGTTTCTCCTTTAGCATGCTCTGTTTTTCTGTCAAGGCCGGGCCCAGATTTGTCAAGGGCAACAAATTGGTGGTCATTTTGTAGAATTGACGGCTCAAGCCGAGCCCATAGAGTCCTGCCACCAATCCATATTACTAGCGTTAACTATCCCTTGATCTACTGAAAACATGTGTGTCTTTTAGATAGATAACCCACTTCAAATCATAGATAGTAATAACCTCAAACACGCTCACAGTTATTAATGGATCCTCACAAATACCTCTCTGGTAGGGCAGGGGGGTCATAGTATTTATTCCCCATCTTGTCAAATTACAAGGTGTCGGTATCTTGGGTTGACGACCATCTGGTTTGTCGTCTTCTAAGACCAGAGCCCATTTTTTAAAGACGATATTTTAGGCATTGCTAACTGTACATTACTGCGTCATTTGACATTAACTTTAATGTGCCTTACGCGAGGTCACCCCTGCCATCTACCTTCTGTTCTCTGCAACTAACATACTTTATTCATATGATGGTCGCATATATTGAGCAAAATTAAGACTTGTGCCAGCGTGACTCTTAGTGCACGCACATGCCTAAATATCTTTTAAAATGCTTGGCTCTTCTAAACATGATGATACTGTACATATGACTCGCCTTACACAGACATCTTCGAGGCGCGGATCAGCCTCTCTGTGCTGGAGCTAGAAGCACAGTGCGACACGTAGAACTTTCAGGACACAGCTGAGTGTCGATCGAAGTCAAGGTTTGTGCCTCGCATGAGTTTCCTATAATGCCGAATCTGTCACATCAGCATCATCCTTCCATGGCGCTCCCCTTACGATTATCCCAGGTAGTATATACCGTGTGTGTCTGTGTCCAGCATCGCACCTTCTCGGTCTGATATTCAACAACCACTGGCCAGAATCCCGGACACTAGTACCACACATTGCAGCTATCGTTACGACTGTGTTCATTATCTGCAGAATATCCTGGAAACCTTGTCAAAGTTAGACCTCAGCAGGACTCACAAGTCTTGTTCAGACCACTACTGTTATTAGCATCCAGCCTCCTGCTAATAACCAGATAATGTGAGCACCATACAAGACACACAACTATCTTATTTATAACAGATAAAGGCAGAGTTGCTTTAGAAAGGGACAAAAGAAAGCAACAGACAGGAAAAAACCACTCGCGACCAGCATGCATATTTCCACGCTCCTTACTGTTGTATCGATTCTAAGGTAATATTTTTCACCTGCCCCTTAAACGGTGCATTCGTTCTATGCAATGTCTGTGTTCCCTGGACATCTGGATTCAACATTCCAACAATTATATTGAGGTGCAGACAACATTCTCTTGAATCCATTCTTATCTTTTTACAATTAATTAATTCTCCTTCACCAATCCTCCTTTTCGTCAAGCTCACGCCATGACCAAATTACTGGGTTCCACAAATCAATTGTTCTTTATTTCTTTATCCGGTCAGATATTGTACAATCTCCTCCTATTGCACTCTCGGTATTTTGGGGCAGCCTGTTCTGTGCCTGTCGACATGTCCTTCACACCAATTTTTGTGATTGCAACAGGATGCGATGTGAACATCCAAAAATCATTAGGCATTTTCCACACTGAGCCATATCCGGTGCTCAGCCTCCTGACACAACCCCAGCTTTCCTTCGCCAGCAGAAACTGAACAGGATTATCCTCAGCCTCCTTCCCATACGTACGACATCGGCTCCTTTCCATGAGCGGAAGATATGCGATTTCTGGTCTCACGTGGGCTACTCTCGCTAATCGTATTGCAACACATGAATTGATCACAAATTTGCCCCTCGGAAATTTACTTCACCTCATTCGGTAACTTCGTCACGCCGTGCTAAACTCTGACAATTCATTGCTTTTCAACATGCAGCACGTCGGTCTTGTCCTTCTTGCGCCGCACACATATGTCCAAATTGCCCTTGCAGCTTTCTGGAGCGGCAACCTGTTTTCTTTTGGCACGCCTGAGGCCTCACCCAACCAGTGAGGATATAGGAACTGCCTATAGCTCTTTCTCAGGGCTGTCATTCACTGTGGGGCTTCCAATATTGTGTTAATCTAGACAAGGTCTCTCCAGTGACGGATCTGGGGAAATTGGTTGGGATAGACCAGGCACGGTGCACACCAGGCTTTGCGGTGGCTTTGCTCCTGGGATGTGACTGAGACCCCTGCATTTAGAAATCACATAAGGGGTCTGAGCTTCAAGTCCCACACTTTGCTGCTGGCTAAAGGCCCAATAACCTCAACGCCACAGAAATACTGGTCCATTCAGTGGGAACTCCCCAGACCTTATAAGCACACCAGCGAGGACTTCCCACGCAGGATCCACTAGGACCAGGGACCACCACGGCAAGAGATGCCACTGTTGATGCTACCGAGAACTAAGACTGGAAAGCCGCTCCAGTATAGCTTCTCGCGATGCTCTTCCCCAGCTTGACTGTGGCTGCAATTCTCTCCCCCTCTCCGGACGTTTTCTGCACTACCTCCACCTGACGGACTGCAGACCACCAGGTCTTAAAATACTAAGGCTGTCCCACAGGCAGGAGAGGCGCCTATTTTTCATAGAGTCAATTCTCAATTCCTCTGCTTCTCTCACTTGAGGCCTACCGGCAAGTATTTCCCTCCTGCCTATTTTCCCGCTGTGTGTACTCTCAGTTCGAACTCTGCTATCAACAGGCAACCCTACTTGCGGCGAAAGACGCAGCTTTCTTCGATTGGTTTGTAAAGGTATCTGCAGAGCATGGACTTTGCTCTCAGTCTTACTCTTAGTTTTATCGCTTCTGGCCGTCAAAATTGACTCTCCTGTGTGGTCCAGTGCTGAAATAATTCAGCAAAAAGCACGGGCTTTTGGAACGCGTGTTGGTTGATTCGAAGTCACTGCTCACTGCAACGGGCGCTTAGGGGTACATTGCTTACTACTCTGTAGAACGCATTGTATGCACTCTGAGATGCCAGCATTTAACAGGCGCGTCAGAGCGAGTAGTTACGCATGGTGCGGTGTCTAACTGCTTTCTTGCTACTCTCTCCTCTTGTAACTCTGCACTATAACTCAATGGACCTTGGCACACCATTATCTTCTCTCCTAGACTGACTCTCCCCTTCCTCTTCCGTCGCTTATCGCGCATACCAGCGCGTAGTATTTTCTCTTCATCCCCCCCAGGCATTTGCAAAATCTTACCCCTTGTCCAGTTTGTGACCAATTAACATAAGCTAAGACAATTTTACCTGAGACCCAGTTGAGCGCCTTCATACGTTTCTCCATGTGTAATTACTCTAACAACACATAAGAGATCGAGAATCCTGTCTTTCTTACTATACTAAAATCTGTAAAACAAAGAGGTCTAGGAGAGGGCCCGAGACATCTTTTCTACTGCTATGGGAAACGATATCTAAGTCCAGAGCAGCGCCTCTAGCACCCTTACCCCAGTTCATGCTTCCTTTTCCTCATAGGGTCTCCTTTTGGTGATCTCACTCCACAGGCCGCCTCCAGGTGTTCCTTAACAGCAGAGTATTACCGTTCATTCTGCAACAGATCATTTAAAACTGACTAGCTGAAAAAGAGCAACACATGAGGTTCTCGCAGCTCAACCTTCTTTTGCTCATGTTCTAAATTCCCTCCTCACCATTCATAACGTATTTCCAATCCATGTCTGGATAAGCGAGTCATACAAGACTTCTCTTCTTTGCTTGGCTGCTCCCCTTTTTGACAAGTTTCGGCTAATATCGATGAATCCCCTATATCCCCCTTTGACACCTAACGATTATAAATTCGCCCCCCCGCTACGACTATCAGACCCTTAGTCCGGATTATGTGTCGTCCACATAATCGAAACACTAAACTGGAAGAGGTGATATTGGGCTTTTGACTGGCTTCGAGCTTGTTGCAACGGCATTTGTTTTATCCACCAGCACATTTTAACATTTTATCTAAACACATACATTTTAAACCAAAAATTCCGGAGGTTTATTAGTTGGTACTACGCTCTGTTGTGCTCTGCGCTCCCTTACCTGTTTTGCCTTGCCATTGTCTCGAGTGCCAGAGTCTGATAGAGAACTCGCTAAAGTCAGTGCTTCTCAGAGCTGGGCTAGCTGAGTGCCGACTGAGTGCCTAGTCTTTGTCTGTTGTTGTTGATGGCGTACCTTCTCCTCTTGAGTACATAACCTCGTCGCTCTCTTGGTAAGGTATTATTCACTCGTGACCGGTCGAGAACTTAACATGTCCCATTTACCACAATTAGCATCTTATCTGCCGTGTTGTGGCCCGTTTGGGGCTGTACACAGTTAAGACCCTCCTAGTAATCTACTGCACTTTCCTCGCACTGAATAGAAGAAGATCTTGCTTGTTCGCAAACAGTACCATTCACTCATAATCACTCATAGTTGCTCCTTACTTAAGTATGTCCTATAACGCCAAGTATTATGAGGATATTGTAGATCTGTTCCAAGAAAAGCACTCTTAGGTCTTCAGCACTTTTGGGAGGTGGCACTTCCCCCTGAAAATTCAATGATGTGGTTACCTTTATAATGCATACCGATTCCTTTCATATATTACACACTTTACCCTTGCTGATATTGCTAGGCACTAAGCAGTCTTGAAATACGAGGAATTACTCGCCACATGCAATATTTTCCTGTTTCCTTTAAGCATAAACGTGGTTAGTGTGTCGTATTGTGATTTTTATTATGGCTGTCAAACATGGAAGACTCAATATTGCGAAGTTGGAAGTCTCGTGTGAGACATGTCTTATCTATGTCTTTTAGATGTGAGATAATTGTTCTACCAGCTCAGTGTGTTGATGTGGGTTTTAGTTTTTCTTTGTATACTTTTAGTAGGGGACTGGTGGACTTCCTATCTATCTCTATAGTGGTTATAGTAGTGTGGTGACATTATTGCAGTCTTGATCTCTCGGTTAGTCATTTAAATGTCATGACATAGGATAGGTTGAGGTGGGATCTGTTAATGTGAGTAGTGCAAGGGTGTTTGGTGTCTCTCTTCTTATGTATAAGCTCACTCATCAGCTCTTCTCAAATGATTTATTCGCTGGACATGATGGTATAGCGTACGATTGAGAGACAGTCTCTAGTGTCTACTATATCTTCCTGAGAGATAAATACGAACTGAGATAGTCCCTCAATCTATTAATAATTGCTTACACGATTATTTATACTTAGTCTAAAGGGATGTGTGCCTAAAGTATGTAATGACTCATAAAAAGTATTTAGCACGCTTGTGTGTACACAGCGATTTCTTCAAACAAATGGAGGTAAGCCCTGCTATAGCACTCTAATTATAGTTCAATACTTTAACTGTTTGGATACTCTTAATTAACCTAACAATAGGCCTTGGTCTACAGAAGTGCAGCACAAAAAATATGAAGAAGTAACTCTATAGCAGTCCCAGTAGAACCATATCTTATGTGACATGTACTTGTAGCAGTATAACATGCGGCGATTTGGCTGTAGTATAGCGGCAATTCTCGTTGCATTGCCATGGCGGCTATTTCTCTTTATTGGATTTGCAACTTCTTTTGTGCTGGCACTTTTGGGCTCATCTTTCTAGGTAATTCGCTCTCAGAATTCGCGCTCAACATATATCTGGCATCCAACACTACAGCGCTCTGCGCCTTTTGTCCGAATTCCACAGCAAGTACGCAGAGCAGAGAATGGCTCGAGATAGAGGTTCTCTCGCTTGTCGTTAATCACAAGGGAGTCTGTGCCATAAGCACACACTCAGAGCACTGCGTATCTCGCTGGGTCTCAATTATTGCAGCGCAAATGTTCGCACGCCAGTGCACTTGCAGCTGTTCAGTGTGGGACAGACTGTCTTAGAGCAGACGATTTCTTTCAAATCTGCAAGATCATAGAGCATCATTAACCAATAATAGGGGATTCTGCAGCATGGTTTTAAACATCACAGCGCCCTACATCTGCACGTGTCGCCTGTGTCTCTTATATAGTAGCCACTTTTCTCTTGAGGGACCAATTGTTTTTCTAGCGATTATACACTGCACATGTTCACCAGTGGAAAAATGCAGCAGTTCTTTCGGTCTTACGCATATAGGATCTTTCTTACTAACAACCATGAGCCCTTTTACATCAAACAACATTAGAGAAGCTACAGATCTATGGGATATACTAACTTAATTAATACCTATAATGGAATGTCGATATCCCGCCTTGGGTCATTGCAGTTTTCCATTCCTGACTGTGTAAGTCTTGGCGAGTTTGGGTCTAGACCCTTAAGTCAAGATAGGCCAGTGGTAGCGTGCTTCCCTGGGCATCTGACCAGTGACGCTTTGGTGTGACTAGCGCTTTCGCTCATGTTCGCATTTGGGTTAGTATCTCCATTGCTCTTTCTTTTATAGTTCTTATGCATGTCACTTTCTATACCAAATCTCGTCTGTTGTTTCCGAGCCTTTGTTATTCCCATGTGCTATTCCACATGATTAATGTTGTACTGGGAGGTTATATAGATATTTCCCACATACCCCAGCACATCTCTATCAGTCACTGACTTGTTTATCGCATGAATTAAAGCCAATAGTCATTCCAAAGTTATAGAGGACCAAACAACCATAGATCTCGTGTATGAATCATGAATCCCTATTTTACCTGATTTTCTTTGTGAGTAGGTTAGCAGCCATAATTGTCTGCTCTCCGATGACTCTTGATTTGCTGCTGCTCTTCAGGGTCCTTCTTTTATCACATTTAAAACATTTGTGTTATAATGGTGATTTGTAAAGAATCACAGTTACCCCATTAAGTATGTATCGAAAGCATGCTCTAGAATCCCAGAAGACTCAGAAGTACTTCTCTTAACTGCCAACATATAGATTACCTAGTAGGTCTACCTGGCGTATAAAAAGGATCTTCGGTGCTCTCAGGACTAAATTTTCAGCAACTTTGAGAATATAATAGAGTACAAATTGCATAAATTTGGTTCAGTAGGCACTTCTAATAAAACATAACCCACCATTTATACTTCGTCACCTAGGAAAACTAGGAGCTTTTACATACCGCAGCCTATGTGTTCGTTGTGGTGTGTAGCATTCTATTGCCTAGAAATGTGTCCTAGTGTATAGCTATACAGGTTTAGGATTCTCACTAGACGAGAAAGAATAGATACCAATCTCACGAGTTTCTTTTGCGCGCCTTAATCATTGCTTTACACCTAGCTCCTTGCTCATGCAGTACTACTGGTAATTAGATAGTATGAATGGTATATATATGTGTTACAGGACGTCAGTCTCTCGCCGATACAATGTGCGTTCCAGCTGCTTTTTCCCTATCAGAAGTGTCCTTGTCAGGCAAGTCAACTCATTAGTGGCAATGTCACTACTCTGTGCCATGTAAACAATAGGTCCTTTGTGTTACATGTCCACAAAGTTTAACTGCGTGTTAAGATTCTCTTCTTAGCTTCGTGGAGTCGGTAGTAAAGTTAGTATAGGTCGTAACTTCCTTGACATATGCACGACGTTTTCGCTTAAACGGATCCACTGTTGTATGTCCCAAAACGAACACCAGTTCTCCATGCTATTCACTCGTTCAGATTTCTACCATTTATCTTTTTATGCTATTGTTCCCGAGTAGATCCTTGGACATTTGTCTCAGGTATTACTAGCATTTTAATTACGTTACTCCCTTACGCTATGGGCGCCATCTCTACTGCCCTCATGTCTTTTAGGTGCCTGCTTTGATCTCAATACTGTTTCTTCATGTCTTTCTCTCTAGCTGAATCTGCATTCGTTTGTGTGCTCTCGCAGTCATGTCTGTCTGTGGCTCTTCTAAGCAATCCATGCTTTTTTCCGTGAGCCCAGAGTTATAATGTGTAGTTTTTTGTTGATGTGGTCTGATTATGTTAGTTGGTGCTTTACACAATGTTTGGATTTCCTAGTAATAGTTCAAGGAGCAATGATATGTTGCGAGAGGAAGAGTGTGTGTTGCCAGGTGCTTTTCAATAACATTTTGCATGTGAGCTAGACTCACTCCTACCCTGCTGCGTGTAAACTGTTAGTATAGGGATATACACTAAAATCCGTTTTTTGTAGTATACACCTTGGACAATCCATATAAGGAGGGATAATACTTAGGGGGGTCTTCTAGAGCCTATAATGGTCGAAGATTTGCACTATTATACTTAGTTCTATATTACTAATGAGTGTGTGGAGCAGATTATAAGCTGTTACCTATGAATGTTTGGTGTTTTGGGAATCTCAAAAAGTGCTTATCCAATTCTAAGACTGGCTCGTTCTCAATGAAAGAGAACGGTAGTGGACCAATAGAAGATTAACTTGCAATGTCAAAATGTGGGAATATGGGCTGGAATCAGATCTGAATTCCCCTTAACTTCCAATGAGATAATTATAAATGTGAGGGAAGATGTTAGACTCAGAGTCTAAATGGGAGCAAGCCAGCCCAGACAGAGTCTTGCATAAACTCCCAGAGCGTAGTAGAAATTCCATTTACAGTATATCGAAAGTATGGAAAACTTGGATAACGCTGCTTTATGCATGATAGCTGGATACCTCGGATGTGCACTTTGTAGCGACTTATCTCTGAGGAAGAAGCCAGCCTGAGATCTGGGCCTTGTACTTGGATGTGGGTCTGTTCTAAGAATAAACTTAAGATGTTGTTTCTGTGAGCTAAGCTCCATAGAGATGTTAAAAAGTAGGCGATTTCAGAGGGTCGAGAGCTCCAAACCAATCCTAATACTAGGGCAAGAGGCTGTGAAGGGACTATACAGCGAGGAATCCCGCTTATGGAACTTCCTCCCCACTAGATTTAATGAGGTTTCTTTGAGATCCAGAAGGGTCTAATGTACCCTTTCATGTGCGTTGGGATAAAAAAAAATATTGGGAATATTAATATCTTGCTCTTGTACTTCACTACGAGAGAAATTCGGTAGTGCCTATGTTAATCCGATAAACTATTAACTTATTTATGGTAAATGATATAATTCTGCATGTAGAGGCGTGGTATCTGTTTTGGGTATTTTTTGTCGCAAGACACGGTAATGCCTCCATAGACTGACTGGGTGTCCAAGCGTGTCTATGAGTATCAAGTAACTATTCTGTTAGTTCCTCTCTACCTTCATTTGATCTTCTGTTATTCCGTATCTTCTGGTAGGAGTACCTGATGTTGTCCGTGTGTTAAGATCTGCCTACACTTTCCCTCAGTCTTTGGTCGCACACGCAAATATGTTACATTGAACTCAGGCTGACGCCAGGTCACTCTGTGTATTTGGATATACTCGCCGCCCTCAGAAATTCCAGATTAAAGTATAGCTCGCGAACAGCATATTTTCCTACGAAGATTTTACTAGTGTGTGAGTCTGGTGGACGCCATCATGTACTACAGACGACAGTGTTGGACTCCCATTACCTTTAGACTTATAGTCACTACCCAAAGTTACGCCTATAGGATTATTATCGCAAATGTCTTATTACCCGCAGAATATGCATTAGGCGACGTCATTACATTCTTTTCCATATTTAGGATTACCTTCTTGGAAGTCGTTGCCTGTAGCAACCCAACTCTGAGCTAATCCGCTCTGGAGCGTTCTCTATAACCCAACTAGCTCGAGTTGAGGAGCTGTGCTCACCACTAGTGCATAGCACAAGAAGCGAAATGTTAGCGCGCCGCAATGTTGCGTACCACACTATAAGGAGGACCACGAGTGTGAGGTTTGATGGCTACCGCCTCAATCGCCCTTGTTTCATACACCAGGGGTTTACCCAAGTATGCGGTGCGGCTAGCGATTGTGCAGATTCCCTCACTCAGACCACGGGGACCAGGGAACCCCCTTGGTTGGCCGATCCCCAGAAGAGACCGCACCCAGACTCAAACACTCCAAAGAGGACAGATAGACACAGAGAAGGACAGTCCTCTCATGGTCCGGAGCGTAAAGACACGAAATATATTAGCCGACTCATTGGCGACCATGGATACCTAGATGGCATCAGGGCTGCCCTAGGCCTTACCGAGAGGAGTGTGAACCAACAACGGGGGTGTCGATGGCGTTAGACGCTCCACTGTGGGCTGTGCACCTTTCCTGCCTCTATGGAGGACCGTTGGGCCAAATGCCCAGGTGCCGCTGCCACGGTCATCATACAAAACAGTCGGAATGCACACAGCCCCATGAAGATGGTTCCATCTCGGTGGAGGAACCTCCAAATTGTCAAAGTTGATCAGGACTCACGTTTTGTCAGACCAGCTCGCGTTTATAGCAGCAGCGCTCTGCTAATGACACCAGATAATGTGAGCACCATACCAAAGACACAACTTATTCGTTATTTATACAGATAGAGAGGGCGAGGAGGTTGTAGAAAAGGAGCAAAGAGAGCGAACAGGACAGGGAAGAAGAGCCGAGCCGGAGAGCAGGATGCATTATTGCCGACGTCCTCTTACTGATTGGTATCGATCTAAGGCTAATACTTTTCCAACTGCCCTTAAACGGTGCAATTGTTCTATGCTAATGTCTGTGTTCCTGACATCTGGATTGCAACATTCCAACAATTATACTTAGAGGTGCAGACAACATTTCTTGAATCCATTCTTATTTTTACAATATAATTAATTCTACTTTCACAACCTGAACAGTGTGTATCCATTAAAAAAAATTCAGCTTTAATAAAATCTGAATATGTAGCATCAACAGACTCCCAATTCCTTCACATCTCGCCATCAATGACTTCCATTGCTGGAAAATAGCAAGCTACTTTAAAAGTTTTTGAAAAACCTTCCAGACCAAGCAGAGCCTGGTATAATGAGCCAGACTGCAATACCCATTGGGTGGCTTTGCTTCTTGCAGCCAACTTTTACAAACAGATAAAACTGGTTTTAAGAGTGCTGAATACAACTCCCCCATTAAAACCCACCTTTATGAAAATGTATTAATTTTAAGCACTGAAAAGCCACATTATTTGGTTGCAATCAGCTTGATCAACAATTTTCAGAAAGCCTAGGCTGTCTTTCAGTAATGTATCAGTGCTGACACATTTAGAGTTGAAGCAAATGATTATACATAGTAAGAATTGAAATCTCTAAAAAGAACAGTGATAGATTCTGCAGGAAAGCAGAACTGCACTTAGCTTCTGGGTGAGAGAGATATCAGAATGTCTCAGAAAAACTGCTCTGTGGAATGCAATCCAAGATCATGATCTACAATGGACTGGAGGAACCTGATACAGGTGTCTCATGTGAAGCTACCCCGCTTGTCCAGTAACAGTACAACAAGCTCCCATGTGGTGGATCAGAGTTCAAGACTCAGTTCCATTCCTTTCTTCTGAGCCTGAAGGAACTGGGAGCACAGTAGAGGAAGCATGGTTGGCTCCAGGATTCAGGGTGGTGTTGGTGTCTCTCTACAGCAATGGCCTTTGACTGCTTCATGAATGACAGTGGCACCCAGCCCCACTCAGCTGCCATTACATGAGGATGATAATGAATAATGTACGGGAGATTCAAATGTGTGCATGTGGAGGAGCTTATAAAATGTAAAACTCCTGCTCTTTGTCACAATTTAATAGCTTGTGAAACAATGATTGTACTTTGCATTATGTAGCACCTTTCAGCCAAAATTCTTACCGTGCTTTTCACACAATACTTTTAAACCTCACCTCACCTCAGGGAGGTTTGTAAGTATTATTATCATCATCTCACTATGCAGAGGGGTAGGCTCAGGCACAAGGAGGTTAAAGCAAAGCTAGCATTTTCAAACATTCGTGTTTAAAGATTGACGCCTAAATCCATATTCAGATTCCTAACTGTGAGGGTCCTGATATTCTAAAGTGCTGAGTCCCTAAAACTTCCTGTCAGTTTTCCCCGCTTGCATTGAACTGTAATGGAATGTGTAGGTGCTCATCAAGTCTGTGTTAAAATGCATAAATATGGATTTAGGTGCCTAACACTAGACACCAAAGTTTGAAAATTTTGGCCTAAGTGATTTGCCCAAGATCTCACTACAAGTCAGTAGCACAACCAAGACTAGCACAAATTGCATACGGTTTTGTAGTCCCCTGCTCTAACTACTAGACTGCTACCAAAACATTAGACTATGCTCCTTCTCTCTATTGCTAAATGGTTTAATTTTATTCGTAGATATTGACATGCTTATGTTAAATTTCAACATGCATTTCTAGAAGGAAAAGAAGATGTCAGTATACACATTATCTACCTACTGCTTATTATTAATGTAATTCATTATCTCAACATCATCCCAAAGTGTCTTAGATCATTCTAGATACTTCTAGAAAAGAAATGAAAGACTTGATCCTTGTCCCAAGGAGCTTACAAGCTGAAATGCCCATCCTTCAAACATCTATGTGCTTAATTTTAAGCATGTAAGTGATCCCACTGAGGTAATTGAAAATGGGGTGTCTTATTACAGACGTGACCAGCAAAGGGGTATCAGAAGAATAGGAAGAGTTAGGATAGGTAGGGAAAAGTTCCATGAGAATAGAGGGGTTGCTCAGCATGTTGAAGCAAAGAATTTTAAAAATTAGATAATTAGAGTAAGTAAGTGCTATCCTCTATATGATCACACAGTTTTGGAAGGTTGGCAAGTCAGGTATTGAGATCTAAACATTAGTGAAATGTTAACTGAATGTCAAAGTAGAGAGTTGACTGTTTATGGAAAGGCAACATTAAGTTGGAATGCAAAACTTTGAACAGTTAATTAAAAATCAAAAAACAGAATAATAATAGAAGTAATTATCTGGGAGGTATTAGATCAGTTGTAAACCCAAGATTATAAAAGAATTAATCAAGAATAATTTAATATTTCATATTGAGGTTTTATATTTTTTCACTAATGCCAGAATCCATTCCATTAACCAATATAATTGTTTGAGGTAAATCACCCTATAAAAGAATTTCCCAGAAAATCAGACAAAATCTATGAAGGAGAGATTGAAACATAATCTCAGTTTTAAGACATGATTAGAGTAAAAAGGTAATCGTTTTTAGCAAGATCAGTTAAAAGTTGTATCGGTTATCACAATCCACATGAAAATAATGTGTGTGTAAGTGAAGCACCATCAGAAGAGGACGATGCCTGCTAAATATTAAATAAGGATCGTCAAGCATAACAATCAAGAAGTGTGTGCCTGATGCTTCATGATATATAAAGACATGTTCACGTCAGATTTCCTGGATTCCTGTGATTAATGGCTAATTATTGGTAGTATTGTTAGCCCCAAGGTGGGGCTAGGGCTCTGTTTTGTTAGGCACAGTATAAGCACGCAGTAAAAGATACCCCTTGCTTCCAAGAGCTTACGAACTAAAGAGACAAGAGAGACAAAGACAATAGTATTATTCCCATGTTGCAACTGGGGAACTGAGGTAGGGGAGGTTTTTTCAAAGGCACAAAATGGAATTAGGGATAAAGAAAGTTGTGAATAAAGGGATGCGGGGTGGGGGGGTGATTGATAACATCCTAGTTCTTTAGGGCCTGATCCAAATGCACTGAAAGTCAGTCAGAGCCTTTCCATTGACTTCAGTGGGCTTTGAGATCAAGCCCTCGCTGAGCAGAGCTGTTGCTTTATTGAGGAAGGATGGTAGTTTTGCACAGCCATTGGCTGCAGGGCCTCCAAGTTGTAACTGAATATGTCTGGGGGGTTGTTTGGCTTTTTGAGCCTATAAATAAGCTTGTTACACATCCCCATCGCAACCATTTATCAAGTTGCCTGCTGTCTGAGGGAGTATAAATGAAAGCAGAAGCAATATGGTGATGGGGGAGGGTTTCAGAGCCCAGGTTCCAGCCTGAGCAGGAATGTCTACACTGTTCTTTTTAGCCCCATAGCACCAGCCCTGCAAGCCAGAGTCAGTTGACCTGGGCAGGGAGACTTACTTTGTTGCTGGGTAGGCATACCCTGTATGACGCCTATGCTCCCTGCAGCACTGCCCTGCTAGGGGAAATGGATTCTCCACACCATGCCCTGGCACACCTCCCTGGGGACAGATGGCTGCCTCCCGTGTCCCCTTCCTAGTGCTCTTGTAATCTTATGTAAAGCCACGAGTAGCCTTTCTGCTGAATTCAGTGGGTGTTAGATCAGAGCCTTCCACAGGGTCAGCCAGGATGTGTCCATAAGTGTCCGAGGTTGAGAAGTACTAAACGTTTAGTAACAACTGTATAAAAGAGATTGCTCTCTCCTGTACAGTTAATACTCCAGAGCAGTATCGTTCCATAGCACACTAGTAAGAGCAGAAAGTGAGCAATACAGTACTCAACCCAAATCTCAGTTGGTTATTATTGATAGCAATTAATAAAATCCTAGAGGAACTGCCTAATGGAACCTAGACAAATAAATCAATCACCTTGATCTGCACGGCTTCTGTCATTCCTGGGCTCTGCTCTCTGTGGGTTTGGAGAAGACCAGCCAGTAAAGACCTCACTTTAGCAAAGGAGGAGGGGAAAGCTAATAATCTTGCACTGTCCTCAGGTAAAAGCTTGTATGCAATTTTCCCTGTACATCAGATTATGGAAATATGTCAAATATTCCAGATACAAAGTAAGTAATTTGATGTGAAGCTCAGATTTATTTTCTTGAGCACATTGAATTGACATTAACATAAGTTCTATGCAATCATTCCGGAAGGATTAAACATTAAACAATCGTTGCAGAACATACAATATAGTCTTAAAGGCATTGAATCTGTAGTATGCATGTTCCCCAGAATATTATTACAAGACTCTTCATGTCTTTTTTTCTAATGGCTTTTTGGATTCTCTATTTTCAGTCTGCTACAGCTAGATTTACAAACATCCAACAGCTTTTCTTCTTCATTCTTAATAATTTTTTTCACTGTAAAACATTTCTGATCATTCTTGTCTAACTGCTTCTTTAGTTTATTGCTTTTCTGTGGTGCTGCGAAGGAATTTATTTCGCAACTGGTATTATTTTTTGTAACTACTCATGTAAATCTATATCAGTGCAGATTGGTGAAGAAAAAGCAATTTGCCACAAATCTTCTGAGGCTAAATTCTCAAAGCAGAGGCCATTGGGTTCCCCATCTTTCCCTCAATCCTCCTAAGTCCCCATAAATTCTACATCTGCATGTAAAATCTCACACTGCTCCTTACTATAGGCTGCACATTAAAGGGCACAATATAGCGCTTAGAAAACAAATGTGACAGTTGAGGATATGGTTCTAAGTAGATCCATAGTCGTCTTTTTGGAAAATCTGTCATAGTAAATCATTTTAATTTGAGTCCATGTTCTAAGAGCAGCTAGGAGTGCTGTTAATCAACTCCTATCCCAAAGACTAACAGAAAAGTATGTCCATTCTAATTATGATAATATTCTACAAAATCCTTGGCCTTCTAAGAAATTGAAAGCTGTCTCCTCATTGCTCAGTATGACCAGAAGGAACTTCATGACAACAGTGACGATGTACCCATAACCCGCTCCAAAAGCACAAATGCTTGAACTAAAGTGGACCGGTTCTGACTCTATCCAGAAGAGGGCAGTGGTACACATACACACTGCCCAATTCATTGTAGTAATGTACGATTGCACAATGCCGTTCATCCCAATGGATCTTAAATGCTGTACACTGTTTCCTTCTAGAGAAAAAACTTCACCGACCACTGAGACTTCAGTGCACAAATTGACAACTTCTTCACTGGAGAAAGCACCCGTTTCTCTTACACAACTGTTTAGGAGAGGAATGCAGAAGAACCCAATACTCAATTGAAATTGCATTGGAATTTTAGCTACGCAGGATGCAATTACCTAAATTGGATTCTGGTCTAACCTCCCATCTCTTGAGAAACATGTAATTACATCTTTAATATTATACCAACCAGAGCTGAGCTTGTGCACAAAACGGTTTTCATGAAATTTGGCTGATTTGACCCTGAATGCAATATCCCTATTTCCATATTTCTCCCCCCTTCTTTTAATATTGTAACAAACTCCTGTTCATATCTGAATTCACATGTGTCACTCTACATTACACCTTGATCACTAGGAAATTTCAGGGCAGTAGATGGACTAGAATTCGGCTCTTCCTTGCACAGGAAGCTAAAAGAGAGCCTCTGCTGGATGTTTAGTAATACAGGACCTCTGACATGCACACAGAAACAGTTCTGTCTCTGTCCAGTAAAGGCCCATACCAGTTCATTGCAGTGGTTTGTCGATGATTCTTGATTTTGTTTCACAGCAGGTAAAACGTTGGATGTTCATCAATCTTTGCATCGAGATTGCATCCTTTCTGTCTCTAAAAGAGAGAAAAAAACATAAAGAACTATTTGCTTTTTCTAAGCAAAGGCTTCTGTGAGAACAAATAAAGCAGCACATTGCGGAAGTGAAATATAGGGCATGATCCAAAGCCCCTTGAAAGCAACAGAGAGACACTCGTTGACTTTGGTCAGCTGGGATAAGCACTCAGGCGTCTTGTCCTGAACTATTGTGTACACGGCATAGAAAACCTTTGGCTCTTGCTTCCAAAAATAGTGCAGTCATCCATAGTGTCAGTGTTAGTTCACTCCCTTGCCTGAGGGCCTGCTTTGAGTTTCAACCTTTCTATTTTAATATCATCTTGTAGTCTCCCTTCAATACTCTAACATTCCAACTGGATTCATTTCTATTCTACTTATCACCTCTTTAGGCTGTATCTACTTATAAGAAACAGCATAGGGAAGGCCTGTTTAACATGCAGCAACATCTAGGGTCTGACTGGACTTTCACTGAAGTCAATGGGAGTTGGAGCAGGCCCCCATTGTCTGGTGATGTGATTATAGGTAATATTTTCAAAAGTATCTAAGTCACTTAGGAATCTGTCCCATTTTCAAGTGACTTAGGGCAGATTTTCAAAGGTACTTAGGAACCTTAGGATGTAAATACGTACCTAATGGGATTTTCCAAAGCTGCTAAGCATGTGAGGTGCCCGAGTCCCATTGAAATCAAGTGACATAGGACCAGATTTTTAAAGTTATTTAAGCGGCTAATTCCCATTGATTTCAGTGGGATTTGAGCACCTAAATACCTTTAAAAATCTGGACCTTAGGAGCCTAAGTTCCATTGACTTCCAATTAGTCTTAGACTCCAAACTGCCAAAGTAACCCAGTTGTTTCACTAGAACTTCACAATGAGGTGTGCCTTAAAGTTTACTTTCACTGATCTTTTTGTATCTAGAGAGGAAACACTATTGGGCAAAAAATTCTGCCCTCGGATGCATAGCGGCCTTCATTGAGTTCATGCATGTGTGTCCAAGAACAGGCTTGGCTCAATATATTATACTTAGGCTTGGCGTGATTAGATTTTTATCACTGAATGTCGGTAAACATTGATTTCACTGTACACACAAGAACCAATAATAAAATATTTCCATCAGAGAGGCTCAGTAAAAAAAATGCTGCCTGAGAACTTAGTAGCGTTTGATTTAAGGATATTTACTTTGTATATTTTGACATAATCATTAAAACGCAAACATAAAGCTTTGACTTTTTTAATCGCAATATCTACTGTTATTAAATGATTGTCTGACCCCTTATAATTTCCCACAACGGTGAAAATGTAATTAATGAACTTATTTTAAAATGCTTAAAAATAAACATTGATATGATCCATCAAAATTATATTTAAAAAAAAAATCAAATTCTAGCAAGCCTAATCGTACTGGAAGATTACATTTTTGCTCATTGTCACTCTCATTTGTGTCTCTGTAAAAAGTTCTTTGAGTTAAGTGCTAATTACCAGCCCAACAGAGCCAGTTAGCTGCAGGCTTCCCTGCCATGAATCTGCTCATGAATGAACTTTGTCTTTGAGGCCAGTTTCCTTTGCAGGACCCCATGCTAGTTAGGATTTAGATCTGGCTGCTTGACAGTAGTAAGAAAGTCCTAATTCAGAATTTGGTATTAGAGTTTGAAGGTTAGTTCTTAAGGGAGCACTTGAAATGAGCAGCCTCATGGGACATCAGCATGCTAAGGACACTGATGGCAGCATGGAAAGCAGGAGTTCTCTTGTTTCCAGCAAAATGACTCAATTGCTTCCCCATTTGAAATATGTAGAACTAGTTTAATCATTGCCCCCTGGCACTGCCCTGAAAACCTACATTTGGAACCACTCTGAGACAGATTTCATGCCTCTAAATGTGCTTGTGCCTCAGTGTTATTAAATCATTTGCTTCTTGTGTTTCCACTATGCTTCTTGTGTTGGCTATAGAAGTTTTGTTGACATCAGAGAGTTTTGATACAAGAATATGGAACGGAAGATCAGGACTCTTGGGTTTTCTTCCCAGCTCGGCCACTGGCTCACTGTTTGCACTTGGGCAAGTCACTTAACCTCTGTGGGCCTCAATTTTCCCTTCTGGGAAGTGCAGAGGATAAACACCAGCCTCTCCAAGGTGTTATGAGTATTTGAAAATGGGTCATCACTATTACCGTTGTTGTGGCTGGCATCACCAGGTGATTCTGTTATGAATAGCTCATTTTCTTAGTATGCAAGTAAGATTTGATTTCTGGGGAGACATGCTGTGGTGGTGGTAGTTTTTGATCAGGCACAGTTTTTTTTGGGAAAGGGGGAGCTATGTGAGATGCAGAAAAATTTGCTGCTTGCCTTCTCCAGTCTGGGTTGTAGTGAATGAGGGAGTTATGTGTATATATGTATATATTTCATGCATCTCAGTTTACCTGTTTGATATCCTGCCTGACTGTGCAGAGTTAAACCCAAGGAAGCGGATGGGGAAGGGAAACAAACAGGAAACAAACAATGATAGAGATACGGCTCCCTAAGGGAACAAGGGAGGGGAGCCATTAGTGGGGGATGCCCCTGCCTGGATCCATCCAGGCTAGCAGGGTTTACCCTTCCCAGGCCTGAGCTTAGTATCAAAGGAGGTACTAAAATCCATAAAGGACCCTAGGTCTGGAAAAGGTTATCAGCAAGTGACTGGAAATGAGTCTCTGACAGGGAGAGACAGACAGCATGCTGCCGCCTGCTCCTCCCAGCCCAGAGATGGAGGGAACTGGGCTGAATGGAATTTACCAAATCTTGAAAGAAAAAATTCAGGTTTAGGTAAGAGGAAGTATGCATGAAGGCCCATTTTGTTTTTACCTTGTGCTCTGCATGCTACATACCTGTGGATGAATAATAATTATTTGATTTGAAGAAGCTGTGTCTGAGTCACTGTAAGCAGCTGCTGTCCCAAGCTCTCAGAGGAAAAGGGGGTAGAGGTGCCCAACACAGTTGAGCCTGTCACATTAACACAGTTGGGAAACGGAGGGCTGCCACCCAGAGATCCAGTTCAAGAGTGGTTTAACCACATGGGTCCACCCTTGAGAGTGGTGAAGGAAGCCAGGCCTGTCATCTGAGTGGTGCACTCCTGAGGGACAAAAAGGGATCTAAGGCACAGCTCGCCCTGTAACTGTGACACAGGTGTTGCTGCTGGGCAGCGTGCCCTGGAAGAGAGGATTGCCTGCATGCTGTTTGTGACTACCTTTGTTCCAGGACAGGGACACCTATAATGCACCCAGTCTCCATATCGCTGATTTCTCTTCCACTGGGAAGCTATTCTGCAAGGCTCTGAACATCTGCTGCTGCTCAGTAGTGTCAGAAGAAGGGGCAAATGTAGGTATTTGTAGGACAGTTGTGCCTAATGACTTCAGTCGAGGATTAGAGCTCTTTGGTGCCTCAGTGCTTTTCCAAAAGACATCTTCTGCCCCCAAAGAGTTTACAGCTTAGGTTAAAACAGAATACAGTAAAAAGAAACAGACAGCAAGGAAGAGGTGGAGAAGTAAAATAAGTTTGTCTTAGCGCAATGACCTTGGGTCATGGCAGACCGGCTGCCTAATTATTCTCAGTCAGCAGCGTCCTGTAGGCATCAAGGCAGAGATGAACTTTAAAGAGGGTTTTGAGGGCAGATAAAGTGGTAGGTAGCCAGGCAGAGTAGTGTGGGAGAAAACAGGGATAGGTTGGTGGTGAAAGCTGGCTGGTAGTTATTAAACGTTGGGAAAGTTGGTGGAGGGGAGGAAGTGTTGATGAGCTGGAAAGGCAGCTAGGGAAAGCGGGACCAATTCATCAGGGTTCTTTTGGGCGAAGACAAGAAGCTTGTGCTTTACTTATGGAGAATGTCAAATGAAAGGCACAAAACAGTCCAACGTGTTTATTGAGGTTAGTGCCTGGCATACCCAGAGGCAGAGGAGGTGTGTTCTGTGCAGATGCACCTGGAAATGAGGGAGCACTGAAGTGGTGAACCAATGCCTCTCTGCCCATATAAGTCAGCCTTCAAGCGCTCAGTGCAAACAAGTGACAGACAAAGGAAACAGGAGTCACCAAGGCAAACAGCTGGTCATGATCTGGTATCTGAAAATAATTGAAGGGCTCACTGCAGGGAGGGACGTGCAGTGTTTTAAATCACAAATGAAATCTCTCGTAAAAAACGCAGGCAGAGCACAGCAGACAGTTCATCACACTCTGAAAGACTGCACTGAAGATGTTTTCTGGTGTGAATCCATTTGCTGATAAAACACAAGAAAGAGCTAAACACTCCGAGAATAAAGACTTGAATTTCCATGGGCACTGCCTGTTTACATACCTAGTTGAATCCCGCTTGTCCTGAATTGGGGGCCGCATGTGCTGGAGCCCAGTTTCCCAGTGATGTGTGGGATTTGAGGAAATGCCCTCGTCAATGTTTGCGCCACGGCAATGGGTACTTTAGAAATACATAAAATATAAAATCTGCCTGGTCACCGGGTTGCTCTAATGTGTTCTTCCTCCATATTACTGACCACTACCGGTCAAAGCAAAGGCAGAGGAGTAGGATTGGGGACAGGGAGGGAAGAGTGGATAATGGGCTATAGGCATTAGTACAGTTGAGCAAGGCAGCCTTATCACTCGAACAACAGCCTCAGTTCTCAGAGCACAACAAATGCAGGAAGCACTTTGCAGCTTCCTGATCCCCTGGGCTATGCCCCCAAGGAACTGTCTGCCAGGTGGGAATGGCTGAAGTTCAGCTCGGTGCTACTGTGCAGCCTGGCATGCCCCCGACACCAGTGACTGCAGTGGGGTTGGCACAGGATCTAGCTGTGCAAGAGAGGCACAGAACAGCTAAGCAAGATTCAGGGTGGAGCCCACTAAGTTCAGCAGCCAAGCAAAGGGAAAAGAAAAAAAGAGGACACATTAGGCAGAGCTAGTGATTTGTTTGGGCACTTTTAAATTCTCCCTCCATCAAAGCAAATCTGTGCCATTCAGTTTGATCCCAGACTTTCTGGTTCTGCTAGACTCTGCAGTGCAGAGCTGCAAATATTGACTCTGCTGAATTGCATTTCCAGGGACTGGATGAGATCTTTCCCTTGAAGTGATATCCTAAAGCTTTCATTTTGTTGCTGGAAATCCCTAAACACTATCCCATCTTCTTCCTCATAAGAGTACCAGATCCCTGGGGCACCAACCTTTACATTAGATTTCTTAACTATGGGCCCCAGAATCAAAAGAACCAGCATGCTAGCACATCAATCCAGGAGCTGTTATCCTGGCTCCATGTGTGAAATCTTGATTGGGCTTAGCTAATTTTGCATGATGTGTCCCTACCAGTCTCACCAGTCTCAGCAATTCAGCAGCATCAGATACAGTAGTGTATTTGTGTACCTTGGGCCAGATCTCTTAGCTTTGCTCTTCTGAAAAATCAGCTTCCTTTGACAATCAGACATGCATTTTTCCCCCCGTAGCAATGTAGAAAAGCTTTGCTTAGGAAAAAGCAAAGAGGAAAACCTAACCAAGTATTTTTTTAAGAGTGAGCACTGTTGATTATCAGCTTAAGTACTCTGTCTAGAGACCAACATCAAATATGCATACAGAGCTTCATGGAATTAGAGTTTGGAGCCTGTAAATTAATTAGTCATTTCTCAGAAGAATCAGAGTCTGACAACCCACAGACTTCAGAGCTTGCATAGTTGTATGACTTTGATAAGCAGCCAATGTACACGGCAGTTTTCTGATGTCATCCTATATTTCTTATCACCGACAACCACCAGATCACCAGCCTCTGACTTGCCATGAGTCCAATTTCAAGAAGTTAAAAGTCAAAACATGAAGGGAGTATGGGCCGTTTTAAATGTGGGAGAAATTTTTTTTCAACTAGCTTTTTAAACCCCCCAACAGAAATCTGAGAATTTGACTCCACAATCACCTGGGTCTGAAGCAGATATTATACCACTCTGTAGCTTACTGCCAATGTTCCAAACTGGCTCTGCAGTAATTAGCCCAGCACTGTCCAGCAGATTTCAGGTACAATTTGCATGGTACCTGCTGCAAGGATTCCTCAGCAAAAAGTAGAAGCTTGAAATAGTTTAGTTCCACTCTGCAAAATAACTGTATCAAAATGGTCCTGTGCTTACTTACAGGTTTTGCTCCCTGTGTGTATGTCAGACCTGTATCTCTTAACCTAAGGAAAAGAATAATATGTTTTACTCTGATTACTTTTATTTGTATTGAAGTCATGCCTAGAGATCCCAGCTGAATTCTGTGCTAGGCACTGTACAACTATAGAGTAAGAGAGAGCCCATGCGCCAAAGAATTTACAATCTACATAGAAAAGACAGGCAAAGGTTAGGGGGAAAGGGTACAATGTGCTGAGCCATTTTCTGCTGTGAGAGAGTGAGGTAAAGTCTGTTCGGGCTTGTGCATCCCTGAGAATTACAGGACTGTATTCTGCCATGAACTGCACATGTGCAATCCCTTTGAAGATACTGCAGCAATGCAGGTGTAACTTAGGCAGAATTTATGTTACTGATGATGATGCACAAGCCAGAAAAAAACCCAGCTAGAATTTAAGACACTTGGGTGAGTTTGCAGGGCCAACAGTTAGAAAAATATTTCCACCTGTAAGCAGAGCAAATTTGATCTGGAGTCTGTGAGACACAATGAATGTGGAAGCCACAATCCAGTTTTAACAGATTAGAGCCACACTTTAACGAGATGGAATGAATCATATAAAAAATACAGCTGGATATTCTGTGCATTGAGCCTTAATTGGCCATTTCATTCCTGAGCTACGCAATGAGCTGCCAGAACTCCTGGGTGTTATGCTATGACATTCATTGGTGATGCGTAGAAACATATGAATATAGCATTTGCCATATTGAAACACACCTTTGTTTCACCAAATTAGGTACGTAGCACTTGCCTACTGTGTCAGAATGAGGTGCCTTTCATTCCTTCCTGGCCCTTGTTGTTAACAGCTTATGCCTTGGAGTATGAAATGAGTCTTAGACTGGTTCTTCTTTCCCTAAAGGTATTATTGGTCATAATATTAAAGGCTGTGCCCTTTTTAAAATCCAGCATTACCTCTTCAGACTCCATATTGGCCACACATAGAACTATCAGTCTATTTGTTGAGCTGAGATATTTCCAAAGATTTGTTCCTCATCGGATCTTGGATATTTTTGTCCTTTTGATTAAATTCTAATTTGGCTGCGGTAAATTGTATCCAATATTCAGACGTGAAAGTTCCTGTATCTTATCCTTGAAAGAATGAGTCGCTCATAGTGATTTCCAGAGGTCAGCTTCCTCACAGAGGTTAAAAATAATTTCATGTCAGGAATGTTCTCTGCATGCCAAGGGTACCATAAGAGGTAGGAGGGGCAGCTGTTTTGATGGCATTCATGTGTTGACTTCTTCCCTTGAGCAAAATCCAGTCATTGACTGCTCTCTGTTTTTAAGTGGGAAATTTGACAGCTGTACTTTTTAGTATCTCACTGGCTGAGTTTCACTGATTGTCTTCACCAAAGCTGCCCACTCATTCCCTACAGTAGTACCCTGGAGAATCTCCATTATAAAGAGGCCCAGAAATGCTGGTGCTCTGGGACATGTCATGTTTGGACAGAATCAGGTGGTTTGACTGGCTACCCATAGGTGCAATTGTCAGTTATTAGCCAGTTAACCAGTTATTGACCAAAAATTTTTAAAAAACCCACAAATTTGAGTATCTATTGTTATTGACAAAAATTACGGCATTAATGAATCCCCTCTAGAAATTCAACGTCTATTTCATTCGTTACACTAATTTCTGTTCTCTATTGATTCAAAAAGTACAATAAAATCTACAATATTCAGCTTTGTGCAAATGCAGTCCAAGAACTTTTGGAAATACTTTAAGGGCAAGTTGTTGCCTCTCGCAATCTGAGCCAAATATCCCTGTTGAGGTGAGTGGGCACAGATCCTGGCATTGGTGGAGATGCCTCTGCCTACACCAAGTGTGATTTTGACCTTATGTTGCTGTTGAGCCCGTGTAGTAGCAGGGTAGTTACTGGAGCTGTGTGAACTTTTTATAGCAAAACTCAGCTATTTTTGGAAATGAAACCAGCTGGGTTTCATGTGAAACTTTTTTGACCCATAAAAGTTTAATTGAGCTTCAAAGTGAAATATTTTGCTCTCTCTGGATTTTTGAGATTGAGTTTTGTGGTTTCATTTTAGTTCCTTAATATTCTGACCACATGGGAGGTTTTATGGGTTGAAATACCAAAACTGGAGTTGTTTTATGGGAAGAAACAGGTTTTTAAAATTCATAAGCTAATTATTATTACCATAGCCTAGCAGCCCTGATCATCAGTGAGGACCCCATTATATTAGGTTTCAGAGTAGCAGCCATGTTAGTCTGTATCCACAAAAAGAACAGGAGTACTTGTGGCACCTTAGAGACTAACACATTTATTGAGCATAAGCTTTCATGGGCTACAGTCCACTTCGTCGGATGTGTAGAGTGGAACATACAGCAAGAAGATATTTATACATACAGAGAACATGAAAAGGTGGAAGTAGTCATACCAACTGTAAGAGGCCAATCAATTGAGATGAGCTGTCATCAGCAGGAGGAAAGAAAATGTTTGAAGTGATAATCGAGATGACCATAGAAGGTATGAGGATACTTAACATGGGGAAATAGATTCAATTATATTAGATGTTGTACAAACACAGAACAAAGAGACACTCTGTGCCCAAAAGAGGTTACAATTTAAGTATAAGACAAAGGACAACAAATGGATACAGACAGATAGACGGGAGAGTACAAGGAAACCGTGAGACACTATACACTGACACCTCTAAGTTATAGACACTGTGGAGATGGGCCCTATAGAAAACCCACAGATGATTAAGTAGGAAGATAGGTAGATAGATGACTGAGATCATGGATGTCATCACTCACTATGCGCCTATTTACAGTATCCTAATATGGTTACTCATGGTATCTTACATAAGAACAGCCATACTGGGTCAGACCAAAGGGCCATCTAGCCCAGTATCCGGTCTTCTGACAGTGGCCAATGCCAGGTGCCCCAGAGGGAATGAGCAGAACAGGGAATCATCAAGTGATCCATTACCTGTCGCTCATTCCCAGCCTCTGGCAAACATGTATTCAATATATGTCATCGCTCCTTATTGAGACATTGTTTAAATTAAGTGGATTTTTAAGCTTATTACTAGTACATGGGATCTTTTAAATTATATTCTCATTTTATTATTCATTTATGTACATTTTACATTCGCTCTGGTGTATAATAATGTTACATCCACATATGTATTATTAAATAAGAGCTTATTAAGTTTTGAGCTATATTATGTTTAAGAATTTCATTCAAGATTAGATTTTAAGGAATATATTAACTTTTTTTTAAAAAAAATGAGTTTTTTAAAATAAAATTTTAATTATGCAAATTATTTCCAAATGACATTTTGGAAAGAGAGAGAGAGAGAGAGAGAGACTGTGTGTGTGTTGCCCTTCTTAAGGTTAAGGGTTAGTTCTTACATCAGAATATTTCACTGCTGTTTGGATTGTGGAAAAAGGAGAAGCTGGATCCAGAACAGGCTATATCAGTGAGGTGAAACAGATATTTCATGCTGTAGCCTACTGGAGGAATTGCCATGCCTGTACAACATTTAAGGGATCTGCAGCCACCTCTCTACTTTGCACTAGCTTGGATCTCCAATTGTTGCTTCATTTCTAAAAAGTAATTGAGACCTCACCCTAACATGCTCCCAAGAAATTTCAAGCAAGATGCATGCCACATGCTCAGGAGAGGCATTCCAGATGGCAAAGTCATCTAGCCACCAGGAGCAGTTTTCTCTTATTGTAATTTTCTGACAGACCTTGGAGATCACACGTGACAACATCTCAGTCATGTGGCAAGAATCTAACTACCAGCACTCCCCGTAATCCAGAACATAGGAGAGCAATCTACCAACAGTGTTGTGAAGCTTAGTTAATAAATCAAGCGCTTTGGACTCCCTGGATAGAAGGCACTGTTGGGTTATGTCATGTTATTGTTACTCTCTCCTGACTGTTTTGACGCGTATTTTCATAGGTACAGAGGATGGGGAAAGAAGCGAACTGCCTGTCCTGGTAGAGAATGGGATTTTTTTTGTTATTTTTAAAAGGACCCCAACATCTTGAAATATAGTCTCTTTTTGAGAGAGAGAGAGAGGTGATTAAGTCGTTTCAGTTGCTGCTTCTGCTCCCTTACTCCTTTTATGAATTTTTGTGCTTTCACAATCACATTTTCCTATTTAAAAATATGTTTCTATCCCTTATTGCTGTGTGAAAGTCCCACACCGTCAGCAGAGGGAGGTGACTATGGCCCCAGTTTAGGAAGGCAGTTAAGCACATGCTTAAATTCATCCTTATTCAGGAAAGCACTTAAGAGTGGGCTTCACATTGATCACATGCTTAAACTTAAGCTGATGCTGAGGGCTCTGTGGATTAAGGAAGCTTTTCGGAACAGAAACCCATCTTGTCCATACATGGAAAACAGTGAAACTGATTGTTCATTTGTCAGCATGTGGTGTATAGAGTAAGGAAACTGAATAGAAGGACAGTCCCCTCCCTCCATTTAATATAGGTCAGCTACAGTAACGTTCAGTGTCACTGTTTACACTGATATGTGCACGCGTGTCAAACAGAAGTATGATTGTCAAGTTTACACAATCTGGTTTTTTTAAGCCAGTCTCTAGTTCTGATGGTTGCTGAGGAAAGCTGGGAAATATAATCTGTGTGCACCCTGCAGACTCAGGAACCAGAAAGCAAATTAAAAGAACCCAAACTGTGATGGGAGTTTTTTGACTCATAATTTTTAAGTCAAGCTTATGATTCTGGGGGATCCTGACTCATGATTTCGGAAAGCCTGCAGTTGGGGATAGTATGTTTCAGCCAAGCAAGTTGCTTGGGAATGTCCCATCTGTGCCGCCCTGTCATGCAACTAGCCTCTGTGCCTGGCTTTAAAACTCCCACTTCATCTACCTTAATCATACAATTCAAAGATGTCTTCAAGCTATAAACCAATTAATTAAATCTTTGTCCTCACAACAAGGAGCTGCAAGATGACTCTACACTTTGTGTGGTCTCAGCTTCACTCCAGGACCGCAGACTAATCCGATATAATAAAATATCGGGTGTTAGGAATTAATAAACATGAACCGTTTCATAGAGACACTGCTGTTTGCTTTATATTTCCCCCCTTTAGCTTTCTTGTTCGGCAAATCTCCGATATGTTGTTGTTTTTGTTGCCCATCCTTGTAGTGGTTAACATAAGGAAAAAAGCTGAATTTGACCACATCCTTGAGGATGTCAAGCATTTATAGTTTATTGGTTTAGAAGCTTACTAAATTTAAACAGAAGCGTTAATATGGCCTTTGGTTCTCTTGACAGTTATAAACTCTTCCTTGGGGGGATTTCTGTAATGCTGTCTAATCAGCTTAAGGAGTTAATTAAACAGCTGTCACTTAGCTTCTTAATTCTGAGACTTGATGCTAAATAAGATTTTAAATTAGTTATGCATGACTGAGGCATGGATTCTGTGATACAGCTAAGATGGCTTCCAGCAGAAGAGAAGGAGAAGCTAGACCTCATTTAAATAAACAGTGGGATTCTGGGTGACACCCAGATTAATGCTCTGGAGACTGATGCATGGAAAATCTATGAGGAAAATGGAGGGTACCAGTGAGTGCCAAGTAAGACAGTTTTAAGATGAGCTATTCATTCTCATTTGATGGCATGTACTTGATCTTAAGAGGTTTTGATAACTGTTATTCTCTTCCCTTGTACAGTCTGTGGACATTAAACCCAAAGGCTGAGATACCTACTAAAAACAGTAAGGAACATATGTGTGTCACAAAACAGGTGTCAAGTCTGAATAGTTTCCTTTAGTTTAAATAAATGTGTGTATTGAGATCTGGCACTCTGGCTATGAGTTATAGTATTTCAATGACCATTTAATGCTTCTTTCCTTTGTTTGTATAAAGAAATGAACCACAGCAGATGTACTGAACATTAATATGTTTAGTCATATGCATCCCACATACTAATTTCTGTTGTGAAATAACTGAAAGCTCTTTAAAAAATCAGTATGTCGTTTAGAATTCCGATTCCGTCCTCCGACTCTGAAAATCAAGAGCCAATTTCTGTGCTTAGATATAAATCCAGAGTAGCTCCATTGAAATCAGAATCTATATATTTAAAATACCATTTCCAGAGCTCATATTTCAAGCTTCCTTGTATTTTGCTGCTTGTCCTCAGAGCTAAAGGCTGTGTGCTGCAAATCAGCTCAAGTTATTTTGAGAAAACATGCCTGTGGGTCGCCTTTGAAAAACAAACTGGTGCCTTGTTCACGGTTGCTTATGGTATTGTGTGGCTTCTAAGGGCAAGGGGGAAAGGCTACTAAAATAAATTCTTTAATCCTGTTGAAGTGCTTTTGGAAGGGAATGTTGATGATCACCACTTTGTACTTTTATATGAAACAAAGTGGCCCTATTATGAATCCAATGCAGAACCTCAGACATTAAGCATGAGTCAGTCGTCTGCTTGTTTATTCAGGTAGTCATATGAAGACGACCATTTGGCTGTAAGCATAGGGCAAAGGAAGAGCTAATGGGAGGAGGGGGAAGAATCACAAGATTTACAAAGACATTATTCCTTTCTTTCAGTGTAGTAATTATAGGGCAAATGGCATCCTAAGGGAAATTAAGTTGCAGGGGCACTACCAGTTACAGATGGGCAACTAATAGGCATTCACATTTGCCTTTCTGGTTCTCAGTGTGTTTCTCCTGGAGGAGTTTATAACCTCAATGGTTTGATATGAATCTTACTAGATATGCCCACTCCCATTATGGGGAGAGAAATCCTTTCATAGGCTATTATCATTTTATTTGATTATTATTGGGTTTTGGTGTGCCTGAATTATAGAGATGTGCACCAAAATACACTATATAATGATTATAAAAGATCAGCAGCTTTTTACAGCTGCTCCGGGAATCAACTTTTACTGGACAGAATATTAGGATAAAGCCTTTCAAAGCCTATAAGTATTCCTAGTTGTATTCCTCTGGCATCAAGTCTCCTCTAATCCATGATGGCTATGGACAAAGAATATAATATTTCTTCAAAAGATTCCAGTATCATTTTAGCAGCAGAAAATATCACTTTTAAATTAGTAACTCTTTTAGATTTATAGCTTACATGTTGGGAATTTGCTTTATAAATCTCTGTATAGGCTAAATAAGTATCATGTTTGTTTCCTTGGAATGAAATAAATTTTTTATTTATTTTCACCAGGGGAACATTAAGCCTTTTCTAGCCATTAAACAAATGACTGAAGAAACATTTTTCATAGCCCCTGCTCTTTTAATTGTTGTAAATTCATTTCACACTTCTACGTTCAAATGGGAAATGCAGATCAGATATCTAAAGAAGAAATTCTCCAAGTGCATACAGGTGGAGTTCCTGAAAACTGTGCAGAAACAATAAGTTTTGGCTGCTGCAAACTGATTCTGAATATTGCTCGTTTCGCATTGCACCTCTCTTGATGTATCAGAGGGATTTGTCTAATCTGCATTCACCAAGTGCTTTGATGCTTGCTGATGGGAAATCATGATCTTATTTCAGAACGTTAGGGATTTCTATAAGCTTTAGGAAATCTTTCTTTAAAAAGTTTGCAAAGTTTCTGAGGAGACTTTTGTGGTCCTTTAAAAAGTGGCAATGTCGTATTGTGTCAAGCTGATAGGAGTTTGGCATCATGCAACCCATGCTTTTTTAGAAATGGACAAGCAGGCCGATTTTGAGCTAGATCTAGAGTTTGGATCAGGATCCAGATTTTGAATCCCTTGAAATCTGAGTGATTGGATCCTGAGTTTGGGGTAAAAGACAGTCTCTAAGCAAAGTAAGAACCAACTTTGTTTAGGTTCTTATCCCACGAACACTTATTTTTATGCCTTTGAGTAGCCTCACTGATGGCAATGAGATTATTCACATGTATGAAATTAAGCACATGCATCCGTGTCTGCTGGAATGTAGTCTTTAAACTGTAAGGATACAATTGGAGTAGGGACCAGGTCTGGCCGCATTTGTACAATACCTAGTGCCACGGGACAGATCCAGCGGGTTGTCTTGGGCAGGGGCAGCAGGTATTACAGGCTGGGGGAGGGCCTCCCCAAACAGTCAGGCATGGCCCCTCCCACACACACCCCTCCCGCTCTTCCCTGTGCTGTGGGCCCGGCTCAGGCTGGGGCTGGGGTGGTGAGGCCCGCTCAGTGCTCTGGTGCTAAGGGTGCTCTGGGGTTGGGGCTGCGCTGCCTGCCTTCCTTGTGCACTAGATTAGGCAAGTTGGGGCCACGCTGCCAGCCCAGTATTCTGGGGTTGGGGGTGCTGGCCTGGGGATGGACTGGTGGCCGCAGTGGGGGGCTCTGGGCTGTGGCAGGGGGAGGAGAGGGCGTGGAAGAAGCTGGGGCTTGGGTGGAAGGGTCAGGACTGGGGGCTACCCTCCTTTAGCCAGTGGTTCATGCTCTGCCCATGTCTCTGGGTTTTTAAAAGATAACACTAATACTTGAAACTCTACCCAAAACTCGGTCCAAATCTAAACTACCAGTGCATTAGATTAACTTTTTTTATGCTGCTTTTCATTTTTACATTCGTTTACCAGTACCTCTCCGGTGAAATCCATAACAAGAGGCTGCTCCCATGTTTTTCTAGCTCACTTGAGTGTCAGAAGTAGCAGAAACGTTATGACGCTGTCTGTGTTCATCATATTCCAAGCCATTGTTTGCAGACCAAAGAGAGTCAGATATGGTTCTGATAAGCTTTAGAACTACTAGCTGCTTCTCTAGCAAACGCATGAGCATTTTGAGGTTCGTCCTCCACTAGCTGTTAACTAGTGTGACAAAGGTCCTCCTTTGGAGGGTCCTGCGCTTACTGGTGGATTTGCTTGCCTTGAGGATTCACGGCAGCCCTCAGTTTGGCCACCTTCTGTCACTCTCCTGTAGCCATCTGGCCTGACCCTGTCACACTGGGGACATTTTTCATTTTGAGCAGCATATCTCATTAGTCAGATTGTTTGCAAAAGCTCATTATAAACTTTCCTTCCCTATGTGGAGTTCCAGCAAGGGCCTGCACTATACGGTACAGACTAGAGAGATCAGGCTACTCACATACCAGTTCCAGCTTAATACTAAGGCCTGGATGCTGCCAACATAACTTTATTACTGTGAGTAAAATCCTGCTGAAATGAAGCGCGTGCACAAGGGACTGCACCAACAGGGCCTAAGGTCTTGGTTCTACAACTCTTATCTGTGCCTAGTAGCTTTCAATTGACTGTGGTCGGGCTACTGGTTAGGGGAAGCCTCCCCGCCTCCAAGTGGGTATAAGGTTTGCAAAATAGAGCCCTATCTATACATTATGCAGGAGACTCTCAGTGGTGCATCAGTTTAAAGAAAAAAATTAAATCATCCGAAAATTTTGTTGCAAACCTCCCGAAGATCCTGGTTGCCAGAAAAATATGTTCCGTTCTGAGAGCAACCGTATGCCCACAACTGCTGGGCCTCATGCTGCAGGCTGGCGGTCCTTAGAGTCATTTACCTTTGTGTGACTTGTAATTTTAGAATATCTGAAGGGTTTGTCGACTGGTTGGGGGATAAGAGGGCCTTTCTTCTTTACCGTTCTTTTTGTAAAATTCTATTTCCCGCTCCCCTTAAAGATCATGAGGTTGCAGGGGTGGACTCTGGCAAGGCAGCTATCAAAAGACAAGGAGGTTTTTTTCCTTCTGTAGATACTGCTTTGATCCCAAATAAAGTGTCTGTTCCTTAAATAGTGTGAAGAGCCCTTTTTTTTATCCCCAGCCTTTTGATGAGAGAGATCCAGTGCTTCCCCTCTCTCTACCCCAAGAGACAGCAGGGGGAGTCATCGGCTTCTGGCTACGTGGTTTCAATCTTACTTTGTTTCCTTCCACAAGTGAAATCAGGGAACCCATAGCATGAGCTGTTTAGATAATGAGAAGTTAGCACTCGCGGGACGGAGGGCTTTGGAAGCCTTTAGTTCATAAGAACCAGTTGAAATCAAGGAGCTCTTTTTCTATGGGATATTCCTTGATTCAGAGGCCTGGTTCTGAAAAGCTTAAAACCTTTCCAGGAATGAGCAGCGCCTTGTAATTAGGAATGGAAGAAAGCAGGAGCCAAATTGTTCTCTCTGTTTCCCTTAGTGTAAATCAAGGATAACTGCAGAGAAGACAATGAAGTTACACCAAGGTAACCAAGAGCCCAATTTCGTACTGTGTTTCTGAGTCGAAATGTAGTCATACAATCTGAGCCACAGTCCTTAAAATGTATAAGTAATGCGGCAAGCAGGTAATGGTCCTTTTGGAATACATGTGGCAATAGTGATATTATAGTAATACTATTCACTGAGATAGCTCATTTCATGTAAAGAGCTCAAAGCACTTTTCAGACAGCTTTACTTTTTGAGATATGTATTATCCCCATTTTACAGAAGGGAGACTGAGACACAAACAGATGAAGCAACTCGCCCACAGTCACATGGCAAACGAGTGGCAGGTCAGGGTAGTTTCCAGCCTCACCATCCCAAGCTTTAAGAACGAGACACACTGGTTCTGATTCTCCAGTGCCCTGCTCTCTTTGTAATCACTTACACTTGATCTGGTTAGTTGCATTTTAAATTCTCTCTGCAGTGGCATAACCAACTATGCAAAGTGGAGAGCAGTGGAGACTGAGGCTCATTGCCTGTGTTTATACAGCCCTAATTACCACAGTGTCAGAGCACCACACAGCGCTTAGTGTATTTAGCCTCACAACACCTCGATGAGGTACGGAAGTACTATTGTCCCCATTTCACAGATGGAAAACTGAGCCACAGAGAGGCTAAGTGACTTGCCTAAGGTCACTCAGGTAGTCTTTGACAAAGCAGGAAATTGATTCTGGATTTCCTAGGTTCTAGACTAGAGCCTTTACCACTGCACCATCCTTCCTCTAACTATGTGAGCACTGTTTTCTCTGAGGTTTTCATAGAACGTCCATGGCTACAGAATACAGCCTAGAGCAGGGCTCCAATGGTTAAAGAATAAGGCTTAAAACATGATGGTACTTTCAGGTGACCAACAGGGCTATTAACTGAGATCAGCATGAAGAGGTCTCCTAAAGTAGCCACTGCTAAATACTGGGCACTTACATGCTCATACTGTGTGGAATCTCCTCTGGATGTCATCCTCTAATAGCTGACTGATATTCACTGAGTTGCAGTCAGGGAAGGGGGAGTACCCTAACAGCTCTGATGACAGAAGAAGTTTGGCACCAGAACTTTGCTGTACAGAATCAGGGAAACTCTTGAAGCACAGAGCTACAGCCATACGTGTGCAGCTGTATGAGAGGCAGCTGCGTTTAGTGGATAGAGCACTGGACTGGGAGTCAGGAGACCTGGAAGCTATTCCTGGCTCTGCCACTGGCCAGGTGTGCGATCTGAGGAAAGTCACTGCCGCTCCATTTCTTTTATCTGTTTAAACTGTCCATTCTCAGGGACTGTCTCTCATTCTGTGTACTCCACTTAGCATAATGGGTCCCCAGTCTCAGGTTGGACCTGGCGCTATTATAATAGAAATAGTAAATATCAGTAATTAAATAATGAACACTGGGTTAAAGAAGGGGGCATTCTGAGTGATGTGATCTAGCACTCATCCAAGTCAGACCAAACACATTGCCTCCTCCATATATTGCTGGTTCGTACTATTTTAAAGATCAGCGTACCAGAGCCTGCTCCTCAGCCATCCCCAAGAGAATGATTTTCTGCTTTCTACCCCATTAGGCTGGCTAGACCTTTAAAGACTGTCCTCTCGTTAAAACACCACACCTGGCTAATATCATACAGTGCTGCAATGCTACAGCGTTCTGAGCATTGCTATTGAGTTCTATAAGGAGAGATCAGACACATGAAAATGGAAATCGTGGCCCCATGGAAGTCAATCCCATTGTCTTGCAAGGGGTAAGGATTTCTCTCCTAAGGGCTTGTCTGCACTACCCGCCAGATTGACGGGCAGCGATCAATCCAGCAGAGGTCGATTTATCGTGTCTAATATAGATGCGATAAATCGACCACCAATCACTGTAGCGTTGACTCCAGTACTCCACCTCAACAAGAAGTGCAAGGGGAATCAATGGGTGAGCATCTCCCGTCAACACACCACAGCGAAGACACCGCAGTAAGTAGATCTAAGTACGTCAATTTCAGCTATGTTATTCACATAGATGAAGTTGCGTAACTTAGATCGATCTCCCCCTCATAGTGTAGATCAGCCCTAAATGTTACCTTCCACTTGGTGCAACTTACTCTACACTTGTCCCATCCTCTGTGCCAGCAATTCTTGGGAGGTCAGTTGAAAATTAACACAAGCTTCGTTTTTGAAAGGCTAGGTGAAGAAGAGGAGAGCTGGTGTTTGATGACAGAAATGTGGGTGAGGAGGAAGCATCTAAACCAAGGATTTGTTGTTTGGTCTTTTAGGAAGCTGAGATCCTGAACACAGCGATTCTCACTGGGAAGACTGTGGCTGTCCCTGTCAAGGTGGTCTCAGTGGAGGAGGATGGAACCGTGACTGATCTTCTAGAATCCGTGGAGTGCAGGTCGTCTGATGAAGACGTAATTAAGGTGAGAATCTGTCATTTAATTAAGGGAAGGCCACATCCCTGCAAGAAACGCTGCCAGTAGTGTTCTCGGACATGCCTGTGTGGCTAGTTTAATCCTTTCCTGAATATCCTTCCATTAAAAGACAAAGAATTATTATCATCATTGTAATATATAGACTGGTGCACTGGGCCTGTTAAAACACACTGAAAACCCCAAATCTCCACCTGGCATCCTGGGGTGTGTTTGTCAAAAATAAAAAAACAGATAGGGAGGACAGTGATTGACAGGGCACAGCAGGATCCTAACTACACACCTGCACCTGAAGGTCTATCTTAGCTCTACACCCACAGATGATTCATATACGCTGGGATGACTCTGTCTTGGCTGGCTATGCTGGCTTCAGGGCAAAGTTAGCACAAACTCTGATGCAAGGGAGACTCTTTGTGTTTGCGTAACTTGCAGTTCTCTCCCCTTGGTGTAAATCTGGAGTAGCTCTGCTGGGGTTAATGGCATTCCAGCATGGTAAAGGCGCAAGGGCTAAATTCTGCTCTCAGTTCAATGGGGTTGAATCAGTCAGTGGGGCTACACTGGGGTAACTGACAGCAAAATTGGTCACTGAATGGCCAGAAGACAGTGAAAGAAGGTTTGTGTATTGTTAAGTGTAACTTACACCCCCTACCCTCTTATTAGCCGTTTTCTCCTGTTTCATCCCTCTCTTCCAATCCCGCAGTGAATGTATCTGCACTGCAGCTGGGAGCAACGTTCCCAGAACAGATAGACGGACCTCTTGTAATTGGGCTCGCACGAGTGTGCTAGACACAGCTATGTGGACAGTGCACCACTGGCAGAGGTTTGGGCTATTCACCCAGCTCAAGCCCACTTTACTCCCTGGGTCCACGCTCAAGTGGCTAGCTCAAGCCTCCCCTGCTGCATCCAGGCAGCTAAGTTTTAGTGCATTGACACAAGCCCACCAGTGGAAGTCCGTCTCCCTGGGGCCATGGCTACACTGGCGCTTTACAGCGCTGCAAGTTTCGCGCTCAGGGGTGTGAAAAAAACACCCCCCTGAGCCCTGCAAGATACAGCGCTGTAAAGCCTCAGTGTAAACAGTGTCGCAGCGCTGGGAGCTACACCCATAGAGCATGTGGAGTATGTGCAGCGCTGGGAGAGCTCTCTCCCAGCGCTGGCGCTGCGACCACACTCGCACTTCAAAGTGTTGCTGTGGCAGCTCTTTGAAATTTCAAGTGTAGCCATACCTTTAGTTGTGCAGCTCACTCCCTGCTGCAGTGTAGACATACCCACTAAGGGACTGGAAGTGGAGCTGTACCCAGTGAGAGCGTTACGCCAGGTTAGGCTCAGCTCAGACTTGCTTGTGCTGTGTAACTCACGTTACGCTTCACATTTTCTCTGCCCCCTTGTCTCTAGCTGAAGTTCATTTGATTTCTTGATCATTCCTAGCTCCTCTGCTTGAAAGGAAAGTAAACATATGTATTAAAATGGAAAAAGCCTTGAGAAATGCATCCAGAGATGGCAAGTGCTATGAGCCTTATTCTGCTGAGGACCGTAAAATGAAAATGAACCTCCGTGTGATGGGAGGAAAATTGTTCTGCAAGTGAAGTGCCTTCCCACTCATAGGTGTGATTTGGAAGAAGAAAAAAAAAGAAAAAAATTGTGACAAAACACAAACACCTACACATGAGAAATTACCCAATGCGTGTGATGTCTTCATGAGAGAAACACACTGAAGCATGATCCAGTTTCTTTTGCCACTGATCTCTAAGTATGGTAACCTGACTTCCAGGACTCTGCCTCAGGGGACTGGTCCTGCAAATCTTTGGGCATGTGTGTCACTTTTCACACAGGAAAATGACACACAAGTGTAAAATGACTCACATGGTTTTCAGGATCAGGCTCCAAATGTGTAAGTAAAAACTGCAGCTAATAAACTCTGCACGTTCTACATCCCTTCAAGCCAGGTGGCATGCGTATCCCAGTCAAATTTTCACCTCTGAGCTGAGGACACCTCTGAGCTGGAGTTCAGCTTTTCCTTATTTCAGTTCCCAGTGCTCAGCACTCACAACTGCTCCTACTTCAGAATAAAAGCAGCCTGAATTCATTCTCCATTCCTTTTTTTTTTAATTTTCACTCACTTAACCTACCAGCAAATTGTTAATGCTAGAAATTATTTTTAAATAAAAGAACTAAATAAATTCATGGAGGATGGGTCCATCCATGGCTTTTAGCCTGGATAGGGAGGGATGGTGCCAGAGGCTGGGAATGGGCAACAGGGAATGAATCACTTGATGATTACCTGTTCTGTTCATTCCCTCTGGGGCACCTGGCATTGGCCACTGTCAGAAGGCAGAATACTGGGCTAGATGGACCTTTGGTCAGACCCAGTGTGGATGTTCTTATGATTGCCTCAAGATGAAAGGTTCAGATCTGGCTTTTGAAGATAAAATTAGATGATCCTAACAGTCTTCAAATCTGTAAATCTATCTAGTGGACATCTCAGTCATAGAGGTTTTGATCATGAAAGGTGCCGAGTACCCTCAACGCCTGTTGACTACAAGCCCGACTCTAAAACAGTTACTCTTCTGGCTTCAATGGGGATTAAGCACCTCACAGGAGATAGTCAGATTGGGCCATATTTTTTTTTCTCATGGGTGCACAAACCTCATTATGCATATACTGTAATACATGGTGATGTGCTATAAAGGGTTGTAGATTTCACCATCAGCTTTCTGCAGGAGTGAAATGGCCATTTGGTTTATTCAGTGTGGAGTAATACAGCTATGAAGACTACAAGTTTTTAAGAAACCCGGCTTATCCCATTTGGTTGGTATCTGTTAATGAACAAGGGAGGACAATGATAGACAGTGCTGGAGAAAGACAATGGTGTGAGGTGGGTACAAGAAACCTAACAACAGAATGACAACAATATGGGTTTGTCTGGAGTTTGCCATTATCACCTCAGAGCCTTACAGCCGGCTGGCCTTAAAGATAGGCGTCTCTAGAGGAGAAAATGAGATAGAAAGCCAAAAATTAGAGTTAAAACCCAGGCCAACTAAAAGCAAATTCTTTTGTGAATATAAAGTTGTTGGTTTTTTAAAATATTTTTAAACCTAACCCTTAATCCGCCAACAGGCCTCAATCACTATAGGGCTCTCCCTGAGCTGGTATAAATCAGCCTCATTCCATTGACTTCAGTGGAGCTGTGCCAGTTTACACCAATTGAGGATCTGGCCCTGTGTGAAATTTTCTTCAGCCAAAGGTTGACAGGAACATTGCGCTCTCTCAGCTGCTCATTTTCCCATTTTAATTTGGATGCAAACACCAGCAGGAAATTTTTAGCTCCAAACCTATCGTCTCTGGGCCCTGTTAGCTGATATGTCTTTCCTAGTGGACATCTTGTAGCATTGAAGTGAGACTGAAAGCTCCATTTTGTTCCAGTGGTGCACACCACCAACTGGAGGCTTTGCTTAATATTCCTTGACTTGCACCCTTAAGATCAGTGCAGGTAATCAAATGTTACTGTCAGAGGAACAACCTGCTGAGAGCTTCAAGTTTACCTCCAGGTTAAGGAGGGAAGTAACAAGGTAACTGAAAAGCTTGAAATGCATAGAGCTGTAGATGGTGAAAAGTGACTTTTGTTAGCTATATTTCAACTTTTCTGTCACGGGATTGTAACTAGAGCTGTAGAAATAACTTTTGTTTCAGGTCAAGCAAAATTTTGTATTTTGATTACGTCAAAACATTTCATTCATCCTGTAATGAAACTTTTTAAAAATTATTTTAATTAAATTGCAGTAAATTTAACAGTAAAATGTCATTTTGAATGGAGAAATCTAAATGTTTTCATTTAAAAAATGGTTTTTAAATAGGGTTTTTTCAACTGTAACAGTTTGTCAAATTCAGCGCAAAGTCAGAAAATGTTTCAGCTGGCCAATTCTGTACTTTTCAGTGAAAAAAGTTTTGGCTGAAAAACTTCGCTTACCTCTAATTGTAACATTTACACCTATTCTATTTGTCTTAGGCCACTTCATCTTCACAATAATACCTTGTACAGAAGATGAGGCCAAGCAATTTGAAAGTCCAGCATGTTATACGTTTCCTTTTTAAAATCTACAGAGTTTCCATTTATCTTAACAGCTGCAAACTCAGCCATCATGCTGGTGGCTTCTGATTGCACATGCCTTTCTGTCTCTCTTAATCCTCTTTTTTTCCTGCTTCTGCAAGATCCTTCTGAGTCTGGTAAATCTGCCTCTGATTTGAGAAATGGATTTGTTTAATGTAGGTTCAGAAAGAAAAATTACAAATTCATTGACACGTATTACTGAGCCATTGTGGAGATCATGGGCCAAATTCTTAGCTTATGTAAATGAAATCAGTGATGTTACATCAGTTTACATCAGCTGAAGATCTGGCCTCTCTTCCTCTGCATGGTGATATTTGTAAAGAATGTGTTTGTACTTTAAAGTGTTAATAAAGAGGCAATGTGACTAAGAATAGGTGGGTGGGTGTGAAACCACCATATCTCCTGTGCCATTTAAAACTTAGACTGGACAGTGAAATGTAGAATACACAGTGATCCTTATTAGATAGTCATCATTTACCAACCCTACTTCAGTAGTTCCCAGTGTTTAGAAAATAAATAAATGCAACATCCCAGCAAACAATCCTACACTGGCAGAGGGGTAGACAAGACCTAGGTCCTTTTAAGTTATCATAGAATATCAGGGTTGGAAGGGACCTCAGGAGGTCAGCTAGTCCAACCCCCTGCTCACAGCAGGACCAATCCCCAGACAGATCTTTACCCCAGTTCCCTAAATGGCCTCCTCAAGGACTGAACTCACAACCTTGGGTTTAGCAGGCCAATGCTCAAACCACTGAGCTGTCCCTTCCCCCAAATGTGTTAGTGGACACATTTGTGTTGTCTGGAAAGTGCAAAGGGACCTACTGAGATTTGAGTGCTGCACTAGTAGCATCATCACAGCTGAAATCTTAGAAGAGTTGTTTTTCGGTAGAGGCCCAAGGAACACAGGGTATAGCTACACTGCAATAAAACACCCCGGCTGACCTGTGTCAGCTGACTCAGGTTCACAGCGCTTGAGTTACAGCCTATGAAATTACAGTGTAGACGCTGAAGCTTGGATGGAGCGTGGGCTCTGGGATCCCTGTCTATACTGCATTTTTATAACCCCGTGACCCTGAGTCAGCTGACACAGGCAGCCACTTGTGGTTTATTGCAGTGTAGACATATCCACAGAGACACATCCACAGCATCTATCCAAGGTAGCAGGTTTTAATGGTCATTAATGCAAAGCACCGGAAAGCTGTGGGGTGGAGTAACTCAGGGGGCTGGTAGTGGCACACAGTGACCTAGAATGTAGCCCAGTGACTGAAAATTGTTGCTTATGAGACAGACTTTGAAATAAGTAAGTGGTTGGTTCAGTTCAGTTCTTCCTATTCACAGCAGGGTCCTCATCCTTGTACTTATCTTTAAAACACCATGCAAATCTTTGGTGCTTTGTAAATAACGAAATAATAATTGAGCAACTGTCTATATCCCAGAAATCATCCTTACAACTACCACTCTTCTTAGCAAGAGACCAGGAACTGAACGGAAATAGAGACCACTAGCGATGGCCCCTGAGGCTGAGACACAGAGTGGGGTGGGGTACGCAAGCTTGCACTGCCATTGTCAGTTCTGTAACTGCTCCAGGACTATCATGAGGGCTTCACAATCCAGAACGATCAATCTAGCAAATTCCACCAGCATTTAATTCACTTCAATTTGGACTGGGTGTGATTTTAAAAAAGTGGGGAGCCTGGGATTAGGTTTTCACCATTCACTTAGCGCTTGTACAATGCTTTACTTTTTCCATCTTCTGTAAAAATGATAAATCTGGAACTTGCCTCAAAAGAGAATCGAGTATTATAGGCTGAAGTAAACAGGATGAAATTCAATAAGGACAAATGCAAAGTACTCCACTTAGGAAGTACAATTAGTTGCATGCATGCAAAATGGGAAATGACGGCCTAGGAAGGAGTACAGCAGAAAAGGATCTGGAGGTCATAGTGAATCACAAGCTAAATGTGGGGGAACAGTGTAACGCTATTTAAAAAAAACAGCAAACATCATTCTGGGATGTACTAGCAGGAGGTTTATAATTGTAACCCTTTTTCCAGGCGGAGCCAGCAGCAACCAGGGCCAGGTTCAATATGTAGAGGTTCCTTTCCATCGATACAACACAGAACTGGCTCGAGTCCCCACCCAGTAATCTGGGAAAATTATACACCATCGCTTGGCGCCTTTCAGAGGCAATACTTCTCCACTCAGAAGCACAGAGTCTGAGTGTGGCAGCCAAAACTGATTATTTTGCCACCACTCTATCTGCTGAATATCTAAGCAGAGCAGGAGCAAACTGTCTTTACATAAACACACCCAAAGTCTTTCCCGCTCCCAGGGTAGCATTCATTCAGGCCCTGCTTACAAAATCAAGACAAGAGAAATAATTCTTTCACTCTACTCCATGCTGATTAGGCCTCAACTGAAGTATTGTGTCTAGTTCTGGGCACCACATTTCAGGAAAGAGGTGGACAAATTGGAGAAAGTCCACAGAAGAGCAGCAAAAATGATTCAAGGTCTAGAAAACATGAACTATGAGGAAAGACTGAAAAAAATGGGTTTGTTTAGGCCGGACAAAAGAACACTGAGAAGGGACATGATAACAGATTTCAAGTACATAAAAGGTTGCTACAAGAAGGAGGGAGAAAATTTGTTTTCCTTAACCTCCAAGGATAGGACAAGAAGAAATGGGCTTAAATTGCAGTAAGGGCGGTTTAGGTTGGACATTAGGAAAAAATTCCTGTCAGAGTGGTGAAGCACTGGAATAAATTGCCTAGGGAGGTTGTGGAATCTCCATTATTGGAGATTTTTAAGAGCAGGGTAGACAAACACCTGTCAGGAATGGTCTAGAAAGATAATACTTAGTCCAGCCATCAATGCAAAGGACTGGACTAGATGACCTCTTGAGGTCCCTTCCAGTCCTACAATTCTAGTATTATTATTGTTCAATTTTACCTATCTGAAAACTGAGACACAGAGAAATTAAGGCCCCAATCCTGCAAAGACTCACATGTGCTTAGTTTTAAACCTGTGAGTAGACCCATAAAGTTCAGCAGGATTACTTATGTGCTTAACATTATGTGCATGCATAAATCTGTACAGGATCAGAGTGTAGGTGACCAGACCTTGGCCAAATAGTGATTAGAACTGAGAAGTTTCTGGCTTCCACAAACATCCCATAGACCGCAGTGCCTTGGCAGCAAAAACCCAGTTTCTGCTGGCTTAGTTAAACCTCCATGTATCACACTGAAAATGCATGACCGTATTTTCAGTACACCTGCTGTGCTTCAGACTTAGCCTTGTACCCAGAAACCTCATGTAATGAAGATAATTAGTGGTCAGCCTTCAGCATGGGGTTGTAATTAGAGTTTCTGTTCTCTGGGTATTAGAACAGTGAAAATAGTAAGAAAGAAATAGCTGAATAAAAATGCCCAGCGTACAAAGATTAAGGTTACAATTGGTTCTTATTTTACTGTTCCTGGGTTGTTGGGGGTGGGTTTATTTATTTTCTGTTTCTTTGGGTTTTTTTGATGTATCCATCATTGTAACATTTAAGGGGTCAGTTATTTTCTGCCTTCTCTTTTATTCCCATATTGATTTTGTTAATAAGTAGAAATGGGGTTGAGTTAACCCTCCCCAGAAGATGAGGCTAGTCCGCTCCAGTCCTTGTTTCAGGGTTATGTTTATTAGTAGCTCCTTTCATTTGGGACCTCAAAGCCCTTTATAAAAGCCCTTTATAAAAGCCCACGTTCTTTCCTGATTTGCACCCTGTGAAATCCGGTTGACTTGAACAAGGTTACTTGAGATAAATCATAGTAGCAGATATTAGCCTGTTAATTCACCATCAGTGACGATGAGTGATCATGTAAGGTGATTTGTATGACAATAATTCACTCACTACCCCCAAGGAACATGTTATCATCTCCATTTTACTGATGAGGAATCTGAGAACAAAAAGGTTGAGGGTGATCTTTTTTCAAAGGGCTTAGCATCGGCTCCCATTGACTTCTGAGGGAGTAGTGTTAGACCAGCCTTCAGTGATTTTGAAATCTTCCCATCACAGTAGTACCTCCGGGTATTTATTCTCACAAAACCCTCATGCAGCAGGACTGTGCCATTTTAGAGATAATCTGAGTGACTTGCCCAAGGTCACGCATAATGACCTGGTCGGAGCAGGGAATTGAACCCAGCTCTCTCAAGTCCTAGCCTTGTGCCCTAACCAATGGACAGTCCTTCCCACAGTGACTTGTTGGAAGTCACACAGTAAGTGGTGCCAGAGCTGGGTATGGCACATGGACGTCCTGGCTCCCAATTTCCTACTCTAGCCCTTAGACAGTCCTCTGTCACTGAGTATTTTATACAGGGAGCAGCACTCACAAACTGACTTTTATCCAAAAATATATGATGCTTCTAACAAAGTTCCTTGAGGGGCCTTCACTTCTAGAACAGCATGTTCTGCTTATTGAAACCAGATAAAGATATGAAAAGGAAAGTAGCTCTACAAACTCTAGTGCATGTCAGAGCCACACTCATAACAACAGAAGGAATTACAGGTGAAATGAGCTGAGGTGCACAAGGCCCTCTGTACCTCGTAAGACTTATGAGAGTTTGGTCCAGAAGAAAAGGCAGCACAGGGTCTATCTGCAGCTCACTGTGCTATGATGAGGTAGACTTCATGCCAGTTGCACAAGCAAAGGGTCCCCTGCAGGTCCATGGCTGAGGGATGGATTTCCCAGTGCCTGCATCTATTCTGCCCAAATTCTGATCTCTCAGGCTATGGGTGGGTAGTGGAGTAGCGAATTTCATCCCGAGAACATTGCTTACTTTATTATCAAACCACCTCCGCAGAAACAAGGCCCAAACTGTTCAGATTTGAATAATCAGCCTACTTCTGAGGCAAGGAATATAAGGCAATTTTGTTCCAGCCACTCGGAGTGGTACTGAAAGGACAGTAATGCCTCTGACATTTTGTAAAGTCTTGTTGCAGAGTAATAAATCCTGCACTAAAACACAGTGTGGTCTTGTTAGTGGCAAAAATTACCTCTCTCTAGTGAAGTGCCACACATTACTTGCCGCTCCCACCATAACTAAAGTATCTAAGCCTTTTAAAAAGCCTTACTCAGGCAGTGTTTTAAAACGTTAAACTTTTAGCATCTGCTACTCCTCTTTCTTACACCAAGTAATAGAGGAGAAAATTCACCTCTGTGAAAATCAATGAAGTGACACTGGTTTAAAACCAATGGGAGAAGATAATCAGGCCCATGATTGTGAGTGGGGCTGCAGTTTGACCTTGACAGTTGGAGTGTTGCCAATGCTTATGATTTTATTGTGTCATTATAGTTGGTATTAAATCTCAAGCTCTTGGAGACATGTGATTGGGTGAGAATTCCAAGCTTTCTTTTTTCAAAAGTAATTTTTTAACCATCATGGTGGCAGATAAAAACTTGAAAACATGAAGTAAAAGTATCCTAAACATGCAAAAAAATCAGAAGCTGAATAAAAGCATTATTTTTCATTTAAATCTCATGATTTTTTAAAGACAATCTTGTGATTTTGGGGGCCTGACTCAAGGTTTTTGAATGGTCGGGTTGGTGATACTGCAATTAAAAAAAAAAAGTATGAGTGATCAGTAGAGATGTTCAGAATACTTCAAATGAAACATTTTTGTGTCAGAACATGGGGTTTCATTAAATAAAAATTTTCTGTGGGAAAAGATTGGCTTCAGCAGAATTTTCTGTTGGGAAAATCAAAATGAAACATTTCCTTCTGGGTCAGTTAGATATTAATGTCTGTGTCCATCTGAGTGTCCATGAAGTCTCAGTTCTGGGTCCCTCATGCCTCAGTTCTCCCCTTTAGGCTCTGGTCCTTGACTGTACTACATCTCCCATGATGCACTGTGGTATCTCACTGTGGCTGAGCTGCCATGACACAATCTTATTAACATCAGCTCATCTTGAAACAAAACTTTCCATTGCAGATCAACAAATGAAAATGAAAAGCTTCAATTCAGGGGTGTCTAAACATTTATTTTGATCAGAAGAACTGAAATAAATAACTTGATCTCAACCCAGTTTCAATATTCCCGAATGAAAATGTTTCTAAATTTTTCATTCCATGAAACATTTTGATGATTCATCTTTTCATCCCAACTCAAGATAAAAATAGAAGTGGGATAGAAATTCTGTTTTACAATTAGCTCTAGTGATCAGAGGGGGAAGAGCAAAGCTCATGAAAATATCGTGTTTAAAATAAAAGTCAGAAGAATAACTAGTGTGGTCCGACTTGATGCCATTTTTAATGGGAGCAGAAATAGATCCCTAATCAGGAAAGACAAAAAATGTGTACTGAAAGCAGAATTTGCCTTACCCCCGCAACCCGTGGCTCCCTTGGAATGAACTGAAACGCTCACTGAAAGTCATCAGTGCTCATTGCAAGAAGGTCAGAGTTTACCTTGGCTCTCAATAGAGTTGGTTGACTTTTTGCAATCACCCACACACAGAAGTCTCTGTGTGGCAATAATCATAACTATGTTTTCTTTAGAATCATGAAAAACATGGAATATAGGATGAAAGTGGAGCTGTAGCTATGATAGTACACAGGTCAAATTCATTGTTGGCATGAGACTTCCACTGATGTTGAGGGATTTGCCTCCACACAGGGCATCAGTGAATTTGGCCTTTTGTGCCTACTTGGCAGAGACTGTATGTCCAATGCATCTGGGAGAAATAACCTCCTCTGTCCATTGATATTCTATTTAATAATAGTAAGGAATGAGCCTGATAAAGAGTAAGATAAGCTCCTTAAGGGTATCCAAATTAGCATGTCTCACTAGGGTCTTGGTAAGGAATTCCTTCCAGAGACTGACTAGTGGGGCAGGGAGCAAATAAAAAGAGCACAAGACACAATAAACACAGTTTCACGTCTCATTAGTAGGCGATCCAAATCGTTTATGGTGAAATGCAGAAAGGCAGGTCATGGTCTTTTGTTGTTGTAAGAAGCGGGAAATGACCTAGTTTGCAGAGCGTTCAGCCAGGCATTGTCTCTTTACTGTTACTTAATTGGGAATTTCTCATTTTTCTTCCTTTGAAGAGAGTGGCTGCATTCTGAGATTTTGGAAAAGGCAGTTCAGTCCCAGTGTCAGTTAGTGAGGCAGAAACTGGAGACCTTCCTAGAGTTAGAAGACTGAGGAGGGAAAGTGTGTGAACTGGGGAAAGGAGCTCTAATAGAGCAACCCATCCCCAATTCTTTCAAGGGACGTAAGTCGTATTTAGTTTTGACCAGGCATTACCATGGAAGCATGAGGTCACCTCATTAACATAATGACATTATACATTTGGAAAGTACCAAGGATCACCTCTTCCCATCTCCCCTATCATTGCTGGAATTCCACCACATGGAATACGATAGTCTGATTTCCAGTTCCTCCAGAAGAAAGTAAAATAGCATAAAATCCCCCAATGATATGGCATGAGGAAAGTCAATCCATAGATCCCACAAATGAAGATGCTCAGATACCATGGTTTTGAGGATCATATAAGCGCCCAGGCAGGCAGATTAGACTAATAGGTAGATCACCATGTTTAAGTATCACATGGTCTATGAGAAAACTTAGATGTCCATACAGGATGGGATTTTCAAAAGTGCCTTGACTTCCAAACGGGAGTTGAGTGTCTGGCTCTTTTAGATGCTTTCGAAAATCTCACCCAGAATGTACTGCATCCCAGTAATGATGGAGGATCTGGAAAAGATAAATCCAATGGTTGATTGCCCTCTCAGAGAAAATGACAGAGCGAGAAAATGGGTGGGCAGGATGAGCAGAAACACAAACTGAGCCTAATTTTCTTCTTTCTTACACGAGGGTAGATCGGAACTAGCCACATTGAATGGAGTTGCGCTGCTATAAGTGAAGGTGAATCATGCACAAGGAATCCAACAGTACAGCTCTCCAAAGTAGGAACTTGCATTAAAGAGTCATAAGAAGAGAGCCATGCTCTTAAAACACCCTCCCCCGCTCTTAAAAGTCATCACGTTCTCCAGTTACAGTGATTTGTAAAAAGAGCGTCTATCACCTTCTTTTTAAAGAAGTCATATTTATAGTGCTCTATGCAGGCTCTAAGTCATCCTGCCAATGAGAATTCAAGACTCTTAATGCTGTTTTATTACCATGCAGTAAAATGTTACAATATGGCAGATAAATTACTGTCTTCTCAACCCAGTTTAGGATTTTTTTCTGGGCATAGTGGGTGCGATGTATCTACCAAGCTTTGTGTCGTTTGTTTGTCATCTATAGGACTGTCCAGGTGTTGTGTTAACTATAGAAGGGCTCTGATATTGTTGCAATATAAACATATATGACCAGATCCTCAGCTAGTGTAAATCTGCATAGCTCCATTGACTTCAGTGGTTCTGTGCCAATTAATACTAGCTAAGGATTTGGCCCATTGCCAGTAACTTAGCAGAGAAGCTTCTGGCAAGGCTAGGTCCTGAAACCACATCCATCACCCTGAAAATTAGATACAAGGCTTGTGGGAGAGTGTTGAAGCCCACAGAGACAATGGGAGAAGCTAGTGACTGGTTGGAGATATAGGGATATACTGAAGGAAAAGGAGCCAAGGAAATGGGGTGAGTAGGAAGGACCTAACTGAACCCAAGCCTCAAGAAATGTGCACTTTTCTAGCCCACAATCTACATACTCTTCTCCTTAATTAATGAAGCGGAGGCAACATAGTCCAATAGTTAACCCATGGCAGTGAACTTAGGACTCCTGAGTTCTAATCCTAGCTGTGCTTCAACCATTTCAGTTGCCCATGCACTAGTAAGATGGGGGATAACAATTAGAGCAGGTCAAAAGTTGGAATGTCCATTCTCAGGAAAATGCTGAAATTCTGAAAAACATTAGTTCCATTTCTGAACAAAAAGTGGAAATTCCCCCAAAATGTCATTTTGCAATAGTGAAAATGTTTCTTTTTGAAAATTTCTAAATGAAATTCCACATGGGAGCCCAAGCCCAAGCTTCAAGGCAGCCTGCTCACTTGTGGCTCCCAGAGCTTCTAGGGCTGATGTGGAGCAGAGACACTAGAAGCCTTGGGAGTCGCAGCTGAGCTGGGAGTGTGGGAATCGGGGCTCCCAGGGCTTTCTGTCTCCCAGCGCTTCAACAAGAAGCATGGAAGAATTGAGAGCTCCCAGGACTTCCAGACTCCCTGCTGCAGAGCCAGGGGTCTAAACCCTGAGAGTCCTGGATAGAACTGGGGCTTCCAAATGTGCTAGACACCCAGCTCCATGTCAGGGAGCCTGAAAGCCCTGGGTGATATGTATGGCAGGCTGCCTGGAGCCATGGACCCTGGAAAACCTGGAGTCCCTGACCTGGGGACAGTCCTTCAGGCAGGCTACCAAGGAGATTTGAAACCTGCCAAGCAGGGTTCCGTTACCCATCTGACCATTTCACTTTTGACTCATCTCATTATCTGATAGAAGAATGTTCTGTGAGAAAAGTTCCAACCAGTTCCAATGGCAATGCTTACCCAGCTGTGTGAAGATGCTCAGATGAAAGGCCCTACTGAAGTGCAAGATGTTATTACTATGTGTTATATTTGACTATCTCAGAAACAAATTAGGCTGGAGCTCACTATTTTTCTGAAGCAGCCCTGCCAAATTGACCTTAATCACAGCACAACCTGATACTCCCTTTCACAAAACACTAGTGGATGAGTACAGATTAGACATTTTAGAGCTCTTTCCTTCATATCTGCCAAGGGCAGAGATTGTGTGTGAAAATGTTCACTTAGGTCTGCTGACTGAAGCCTGGGTACCCCTGTGTGCCCTCTCTGGACACGTTTAATTACTTATAAAAGCGTTAGGTAAGGTCCTACCCTGTTTGCGCCAGTCTTAACAGATAGGTCATTGTTTGTATGTCAGACACATGGCTAAAGGAGCTTACTCTGGCAAGATACACTGTTCAGTTTTCTGAAGCTCGCGCATTCAAACCAGGAATTTTACTAATCCTTTCTCTAGTCCCTAATGGGCAGCTAACGTGCTCACTAATTACCAAGCCAAGGATTATTTTCCAGGGCTGGTGGAAAAACAACTGCATGGAGACCTTTATGAAGCAGAGAGAATATCAGCACATGGAGAGCTTGTAACATATGGGCACGGAGATTCCCAGCCTTCAATACCTTAACCACTATTAACTCCTTAGACAAAGCTGAGCAAGGGATCTCGGCTCCGAGGCAGAATGACTGCTTAGATCATTTCCACTTAGCGCCACAGATGGGCATTTTGGAATTCTGAGCACGATGCGGTGATGCTAAATTCAAGTGGAAATCTCACAGAAGAAAGTTCTCATAAAGTGCATGATTAGTGCACAGGGACACTAATGGGTTGTGGGTATGTGGGTTGTGGGCATCTGCTTGAAGTGGACTTTTCTCTTCAATAGCCTATTAATGGTATCATTGCCAACATTCAGCTAGTGCTTTCCTGTTTCCCTCCCATCCGTCATTCTTGTTCAGCTTCACCTCTTGTTCCTCCCTCGTTTCTTCTGTAATGCTGTCCTGCTACCCGACTGGCGGACGCTGCCTTTTTCTGTGCCTGGTTTTTCTTAAATCTTTCTCACTGTGTCTTTTTGATCCTGCCCTCTCCACGCTTCTAGTTTCAACATGCTGCCCCTTTCACTCTTCTTGTATTGGCCTCCTGGGGCAGCGTTTAAAAACTACCGGATAGTAAGACGTTTTACTGTAGGGATGTTGTTACACTGGCAAAACCAGTTGGTGAGCCAGTATTTTGCTACTGAGTTGAAGTGAATATAGAATTCCTGTGTACATACCATGTATAGACACCTGCCTCTTAACCGCATTATCTTTATATATAGCAAAAGTAGCTATTGTCCTAGGGGTATTTTCCCAAAAGAGCTCAGTTACCATTTAGGCATGTAAAAGAAGAGCCAATTTGGGTAGAGAAAATGTATCCCTGTGAAAAGTGGATTCTCCGTTTTGCAATGGAATAATCGAATGCGGAATGTTCTTTTCTCAGAGTCCCCCTTACCTTAGACCTTAGTCCATCCCGGGCTTTGCTGCACATTGGGCTACCCACATTTGCCATCCTTGCCTGTCAACTGCCGTTCTCTCCAAATCGTCCCATTTCATCTTGAGGTGCTTGATGTCGTTCAGAACTGTTCGTTTCCATGTTATTCGCGGTTTTCCTCTCTTTCTTCTCGCTTCCATTCATTCGAGGACGTATTTGGTAAGAGTTCTTTTTCCAAGGTTCCCCACAACTGGTACGTTGAGGAAGTCTGTTGTTGGCTTGTTTTGTTATAGCTAGCAGGTGAGAAATATTTTAGAACAGGAGACTGGGATTCAGGACTCCTGGGTTGTTCGCTCTGCCCTGTACTGACTCACTATGAGACATTTGGCAAGTCACTTTCCTACCCTCTCTGTCTCAGCTTAGTTCATTTGTAAACTGGGTTTGGCATTGCTTCTTTACCTCAAAGGGTTGGGAGAGCTTTAATTATCAAATGTTTGCAAAGTGCTTTGAGATCTTTGGATAAAAGGTGCTATCTAAATCCAAATGGTTACCAATAATATTTATGATTATCTGTAACAACATCTTTGTTCCTCTTTTGTATTTGTGCGATGGGATTTTCCCTCCCTCCTTTTATAAAATTGCTAAGAAGTTGCCTGTGCTGTATATAGTTAGGTGTTCATCATAGCAGGCATTAGTTCTATTATTTAATTTCCACACTAGTTGCCCATAGATAAGTGAAGGGATTCCCATGTTTCAGCCTATCGAATGCAGGCTCACCTTGTTAAATTGGTTACAGGATGATAAGTATGCCCTTTGGCTGCTCAGCTGTGGTCACCATTCTGTGATATATTTGGAGCTGGTGGGTATTATAAAAGGCTGCCTTCCCCATCCCAACATGTATGATCTCTTTAATCCAAAGTTAAAAAAATAAGATCATTTCTTTGTAAGCAGCTATTTAGTATGGCACTCAAAAAAGCCTTTTGATTAAAGTAAATTTGGGGTCTTTATTTAGAATTATGGATTAGATGCCTTCATCAACTAGTTTTGGCTTTTATGTGTATCTAAAAAGCCCCGTAATGTGTGTGATTTCAGATCTCTTTGATTATGAAAGGACACTGACAGTGCTGGAGCTGATACACGAAAACTCAACCCTGGTGCAAGATGTAATGCAGAGGCTATATTTTATACTACCACAAGCCAATGAGAGAGAGGCGCAAACCTCTGGTGGTAGGAGAACTTATAATTTGCCCTGGTGACTAGGTATCTAAAGGCACAAAGCATGTGTGCCAAGCTGTCTATAAACATTATATTAATCTTACTTGAGGGCCACTAAAATAGAGAACTCTATCCCCAGATACTCGCATACAGTTTATTCTAATCACTGGAAGGGAGGATCCTCCCCACTGGGAGTTGTAGCTGTCTACAGCATTTGACCATTGAGCCAGATTCTGATCTCATTTACAGCAGGATAAATCTGGAGTAACCCCACTAAAGCCAATGAAGTTGCTCTGTCTCTATCCTGTTGTAACAGCAGAGAGAGCACAGCCCTTAGACAGAAGAACTGCACCAACATGGAATGGTTTAGTAGCATGCCAACCCAAAGATTCAAAGCAAAACACATCCAGGGCCACCAAGTTTCACCTGATTTAATATCAAAGCCATAAATCGGCCTTGGCTTCTTTGAAAGTTCTGTGAACATTTTGATGAGGCTGAGCTGAGTTTCAAGCCTGTAACAAAGCCTGAAAGCAATCGAGTTTCCCCAAGGGCGAGGTAGGTTTTGTCGTGATCATTTTGCACAGCAACTTTATCTGCTGGGGAAGGGAGAAGGAGCTGTTCTATCTGGCAATATCTTTGCATGTTCTTATGCTAATTTCTGTAGACATTTGACAAGAAACTTTCCAAATTGCCTCTTTTGCTGTGAGGCTAAATGGCATTTGTGTCTAATCGCATCTCTATTTTCCTTTTCTTGTAACTAAATTTGACTCGGCTCCATTCACTGATATGCGCCTCTTTGGGGACTCACACTGTGGCAAGTCTATAATATACTATTAGATTCCTCACACCTGCACTATTTAGTGCTTGGATCTGTTGTCTGCCAGCAAAGCTAATTACTGATAGAGTTTGGGGTTTTTTTGTTGTCAAGGCAATAAAACAACCTGAGGGTTTGGAATAAGAAACTAACTCTCATAAAATGTGTCCAAAAACTCATGGAAAAGAAACAATTCAGACTTTATTAGGAGCCATGAATGAAGATACTACTTGAGGCCCTTTAGCCAAAAGAGGATTTCCTTTGCTCCACAGCATAGGAACCATACTGTTGTTACGCTGTAGGCGTGTTTTATCGAAAGCAGAAGGGTATTGGTCTCTTTCCAGCTTCTGTCGTTGTTGAGTAATGGATAAGTCGTCTGTCTTGCAAAAGATCAGTGGTGCTTTGCTACTCAGAAACTTCTCAAGGTTTAAATAATTAAGTTTAATAAACTACCTCTGGCAGATGTTTGTGTTAAACACCCAGATGATGATGATGATGAGGGCCCTAAACTGCTCCTTGATTTGCAGTGGAATTCCTTAGATTTGTTATAATGGGGGTTCAGCGAGTAAGTGCTGGAACTAGGGGTGCTGCCACACACCCTGGCTTGAAGTGGTTTCCATGATATCCAGGGTTTACAGTCTGGTTCAATGGCTCTCAGGACCCCACTATGCAAATTGTTCCGGCACCCCTGGTTCAGCATGTGGCTCATGGGAGGTATATTGGCAAAATCCACAAGCAAAATAAAATGAGAAGGACAAACTGAATGCAATGGTGAGATGATGGCAGTCCAGAGATGGACTGAGTTTGACTTGAGATTTACTTTTCATTGTATTTAGTAAAAAGGGTCCAGAGATGAATTAGAAAAACAACATGGTGTTTATTAGTGAGCCTGGGTTAGGATTTCCAAAGTCCCACTATCAGTAAGCTTCCAAATCCCATTAAAATTCAGTGGGGGTTGTGTCCCCAACTTCTTTATATTCTTTGGAAAATCCCAATGGAATAGGTTACTTCAGCATCATGATCAAGATGAAATATCCACTGAGCAGGATCTGGGATATCAGTACAAACCAGCTCCACTGCCATGAAAACAGAACAACTCTCATTCCCCAATGTCATGCTGTGGTCAAGCTGACTTCACAAGCTTTTTACAGGGATAGCATGAAATTTTCAGCTCTCAAAGGCTTTTAGATTCAGTGGTCTCAGTCTCTGCAGTATTTGCAGAATGTAGCATGGAATGAGGAGTACATTTGTGGCTTCTCAATCCTGGACTAGTTGGAGGCCAGTTTGGCTGCTGGCGGTTTATAGCAGCTCCAGGCTGCTCTAAATTATACTTAGTTGGCTATGGTCCCAAAGAACCATCCATCCACCAGGCATTGCTGGAGCACAGCACATTCTGGCCTTGACCTCTCCTCTTGGGAATGTCTCCAGCATGCCCCTTTCATCAAAGGATGGCACTGAAAGCTGTGCCGGGTCTGTGTCAGCTGGCTCTATGGTGGGATAATCTAACTGTCTTCTGTACACTTTGCACCATGAGAGTAATGCAAAGGGACCAGAGCAGTGGGATCAGGATTGAGCCCAGTATATCCAGTATAAACCCCATATAAATGGATGGGCTTCTGCTTCCTCAGCACAGGAAAATAAGAAGACAGGAAAGAAACTCACAAATACCCTGCTGTTCCGAATCTGCCCACATTGTTATCATTGTAAATCAAGAGAAAACCCTGCTGAAAATAACTCAGTGACATGGGTGGAAAAAGGTAGCAGAATTAAACCTAATATTTCCAGGGAATGGGACACTAGTGCTACCTCTTACCGCCTAATTGCCTCTTCTGGTAATCTATCTAGCCTGGGGCTTTCCTTCTGGTTAAAACAAACCCTCCGTTCGCTGGAAGTATTTTCCCCCCTTTTAGAAAAAATGTAGCTTGAAATATTTAAAAAAATGCCAAGCAGTTTCTAAAACATTCTCGCCTAACCCTATAGGAGTTTTTGAAGCCCCCTGAAGGGGGAAGAAGAAATGAAGAAATATCATGACCTATTCAATATGAAAATTTTGTAATTATATAAAGATATTTTTTTTGAGGAGAGGATCACAAAGTCAAACATAAAGCTTCTTTCTGGAGATTCAATCAATGCATTAGTCATTATGAACTTTCACAAAAACAAAGTAATAATGCACATTTACGTTGCTGTTCATAAATATGAAGTGACAGCCTATGACTTAGCTACTGAAATGATATTTTTGAGCCAAAAAAAGAATAATAGAGGAAATTGAGAAAGCAGAAGGAAGAGTTATAATAGAATTGGGCATTGGCATAAATATAAATCATGAACAGGAGATTGCTTTAATGCAAGGTATGAAAGTCAGAAACTGAAGATGTTAAAAAGATCATCCGCTCGTCTGGTGGAGAATCCCTCGGGCCACGCAACTTTTGACCGAAAAAGCCAAATCTACTCAAACTAGATAAACCCTGTTTAAAATTGCATGAGGAATAACATATCGTTCAGGAACACCCTACTTCAAACTTACACACACAGTTTATCAGGAAAATGCCTGAGGGGAAGAAAGTCATGTTCACCAGCTGGAAAACATTCTCTGCACATAAGCCTTTGTCTGGAGATTCCAAATGGATGTAGGAGTGGTAAATTATCCCATTAAAAATGTAATCTGAAGAACTCAGCTAATGATGTGACCACAGCAGCTTGTTACCAGAGCTGCAGTGCATTTAATCATGGTGGAATGGGTTGGAGTGGCAGCTCTGGAGGCTAATGTTATCTCAACATAGAACAGGTGGGGTACAGCAGCGGCTTCCTCCCAGGCTTGCCCACCACCGTAGCTCACTGCTTAAGTAGAGGGAGAATTTCTCACTGCAAAGGGATGGCTTCACGCTTCGTGTCTGTTCCAACCCAGGCCTCTCTGCTTTAATTGTGAACCTGGAGCTAAAATCTGCCGTGTATGTGTGTGTCTTGTGGGAAGAGGCACAAAGATCCAGACCCAGGGCTCCACTGAGCATTAGGCAGGGTCCCCAGTAACTCTTGTTGTTGCTTCTTGGCCCCAAGGGGTTGAGGCCAACCAGACTGGAAGCCTGGACCAGCTCCCCGAGCAAGCCTGGTCACACATGAAAGTGTGTGTTGGGGGACATTGAGAGATTCTGGAGCAGTCATAAGAAATGCAGTTGGAAACACATCTTCCATGTCCCTTCCATCCATTCAGCTTGGTTCTGCCTTTCACAAGCAGAATGGATCAGGGAGTCTCCTCTGGGCTGCTGCCCCCGCGCACACAAACATACATGCACACTCACTTATGTGGCTTAGGTATGAAAAGCCAGAAGTTAGCTCAGGGTTGCTGAACAGGGCAGCATACCTTCTACACTTAACTTTTGATTCTGTAGCAAATACTTGTGCCGTATCTCATGAAAATCTCCCATCTCTTTCTTCAAAGAATCCTATGAACATTCCTAATTGCCTTTGTGGTACCTTCCTGAGGTAGGTACCTGCCATTGTACTGATGGGAAAAGAGGGAGATGAAGCAAATAATTAGCAGAGAGCAGAATGGGTACTGGCTTGTAGGACTATGCTTAACCCGTTACACTAAACGTTGCCCAAGCAAATATTTACCTGTTCTGCATCTTATTGTTCCTATGTGTAAAGTGGACTTAATGACAATCCTTTGCACATGCATGGCACTTTTTCATCAATAAATCTCAAATGTGGGCATGTACATGTAGCCTCGTTTTACAGATGGGAAAACTGAGGTGCAAAGAAGTTAACTGCCATGACCACAGGGACACAGCAAATGTGTGTTGTGTTTTGGAGTTGAAACCAGGCCTAACGTATTTGGTCCCTGTTGCCTATCTATGGTGGTGCCCAAATTTGTCACTGATGAGCAGGAGGATACTGAATCAAGTTAGTCTCTGGTTTGTTTTAAATACTGGCAGTAAGTTTATAAGGGATGGATTTGTAGTACCTGCCTATATTTGGTATAATTGTACTAGTAGTCAGCTTTTGTCATGAGCTGTCTACTTAGCCTACTGTTGGGTGTGAAAGTTGAAACCACATTGGGCTACCGCCAGCTTCCAACGCCAAGAGCTGGGCATTAGTATGTACATTTTTTCCAAGGAACTTTGGACAGCTCTATTTGCATACAATGTTCACCTTGCCTGAAAACCAAGAGCACATGACGCAGCTGCCAAGGTGCTGCGGGTGGCTGTTTTTAAGCTAATGTACAGTTATGGAGAGGACCCGTGGATAAGCATAAAGAGAGTGTGAAAGACTGATTAGGCTGGGCATGTTTGGCACCATATAATACTATAGTGTGTGTTGCTGCTGTTTGGCTGCATGGCCTGCATAGAAGAAAATATCTGTGAAAAGTCACAGGCATCGGATAGGCTGCACTGACATAGGCCCTTGCAGGCTCCTCTGAATAGGTGTTTCACCTGATCACACTCCTGAGCTAGCTAATCCAAAGGTTTCTTCTTGTATGAGCTTGTGTCCCTCCCATTAGCACTCCTTTGCTCTATACCTTCCATACTCCTGAGTTGTGGCTAAAAAATCCTTCCTGATCTCGCTGCCAGAGGGAGTCAGCAAAATAGCTCTGCACCTTTACATAGCATCCTTGAACCCCACCCCTAATCAGAGTCCTTGACTTCACTCCCTTCACAGTGAAGCTCAGCAAATAACACCAGGAAACTTGGGGGGAATTGTTTGACTCAATTAAAACTGAAAATTTTCAGAACTTTTAACTAATAAAAAAAGTTAACAAAAATTTCATTTTGGGTCGGATGAAATGTTTTGTTTGACACAAAATGTTCCTGGGCATGATCATCTTTTGTAAATAAGAGAAAGGGAAATGGAGAGCTGGAGTCCCAAAACCAATAGATGAGGAGGTGTTGGTGGTGCAGTCGCCCCTTATGCACAGTAGCCCAAAGTTAGAGCACTTGCTTGGGGTATGGGAGACCTAGGTTCAAATCCCTCTTTAGGGCAGATTCTTGAACCCAGATCTGCCCCCTTATGAACCAACCTATTTGGAGTGGGTCTCTCTCAATTTTTCCTATTAAAACTGTTCCACTTTGTGTAAATAATCACTGGAGGAACAAGAATGTAAACATGGTGTTCCCATATCTCTGGTGTGTGCTCTAACCACCAAGCTGGAGAGTCAGTCTCTCTCTGCTCGAATGACTATTCAAGGGTTTCATACAAAGAGGAACAGTTTCAACTGGAGAGACAGAAAGACACTCACCTCCCTCCAAATGGCAGATAGCCTGAGTTAGGGACGGAGACCAGAGTTCAAGTCTTAGCTCCTGTGTGGCAATTTAAAACTGTTCCCACATTCCGACTGAGAGCCCTAACAACTGGGCTGGTGGTTATAAAGGCAGGACCACCAGTTTCTTTATGAAGGGTCAGGGCCAGTGCTTCCATTTAGGTGACCTAGGCAGTCGCCTAGGGCTCCAGGATTTGGGTGAGCGGCATTTTGCCACCCTCTGCGGCAATTCGGCGGCAGGGGTCCTTCCACGCTCCGGGTTTTCAGTGGCAATTCTACGGCGGGTCCTTCACTCGCTCTGGGACCCGCCGCAGAATTGCTGCCAACGACTAGGAGCGCGGAAGGACCCCCGCCTAGGGCGCCAAAAACCCTGGCGCCGCTCCTGTGAAGGGTACCTAAGTCCCCTGGGGAATCCAGCACCCTCCAAATTTTTGGTCTGAAACTATTCACCAGATTTGTGTAAAATTTGCTAATACCGTTAGTCAACCCAAAACTGCATTTTTCAGCCAGTAAACTATTTTTCTGGGGGGAAAAACAACCCAGCTCTACTTCCCAGTAACCCATCACCCCCCTGTTTTGCCATTAGTAGGAGTGCATTTTTTTAAAAAACAAAAGACTGGGTAAAACAGACTTGGACCCAAGTGATTCAATAATATGTAATCACCTCAGAACTCTGACAGCGACCAGAGCCAATGAACACCAGCATCCTGAATATCAGTATTGTTGCCAGCTCTGCTCCCCCGACTCCTGAAAGCTGGACCTCCAGGATTTATAGAACCATGAAGCATTGCTGAGTAGCTGGAAATGTGCCAACCTTTCTGGAAACATGACTCTTGGCAAAACAAGTAACATCTCCCTGGTTGATTCATAGGGCCTGATGCTGATCTGTCTCATGGCTGTGTAAATCAGTAGTGACTCCCTCTGGAATGACACTGGTGTAAAACCAGCGGCAGTGAAAAGAGAGTCAAGCCCCTGGGTTTAGTGTGTCACCTGGTAGCAGGATCCTGGAAGGCTACCCATATTCATGTGTTTCAGTCTGAGCTCTCCTTTCTGGCGGAGGCTGAGTTAGAGAAGCATACTTCAGAATGATTCCGTATCAAGCAGTATATTCAACATGTTTGGTATAAAAATGGCCTGGATTTAGGCTTTTGGTTCTGTATTTGGCCAGAGTCTGGCACGATGGGCTCCTGGTCCATGAATTATTTCATGGAAGTGCCATGGCCTATGCTAAGCAGCTCAGACTAGATGATCTTAGTGGTCCTTTCCAGACTTAGAATCGATGTCTGCGCTCCGAGGCACTACTGCAATACAAATCAACAATAGTAAAGCCTGTAAAATTCCACCAATTCCCACCACCCGGTGATGTGTGTGGATTGTGTCCTGATCAGGTACATCTGCTTCTTTGAAGAGAGAAGCTCCTCTTTCCATGCTGTCTTGGAGTGTCATATAAACCAGGGTGGGCTAAAGGACCTCTCCCCTCTCAGACTTTTATGCCATTTAGCTCCTGATTTACACCAGCACAATAAGTGAATCAGAGTTCCCCATTGTTCGACTGGGATGAAATCTGGATTTGTAGGATGGGATTCTCAAAGTTGTCTAGGCAATTCACAGGCCGACTCCCCATTATTTTGGAAATGGGCATCTGATTGCCATTGGCGGCTTTGGAAATCCCAGATGTGATATGCAAAATTAAGGGAGTGTGTTGGCTAATTAGTCAACTTAGCAGCCCAGATTCAGCTGAAAACCTCCAACAATGTTTCAGGAGCAATGCTACTTATATTGTTTTTGTCATGCAAGGATCTCAAAGAGCTGTACAAATATTACTTAAGCCTCACAACATATCTCCATAGCAGTAGCATTATGAAATCATGGGTAAAATGCAGCATGGGAAGAATTAATTGGTGCTTTGCATAGAGTAGACTCGAGTGCGCAGAAATCCTGGCTCACCCTACCGTGGTCTACCCAGTGAACAGCACTCCTTCCCTTTGCTTCTGTAGGTACTGAGGGGATTTTCAAGGCTATGATTGGTCAACAGCTGAGCAAGGATCATTGCTTAAAGGTGGCAAGAGCGTGAAATGTAGTTTGACGTGACTTGCCATCCTGTTATATGCTGCTGGCTCTATACCGTCATTATTTGCTCCTGCGTGAGCATGTGTACTCGGGAATTTGATTCTATGAATGTAGCCAGGACTCCCCTACACTCAAATTCTATGAAACACCAGTCTGACTGGCTAATGAACTGCAGAATAAAGCCCTTTCCCCCCAGTTCCCTCTGGCACAGAGGTGGGCAAACTATGGCCCGCAGACCACATCTGGCCTGCAGAACCCTCCTGCCCAGCCCCTGAGCTCCTGGCCTGGGAGGCTCGCCCCCAGCCCCTTCCCCCGCTGTTCCTCCTCCTCTGCAGCCTCAGTGCACTGTGCAGCACCGCACCACTGGGGCAATTCTCTGGACAGCCAGGCAGCTGCTGGGCCTGACCCGGTGCTCTGTGCTACACGGTGGCATGGCTGGCTCCAGTTTGGTGGTGTGGCTGTAACGCCGCCAGCCACCGGTGCTCCAGGCAGCGTGGTCAGGGAGCAGGGGAGGTTAAATAGAGGGCAGGGAAGTTTGGGGGGGTCGTCAGAGGGGATGGATGGGGTCAGGGCAGTCAGAGGGCAGGGAACGGGGAGTTGAATGGGTGCAGAAGTCCCGGGGACAGTCAGGAACAAGGGGGAGTTGGATGGGGCAGCAGGGAGCAGTCAGTGGTGGGGGTTCCAGGAGCTGTCAGGGAGCAGGGGAGTGGATGGGTCAGGGATCCTGGGGAGCCATCAGGGAACGGGGGGTTGGATAGAGCAGGAGTCCCGGGGGGGCCATCAGGGGGCAAGAAGCAGGGTGGGGGATAGAGGGCAGGGGCTGGGCCATGCCTGGCTGTTTGGGGAGATGCAGCCTCCGCTAACTGGCCCTCCATACAATTTCCGAAACCCAATGCAGCCCTCAGGCCAAAAAATTTGCCTGCCCCTGCTCTAGCATTTCCAGCCATGTTGATGCTTCAGGATTTTCATGCAATTATGTGCAGGATCTATCTCTTGCTTAGCAATCAATCAATCAATAAATGTGTTCAGCATCTGTAACAATGGGAACACTATGAAAACATTCGGCAGATCTGAGCTGCATGACTCCCATTAGAGTCACTGGACAATCCACAGCTAAAATCCGACAGAACACTTTGAAATTATCCTCCACCATACCCCAGCTCCTGCTGGAGCCTATGCATGAAGCTTCCCCATTCAAGTGTGTTCCCTGTGTCATTTCCATCCAGTGAAAAGAAAGCACAGAGGAACTGTAGACTCAGATTAGTCGCAAAACCAAATGCTTTTAACTTCAAGGCCAAATGGTGCCATGACTGACTCTCTTCACATAACCCCATTAGCTGCAGTGGGGCTGACAGGTTGTAAAGCAAGAGCACTGTTTAGCCTGTAGTGTCCCAGGTTTATGGTAACGAAAAGCTGATGTATTTTTCTAACCTTAAACTAACCCTGAATATGTTCCAAGAGCTGTTTCTGCTTTGCTAATACTACCCCCCCATCCCCGCCCCCCAGGGCTACCAGAGACCGAATACCGAAGTCAGTGCTGTAATTTCTTTCTGTGCTATAACAAGTGTGGGCACTTGTTGATTCCATTATTCTTTGTTGCCGGCACCTTTTATTGGTGGTATCTGCATTACAGTGTGCCAATATACAACCACATAATAGGAGACGATCCTCTGCCTTCTCACACTCTAAAGAGACAATGGGTGGTGGGGGCGGTACAGAAGCATAAAGCAAGGAGGTGATTTGCCCAAGGTCACACAGCTGGGCAGTGGCTGAGCAGGGACTAGAAGGTAGATCTTCTGAATCCCAGTCCAGTACACTATGCACTAGACAATATGGTTTAAATGTTCCTTCATCACTGGACTGTGAAAAACAATCTTGTTTTGCCGTTAGAGCAAGGGATTAAGTAGCAGGTCCTGGGTTCTGATCTGGCTGTGACCTTGGCTCTGCCTCGGTTTGCCTGTTCTTAAAAAAGAGATAGCAATACTTCATCTCTTCATGGTCCAGCGGATTGGGCACAGATCTTGGCGTAACGAGAACAGGATTCTATTCCCAACTCTGGCACTGACTCACTCCATGATTTTGGATAAAGTCCTTCAATTCTCTGTTCCTCTGTTACTTCATCTGGAAAATGAAGGTGCAAATGCCTGTATTATAAAGGGTGGTGCAAGATTCAGTTCATAAGAACTGAAATATGACAAGGATGGACATAGTTCATAGGCACTGAAATATCATCGTGAAGGTCACAGTATAAGTGACTAGTTTTGTTATATGATTTCTTTATTTGCAAAGTACTTTGACATCATCAGATGAAAGGAACTACTTAGTGGAAAATATTTAGTATCATCATCATTATTATTATTATCAGACTAAGCTGAACTACTGATCAGCTAGTGAAGCAGTACAATGATTTAGAGCCCAATCTAAGCTGATGGGAGTCCTTCCATTGATTTTAATGGGCACTGGATCAGACCCTTAGTTGTCTGTGCAAAAAAGGTAGGAGACGTTTAAACCCATTTTTAAAGGATCTTCTAATATTGTATTTTCATGATTTAGTGAAACGTAATCAGTTTGCAGGCACACACTTGTCTGGCATGTCTGAATAGTTCGTAGAAGCTACTTGAGTTATCAGCTCCATTCCTATTAATGTAGGTGAATGTAATATATTTAGCAGTTTGTCACATCTGCCAGGGAAAGAAGTGAGTAGGAATAAGTAGGAAATAGCATTTGCCTTGTTTGCTAACTGCATATTTAATTGCACTCTAACAGCATACATAGTGATGCTCCACAGACTCAGGTTCATTGCAGGGCATCACGAGGGGAGGGGAGCGTTGTAAGTGCCTCTTAAGTTCCTTTCTAGAAGACCAGTAGAGCAATGGAGACTTGGCTTTGTTATGAATATGGAAGAGTGGAGGGTGAGTTTTACAGTCAGTCTCCAAAATATATTTTCTTCTTCACCAGGAGACCCATTTACTCAGTTGATAATTATTACATTTGTAATGCAAAGATGATGAGGTATTCGGTTCCCTTGTTACCCAATGGAACTACAAAACTTCTTTGGGGTACTGTACCTTGGCTGGTACCAGAAAAAAGTGTAGGTCAGGTGTCAGGTACCTGAATCTGATGCCTAAAAGTGACCAAGCTCAAACTGTCATCGATTTTTAAAAGGTGATTCAATGAAATATGCTGATCATTTTACAGGCCTTTTTTGGGGGGTGAGGGAGAGACAGATGCAGGCTGATTAATTCAATCATCCCTGTGGAATGAGTGAGATCTAACTAATTTGTCAAAATAATGACCCTTGGTCATGAATTAGGACATCCTGGCTTTGGAATCTCACTCTCTGCAGAGAGAGGATGGAGCTCGGCGCTACAACAAGGTGCTTGCTTTGCAGTGTATAATGAGGCTTGAGAACTAGCAGCAGCAGCAGCAGCATGTGCTGATGGCAGGAGGTATGTCAGAGCTTTATTGATGTTTTCACTTCTGCCTGGCAGAGGCAGCGCTTTTATTTGTCAGAGCAGGGTGCCTGGGAATACCAGGGGTTACTCCCTTTCTACAGCCCCATCCTTCCCCCACAAGAACATGCAGCACATGTACACATTCTCACTGCTGAGTTTTGTGCAGTTTTTCTCCCTCTTGATTAAAAAAAGAATTATCCCCAGGGACCAAGAGGTCAGCATCCTACTCACTGCCTTTCTTAAGGGGCTGTGGATAGGGTGCATAGAACATGGACAAGAGTGAGGATGCTCCCCTCTTCTGGCAATTGTCAGAAATTAGTAGCCTGAGCACATCTGTGTGCAGCAAGGAGCAGGTAGGTCTTTTGGTGGGTTCACCAAAAATAGCCAGATTAGTGTCTGTGGGCCAGATGGTGAACCCCTTCCTCACAGGGAAGGAGTGAGTCGCATTCAAGCCCTGTTTTTTTTCTTCTGAAGGAAGGTAATACAGTTACATACACTTGTCCCCAAACAGCCCCATTACCTCCTCTAATTAAGAGTGCAGCCTACCATTCCTGCACTAGCTAAGTGCAGAGAATCAGGGTCATCAGTTAGATTTCCGTTGGATTGCTACCACTGTGAAGTGTTATTGCTTTGGATAATGTACTCCTGGAAAGTAGCTCACAACTCTGACCACTGCTGCTGTCTCATAGGGCTGAACTCCCAAGCTTTTGTTTTTAACAGCTTGCTGGTAAGCCCCTTGCAAGTCTCGGAGTTACTTTAATGACGACAGTGAGTTGGAAAAGGTGCTGGCTAGCCCCTTAGCGTGTCCAGATCTGCTGATTCTGAGCTTTCCTGGGTAGTTTGTGTGCTAGCGACTGTGTTTACACACTAGGTTACGCACTTCTCTGCAAGGTGATTTTTTATCTTACTCCTAGGTCTCTTTGAGAACTTCTTTGTGAATTTCTCTCTCAGTGTCCAGTCTCTGGAAGACGTTAGCCCATCAACCCTACACTGGGATGCCCAAGTCCCTTATTATATATTTTCCCAACAGATTGTCTCCTTTTTCTACCCTCTAAGAGATATAATTGAATCCATGCTTCCGGCAGACACAGCAGAACTCCTTTTCCCCTGTGCCAGCACCGTACCAGGGAGTGGAATTAATCTAGAAGATTACCTTTGAAAACATTTTATTACCCAGCCAGAAATCATCCTGTCCTTGTTGCTGTGACTTCCTAAAAGGCTGATGTAGCAGGACTGGCTAGATGCTATCCATGCTGGAGACTGACTTGAATAATCTTTTCATCACATAGTCAGTGCCCCACTTGCCTTTTGCACCACACAGTTGCTCAGAAGAATGGCTAGGTTACATAGGTTATTTCAGCAATATTTGGCCACTGTTCTATTAAGCACCAGGTGGAGGATGACCTAAGTTCAGGAGTAGACTGTTGGTCTCAGCTCATGGGACAGTGGAGTCTGAGAGCACAGAGGAGTTCAGACTCTCTCCTGTCCTTTCATCTTGTCCTTCTCATCTCCCTGCAGCTTCTTTTTTGCCCACCTCTCCTCCGTCCCTTTCCTCCTATAAGTACCATTTATTCCTTGGAGGTCTGGCTTTATACTTGGCTTAGGTCAGATAGTTTTTCAGTGGTGTCCATGGTTAAAACTTGTGTAGATTCTTGGAAAGCAAGTTAAAAGAGCAGGAGACTTCTGGGTAGACAGCAGGAGTGCTGCTGTGACCCCGCTGTTAACGAAAGGACTGGACTTCAGATCAGATCCTTGGACAGAAGTGTTGCATCTTCTCTGTTCACAACATCAGCACTTGCTCAGACTGGTTTCTCTGGTGTATGTGTGTGGTGAGCAAGCTGGCATTTGTCTGGCCTCTATTTCCATTGTTTCTGAACACCTCACAATCTTTAAGAGATTTGGCCTGACAACACCCCTTTGAGGGCGCTGCTCTGATCCCCGTTTCACAATAGAGAAACTTAAGAGACTTGCCCAAGTGACACACGAAGTCTCCAGAGGATCCTCCCCAGGCCCAGGCTAATGCCCCAACTGCTGCACAATCCTCCCTGTCACACTGCTTTCAATAAGTCCATTGGCAGAGCTTCATATTCCCTGTCCAGATGTAGAAGTGTCACTGCTGACTCCTCAGCAGCCCCCTGTCACTGCAGCACCGATGTTGACTATTAGAGCTGACACTCCCTGTCTAGAGATTTCTTGGAAGCTGGGAAAATGAGCATCTTGTCTCAAAAAAAAAAAAAAAAAAAAAAAAAAAAAAAGGCAGTGCTTCCAGTGCACGACGCAGTGACTGAGATGAGAGATGAATGATTTCCAGGAGCTGTGTGATGCATCAGCTGGGTGTCTTTTTCTAACAGTTTGGAAATCCAGAACCATCAGTGAGGATTTACATTTCTCTTTCCTTTCAAGCTGTAAAGGGAAATTGATTTTTATGTTGGTCTGACTGTTTTTCCTCTACTTTTGCTGGACCACATCAACAGCAAGTGTCGCAGCAGCCCTGCTTAATGCAGCAATAATGGGCATGTCTTCTTTCGTCTCATTTGATTGTTTGGGATTTTTAATTAAGTTTTGTGTTTGATTGCATTCAGTGCTGAAGGCCTTTTTAAAAGAGGATTTCACTGGGGTTGTCTTTTAACATGGTAATAATGAAATTAGTTCCAGACAGACATGAATCACAGTTCAAAGGTTGATCTTTAGCAATAAGTGAAACAAACAAATAAGCCTTAAAATAGCATTTCCAGTTATTCTAGATAGATAACAGGTAGAAACGTTATTGGCGCTCATGCTTCAGGGCATAAACTGGCCAGTAAGGGAGTCAGGAAGAAACTTTCCTCTGTGGGGTTGTTTAAAGGGTTTGGGCAAGGTCTGTGACAGCTGTCATCTTAGCTGACAGACTGGGGAGTGAACCATGGACTTCCTGAACTAGGAGCATGAGTTTGAGCAAAGGCTCCCTACCAGTGGCAGCAAAAGACTCCTGTTCTCTGTGGATCAGGCACCCAGGAGGACCTGTAATACACGCTAGTGAATTACACATGCACCCAGATATGTCCCATGTAAGCCCTCAGAATATGGCCCAAGTAGTGTGTTGGCTTCATGTCTTCATGTCAAGGAGAGTTCACTTCTGGGCCTTCTTCAGAAGCATCCAACACAGCCAAGTGTCAGAACTGGGATACGGCACTAGATGACCTATTGCTCAGGTCTGGTGGGGCCCTTGCATTGTTCCTCAGTCAAATTAATACAGTGTTGAAATTGTTTAGAGAATGGAGCTTTCCTCCAGCTTTTCTCCCAAGGACAAAGCTGAGTACAATGAGCATATATATGGTCAGGTGTCTTCAGCATATCCCTAGACAATTTTTCTAAACATTATGCATTATTCTGAGCTATCCACAACTATTACAATGCTGATTTGAATTTGCTCAGGGAGCAGAGTTATTGTTTGTGGTTGGTACAATCCATCAACATAGCCTGCTAAGGCTAGATGGGGAAACGTGTCTCAGGGAAATGAGAAGAAAAATAGTCTGTTCTTTAGAAAGACAGGCTTGTTACCATAATTGTAATATATGTGACCTTAGTGCCTGCATGGGAAATCCATTGGAAATACTGTACTGCACACAGAGCATCAGGAACCAGATGGTGTGAACCATTACTGCTGTGGTTAACAGGGGCAGGATTCACTGTAAATATCACCCAACAAATTAAGTTACCATGAGAGTTAAAGCTCAGAACCTCAGAAGTAAATAAAGGCAGCAATGCTAAGCCTGCCAAGTGCCAAACTGTGGTACTTGCTCTGGGAGTGCCAAGAGAGTAACAAATTCTGGGACATAGTAATAGAGTAGTTACCAGAGGTTCGGCATGTCTGTCTAATCAGAGATAGGCAAGCTGTAACAAGAGGAAGGACGTCTTGTGACCAAAGCGCGAGACTAGGACTCAGGAGGTCTGTGTTTATATCTATCACAACTACCCTGCAGAGCCTTACGCAAGTCCCTTAATCGCTCACTGACTCAGTTTCCCTTTGTCTCTCATGTTTATACACCTCTACCTCGATATAACGCTGTCCTTGGGAGCCAAAAAATCTTACCGTGTTATAGGTGAAACCATTGTGGCAAAGTACCTGCCTCTCCGTTTGTTAGCTCAGTCCCTTTTAGCCTCGGAGACACAGGCTTGGGCAAAGTAAAAGAAAAAAAAAACCCTTCCCAATCTCACAGGGTCTGGCTGATCCCTTCTCAGCCAGCCCCTTGCTCTAGTTTCCTCTCCTTCTGGGGAGAATGCAATCTGCCTTGCAAGAAGAGTCTCAGAGTTCAGCTGCCCCTACTTGCTGGCAGCTACTCTGCTTCTCTCTTCCTCCCCCCCCTTGCTTCCCTGCCAGGGAGGTTTTAAAAAGGTCTCCAGCAATTGGGGCCAGCTGAACCTAGTTAGTTCCCTGCTAACCCCTGTCCCAGCTGAACCTTATTCCTCCAGGGCTAAGCCTTCCAGGACCAATTACTACCCCTCTCCTGGTAGCTAATTGTCCTGAGTTTGCCACACCATGTTATATTGAACTTGCTTTGATCCACCAGAGTGCACAACCCTGCCCCCTAGAGCACTGCTTTACCGCGTTATATCCAAATCCGTGTTATATCGGGTGGCGTTATATCAAGGTAGTGGTGTATATTGTAAACTCTTCAGGGCAAGGGTTGTCTCTCCTAAGTGTTTGTACAGCATCTGGCACAGTGGGGTCCCAATCGCTACTGGGGCCTTTCAGTCTGACTGTAATATAATAATGAAACACCATCAGGAAGAAGAGTTTTCATCTGAGATGGACTGATGCAGATGGCAAGGGAGAGTGGCCTGCACAGTGTACAAGCCAACATAGCCAGGGAACAGCCACTTGCTGGCCCACATAGAAGCACGAGAGGTGGGATCCCACAAAGGCAGAGAAGATGAACACATTGAGGCCATGAATCCTTGCTACCCTTAGCACGAGCAAGGAGGTGAAATCCGTAGATTTGTTCACTTGGGGCCAATCCTGAGCCCAGCTCAAGGGTCAGCCTCGAGACTGGACTGATGCACGTCAGGGCTGTAGCAATATTTGGGCCCACACATATACCCTAATTATGAGTTTAACTGTAAAGAGTGGGTGAAAGTTCACAAAATGTCACAATAACCAGTAACAACAAATGTTGGTGGGAAAAAGTGCAAAAGGGAGGTGGAAAGACTGAACTAGTCCAAACAAAAAGGCCCATTGATATAACTCAAGGACCGTGTTAAGATCATGTCTGGTGAACAAGAGATGCTAGAACTGAAAATTGATGGACTAATACTCGTATGGAAATTAGGTCTAACCGGTCACCCATTGCTCCCTTTTCTGGTCCTTAAAAGAAAAGATTTTGGGGGCAGAATGGGGGGAAAAGAAAGCTCAAGAACAAGTGCTGATTAAAAGAACGGAAAAGAGCAAGCTTCACAAACTGCTACTCCCATCATCTCCTAGGACCCCAGGATCTACCATGGCACCGCTGGGTCTTTGTTGTCCTAGTCCTGAGAGATGTGCTGACCAGACTGGACCAAAGACAGGGACCCAGATGACATCACCAACTCCACTGGCTCTGACTGAATCCCAAATACCACCTGAGATATTAAACTTTGTTCCCCCGCGTCGACATATCCTTTTTCTGCCCCACCTTATTTCACCTTTTTCCTACCCCTCTCCCTTTTCCTCCTGTCTAATCCAAGTCTGGCTTAGCTAGCGAAGACTGTGTATTTTGCAATTCTACTGTAAGCCTGTGATCAGAAAGGCAAGCAAAAACAATGCCCGAAACAACCCAGTGCTGGTCCAAGTTTGCCACATCTTGGGGCGACTAATAAGAATGTATGTTTTACCAGCAGTGAGACTGCAAGGGAAAGTCAGCACCAGAGACGGAAGCTGCCTTTTCTATCTTTGCTGTTCTTTTCTCTCTCCTCTTGTGTGTGTTTGGTTTGGTTTGTCTTCTAGGAAAGGGGGTCAGAATTTAGCAACAGCAGCAGCTCCAGCCCATCTCAGCTCACTTCTTCTCTTTTACCTCAAAGGGCAGTTATGTTACCATCTAAGAGACTATTAGACAAGGCGGGGGTGCAGTGGGAGGGTCTTTCTGAAGACATTCTACAGCTAAAGAGAATGGGGAACAAAGGATGTTGTTAAAATGAAAGCCTTACTTAACACTTTGCATTCCAAAGGCTTGGCCATTTTTCCTTCTTTTTCTGTATCTTTAAGTAAAGGTGCCACAGCGCTTGTCATGGTGTTTGCCAGGGTACTAAGCAGGCTGAGGTCTCTGTGAACCCCAAACTTTGTTTAAAACTGTTTAATGGTGGACAGTTCCAGGGTCATGTTCACGTTTAAGACTCTTTGGGCCCATTTATTCCATTGAAATTAATACAACAGTTCAGGGGAAGAGGAATTTTCCCCAAAGGCCGCAGAAGCAGCTGCTAAGTTGCTACCCAGAGCCTGTTGTAATGCAATGGCTTGAGTGCCCTTGTGGCTTCCTTCCTTTTCCAGGGGCAGAAGATCCTGAGGTCTCACCCTCACATAGGCGCCGAGGTTCTAATCTGCAGGAGGGTGCTTCCCCTGGGCTCTGTCCAAGCCCCACCCCACTCCACCCCTTCCCCCAAGGTCCCACCCCAGCCCTGCTTCTTCCCACCCCCCTCCGTCCGCCTCTTCTTGCCTCCACCCTGCCCCTTCCCCAGCCAGTTCCACCCCATCCCCCAAGCATGCTGCACCCTCGCTCCTCCCCCTCCTTCCCAGTGCCTCCTGACACCACAAAACAGCTGTGGGGGAGGCGCTGATCTGTGTGGCCCACAGACAGGCAGGAGGCGCTGGCGGGAAGGGGAGGGTCTGGTAAGAGGGTGGCTGGTGGGTGCTCAGCACCCACCGTTTTTTTCCTGTGGGTGCTCCAGCCCCAGAGCACCCGTGGAGTCAGCACCTATGCACCCCCAGATCTACTCCCAGCCACCAGTAGCCTGGTACCACACAGGGAGAAAATGCACCCCCATGCGTAACTCCTTGCACACCTTGCCACCACCAGCCTTCCACAGTGGAACTGCACTAGCTGCGCAATCAGAGGAGTTTCCCCAGCTGCAGAGGAAGGGCAAGAGTTGGCTCTTTATGAATACTGGTCTCTGAGTGTTGACGGACAGCCATGTCACTGAATCATTTCCTTCAGACACTGCACTGGGACAAACAGGTTGGTCTTTTCCAGACCACTCCCAGCGACGTCTCCCCTAAGCCCAGCCAAGCCTGCTGTAGGGTGGGATATTGCCTGAGCAAAACTCTCCCTCTTGGAGCTACAGATGAAAAATTTCATGAACATCAAAAGGGAATTTTTCCTTACAAAGAGATTTTTCCTTTTTATGGGATGAGCAAACCTCAGTGAACATATGATTTCTTTTGGTATTGATCTTCCAGCTTTGTTTTTATTGTTCTACAGGCAAGTGAGAATAACACACACTGTACTCTGTGCAACTATGGGAAAGTAACTCTGGTAGGGCATAAATCATACCCAGTAAATCCAGCCTAATGCAGATTTGCTCCCTTATATAGAATAATAGAAATATAGGGGCCTTGAGAGGTCATCTAGTCCAGCCCCCTGTGCTAAGGCAGGAACTAAGGATACCTAGACCATCCCTAACAGATGTTTGTCCACCCAGTTCTCAAAAACCTCCAGTAATGGGGATTCCACAACCTTGGAAGCCTAATCCAGTGCTTAACTATCCTTGTAGTTAGAAACTTCTTCCTAATATCTAATCTAAATCTGCTTTGCTGAAAACCAAGCCAATTATTCTTATCCTGCCTTCAGTGGACATGGAGAACAATTAATCAATTCGTCCTTACAACAGCCCTTAACCTGTTTAACGGCTTTCAGATCCCCTTCTCAGTCTGCTTTCCCAGTCTGAACATGCCCAGGGTTTTTTTAAACCTTTCCCCACAGGTCAGGTTTTCTAAACTTTTCATCATTTTGGTTGCTGTCCTCTGGATTCTTTCCAGTTTGTCCACATCTTTCTTGAAGTGTGGTGCCCAGAGCTGGACACTGTATTCCAGCTGAGGCCTCACCCAGGTAGAGGAGAGTGGGACAGTCACCTCCCATGTCTTACATACAACACTCCTGTTAACATACCCCAGAATCATATTAGCCTTTTTTTAAACTGCACCACATTGTTGGCTTACATGCAATGTACGATCACTATGACCCCCAGAAAAGTGTGGCAGTGCGGTGCAGTGCAGTGCAAAGTACGGTAAAACGAGCAAATATTATGGTAAGAATCTTTTTATATCATTTGTGAATTACATGAATAGAGCGAAAATGTTTTCATGGACATCAACCAAATCACCTAATGGAGTGCTCGTGGAAGAGGATGGGTCAGCATGAAATATCCTGCGTGTGGCACCGGTTTTATTATGATTATACACAAAACTATGGTAACTGCAGTCATGTTACTAATCTTCAAATACTTTGGCTCAATGTGGTCCACACGTATGATTCCGGGCAAGACCTGAAGCCAGTTATTGCTTCTGAGCTAGGCAGTGCTTTTAGCACATGGCCCATAGTAAGGGGAAGTACATTGATGTGCTTAGTAGAATAACGCTTTGGAAAGTTATAATACCTCCTGGGACTCTCCAGATACACTGGGATGATGTAGAAGTAATTTGCAACATCCCTTTATGGGTGCATGTCCCCTCTTCCATATGTGACCAGCCAGACTCCATCCAGTTGCTCCCAGTGGGGAGCAGCCCCTGCGTACCCCCAAGTTTCATATGCAATATGGTCAGCCTTAACACAGGCTACACAAGGCAGGGTGAGTCCTTATTCCCTTCCACTCCCAACACAACTTTTGTTAGACAATGGAGCCTGTATTAGGAAACTAAAGAAGGATTGAATCTCCCCGTTACAGCAGGGGTTAGTCTGTATGACTGGCTGCAGTTTTCCCTGTCTGTGTTTAGTCAGTCTAAGCCGTTGCATTCTTCACCAGTTCTATTTCACTTGGAAGCTAAAGCATTTATTATCTGGAGACAAAGAGGCCGTCTCTGTTTCCCTCTTTTCAAGATCCAAAAATCAAAAGCACTTCCTCTCACTGTACATTATTCCTCCTCTTAATCTTCACATGGGGGGAAAATATCACTCATTTCAGGATTAAAAACGATCGGTATTGAAGGAAATGATGTTGTTCCCCCTACGCCAACCCCAGATTACCAAATCATAGCCCAGGGAGTGCTTGTGGTTTTCAAAGCGGAATCTGAAAAGGGTACGGAGCATAATTATCATAAAGACATATAGGATTTGCACATTACAAATGATTGTGGCTTCTGCAGTCTTAAATACTAGGGGACAGGGTCAAGATGGCAGCTCTGATTATGCGTAAGACTGTGGTTGACTTTTCTTGGCACTTCTATGTGATAGCACGTACATTTCAGCAGCTTGCTGGTTCAGAGAAGTGGACTCTGAAATGAGCTCATTGTTTTGGCCATGTTGTGCTGGTACAAACCCATATCGTCTGGCACATTTCATAACAGGAGCCTCCGGCGGACAGGAAGTTGCACCCTTTCCTTTCCAACTGGAATGCAGGAACAGCAAGGTAGCCAGCAGCAACTCAGGAGTGGTGCTTGTGGATAGGGTGGATAGCAGTCAGAATAAATGAAACCATTTGATTTCTCTGTGCTGTTTCCTGAATGTCAGGAATAGAATTTCATCCTATTCGACTTCAGACAGGACCATGTCAGGCCTTCAGTCTGGTTGTGTCTCCTCTTCCCTGCTGCAGACTGAAAAGATGTAGAATTGTATTCTGATAACAATTAAATCTGAGGTAATTGATCTATCAAGTCCCTATCACCTCCTCATTATTTATAAAACAATCTTCACAGCATTCCATGTGGATGAAGGGAATATTATTTGATAAACACAATACAGAAAGATTAGGTATGGTGACCAGATAGCAACTGTGAAAATATGGGACAGAGTGTGGGAGGTAATAAGCGTCCACATAAGAAGAAGTCCCCAAAAATGGGACTGTCCCTTTAAAAATGGGACATATGATCACCCTAAGATTAGGTGCCCCAGGTCATCTAGAAAGTCTGAGGCAGAGCTGGAATTTGAACCTAGGTTTGCTGCGTAATAGTTTAGTGCCTTAGCCATGGGTTCAGGCTCATGCTCCTTCTCTGCAAGTGAGAGCAGCTTTATGGCCTTCAGTGGCAATACCCCAGATTTTCATAAATGTAACCGAGTTTAGAATCTGACCTATAGTGATATGTATTGCTGGACTGTAGTTAGAGTTTCACTGTGGTGGATTGTTATGATTTGTTACTTCAGTTCAAGCTGGAATTGGTCGGAGAAACTTCAGTAGAACCATATTATATCAGAATACACAGTTCTGTCCCAAATCAAATAGCTTCACAAAATCAGATTGATTTCACTGCAGTTTTGTTTCAGAAGATAACTGGGGTAAGGGGCTGGGGAGGAGAGTGACAACAGTGTTGAACATTTTGTTCTGAAAATGTCAGAACATCTGGTTCCTACATTTTTGGAACAGAACATTTTGATTTTTCATTTTTAAACAATGCTTCATTTCAATTTTTTATTCTGGATGGTATTATATATTTTAATAACACAGAATTTGTTAAAAAAAAAAAGACAAAATTGAAACAAGATGACTTTGTCAAAAGAGAACATTTTGATTGGCTTAAAGCAATTTTTTCTTTCAAAATTCTCTGTTAGGCAGATTTTTGAATTTTTTCATTTTCACTTTGGTTTGGAATGAAGCCAAGTTTCAAAATCCTTCACAGATTAGAACTTCCTCCACAAAGCTATAGCTGCAGTACCGAGAGGCAGGGACCGCTGAACATCAGAACTGTACCACAAGCTGGTTACTGTCTATTGTGAGAGACAATTGTTTAGCTTCAGGCAAAGTGAAGGAAGCTCTTCTTAGAGGCTGCAGGTAGCTCATAAACAACTACTAAACTATCCATGATAGGAGCGTGCATTCCTGCATGCCCGTATGTCCCATCCTGTGTAACTAAGGATCATCTCCTTTGGCAAAATTCACTTGTGTGCAGTGGGCCAGTACACACATTATGCATAACTTAAGTCCCTGAAGATGCATAAGCCTTTGCTAACCCTCTACATAGGGATGAATTTTGGGTCATGTCAGTAGTAAAGATACATGCAAAAAATAAAATTGGAGGGAAAAAATCTGCAGAAATGAAATATTCTTGATCTAGGTTAAAAATAAGGAGATGATTCCCCAGGAGAGATTTTTAACCAGAGGGCTTTCAGTTAGTTACACCTATAGACTTCATATATTGTGGCTGATCCATAACATTCACAAGGGAGGCAGCATGCAGCTAGAACTGGATGTTTGCCCAGAACTGTAAGTCCTTTTAATATGTGCTACTGCATATTTCACTCAGGTATATTTTGCTGGGGATAATGTATTAATGTTTGCCACAAAGCTGCAGAACAAAATAAGATTTCCTTAGGAATTAATTGGAAGCAGTGTTTTCGTAATCAGTATTCCCTAAAATGTGCTCAAGGTGCATTAGCACATTAGGAAAGCTACCAGAGAGCCATCTTTTATCTACATGAGTCTCAGCTCAAATCCATAGGGTTGTTGAACTTTTTCTAAGGCAGTGGTGCTGTTAGTTGAGATTGGAACATAGTATCAGTGGTGCAAGTAAAATCCATTTCTTCCCGGTACGGAGGGAGTGCGAGGGAGTGAGGAGAACCAACTAAGGGGAGGGGGCCCGTGACCTCCCCATATGACTCTCCACGTGACTCCTTACCAGCCTGCTGCCAGCCCAGGGCCCTCATGCTCTGCCCATCCCCTCCCCACATCCATCCCATGTTACCTGGGGGAGGGGGACTCTGTCCTCCTCCTGCTGTGCTGGAGATTTTGGGGCAGGGCTGTGCTGGAGACTTTGGGGCAGAGAACCACAGCGGGGAAAGGAGCAGAACCCCTAGCCCCACCCCTGCCCTTCCACATTGCTGCCTCTCCGTCCTCCCTCTGTGTACTATAGCAGCAGCCCTGCTGGAGGACAGGGTTTGGGGGGCGAGGCTGGGTGGGGGTGGTACAGCCGCCCAGGGCCGGTGCAAGGAAGTTTCACACCCTAGGTGAAACTTCCACCTTACACCCCCCACCCAGCTAACCTCGCCCCCCCCCCGTAGCATCGTGAAACCACCACTTACACCCCCCACCCAGCGCTACACCGCGCCCCCCCATAGACAGCTAACTCAGCACCCGAGCCCGGGAGAGCCCCCCGCAGTGGAAAAAAGCTACCCCCCCCCCCACGACAGCTAACCCCTCTCCCCCCCCCGTCCCCGCACGGCAACTAACCCCGCCCAGGGAGACTCCCCGCCACGGCAGCTAACCCTGCCTGGGTAGCCCATCCCAGCTCACCTCGGCTCCGCCTCCTCCCCTGAGCACGCTGGCGCTGCTCTAATTCTCCTCCCCGCCCAGGCTTGCGGCATGGATTGGAGGAGACTTAGAGCTGGGCTGTGTGCCTAGCGGAGGAGCCAGAGAGGAGGTGAGCTGGGGCGGGGAGCTGTTCCCCTGTGCGCTTCCCCCGTTACTGCGGGCAGCCCTCCCCGCGCGCCCCCCCACCCAGCTCACCTCCACTCCACCTCCTCGCCTGAGGGGACTTTTAGGCGCTCCCAACCACTAGGTGCCCTAGGTGGCCGCCTAGTTTGCCTAAATGGTTGCACGGGCCCTGCAGCCACCGGAGGAGTGGCCAGTGTTCTGCTCCTTTCCCTGCTGCTGCCCCTCGCAGCGGGGAAAGGAGCAGAACTACCATCCCCACCCCTCAGCCCTCTCCTCCAGCGGGGCTGCTGCTGTGGTAGACAGACACAGAGACAGCTCTCTGGCGGCGCTGCTGCTGTGTCCTTCCGGTACGCTGGACCAGCTATAAATAGCTTGCTGGTCCAACGTACCGGAGCGTATCGGCCTGCTTGCACTGCTGCACGATATGATGGGGTCACATAATAGGGAGCTACTATGCAGAATCTTTTCAAATTGGAGAAAACATTTAATAGATACGTAGAGTGGGCTAGAAGATATCACTGTGATCATCTAGTGTCACCTCCTGTACAACACAGGCTGTAGAACTTCCCTGGAAGGATTCTTCTTTGAATTAAAGCATATCTTTTAGAAAAACATCCATCGTTGATTTAAAAATTGCCAGTAATGGAGAATCTACCACAAACCTTAGTAAGTTGTTCCAATGATTAATTATACTCACTGCTAAAAATTAGTACCTTATTTCCAGTCTGACTTTTTCATGCTTCAGCTTTTAGCTATTGGATCTTATTATACCCTTGTCTGTTAGACTGAAGAGTCCATTATCACAGGGCTATGAAGCAGAGCCCAGAGCTGGAGTGTGGAGCAGCTCTGGAGCAGTGGAGCTGCAGGTTTTTGCCTGGAGCTGGAGCGGAGCTGGAGCACAGTTCCAAAGCTCTGCATTATCAAGTTCTTGTTCCCCACGTAGGTACTTATAAAAGTGATCAAGTCATCCCTTCTCTTTGTTAGGCTAAATAGACTGAGCTTCTTGAGTCTACCAATATAAGGCATGTTGTCCAATTCTTTAATCATTCTCACAGCTCTTCTCTGAACCGTCTGTCAACATCCTTTTTGAATTGTTGAGACCGGAACTGGACACGGTATTCCAGTAGCAGTCACACCAGTATAAAATACAGAGGTAATATAACCTCTCAATTGCTACTCAAGATTCCCATGTTTATACATCCAAAGATCACATTAGCCTTTTTGGCCACAGTGTTGCAATGGGAGCTCATGATCAGCTGATTATCCACCATGACCCCGAAGTTCTTTTCAGAGTCACTGTTTCCCAGGATAGAGTTCCACGTTCTTTACGTATGGCCTACGTTCTTTGTTCCTAGATGCATCACTTTACATTTGGCCATATTATAACAATATTGTCTACTTGTGCCCAGCTTACCAAGCAATCCAGATCACTCTGCATTAGTGATCTGTCCTCTTCATTATTTACCAATCGCCCAATCTTTGTGCCATCTGCAAACTTTATCAGTGATGATTTTATGTTTTCCTCCAAATCATTGACAAAAATGTTAAAGAGCACAGGGCCAAGAACCAGTCCCTGCAGGACCCCATTAGAAACACACCCGCTCTAGCCAGCGTGTACTTGAGAAGATTGGCTCCCCATCTACTGAGATGGATGCCATCCAAATTTTATAGCCTCCCTCTCCCAACAGAAGGTAGACCAGTGTTCCACAAAATCAAAGCTTTTTGCTTTACACCCCTTACCTATCCAGTGGTTCACTTCCAGGATCTTCTGCCTTCTGTCTTCTATTGCTTGTGAGACAGGAAGGAACTCCAAGAAGATCATTTAAGCATACTTCTCCTTCAATACCATTCTATTGTGGACCAGGATGTAGGCAGAGCAAGAATGGGTCTAGTGGGAGAGCAGGCATCCAGGTTAGGGGACAAAGCCAAGAGTCAGCACCAGAGTTAACTGCCAATTTACCAGAGCCAGGAGTCAAGCCAGAGTCAGACTCAGGAATCAAAGCCGAGGGTCGGAGCGGAGGGCAGATACCAAATGCCAAAGGCAAGGGGCAAGCCAGAGTCAGAGGCAGGACTGATAACTGATGGTGGAAGTGGGATAAGGGCAGGAACAGGAGGACAGGCAAGGATCAAGCATGGAGCAAGAGCACAGTGGGAACAGGAGTGAAGGCAGGGGTGAGGTAGGAGCCAGGAGCAGAGCAGAAATCAGGACAGGGTTGGGTGCAAGAAGCAGGCACAGGCAGGGTCCAATGAAGCTGCAACAGAAAATCATCTTGTTGCTCAGACAACTTCCTGTGGCTCCCTCTGGCTTACCTACCGTAGTTGGACCAATTAGTGAAACCTGGTCAGTCCTTCAGTCAGGGCTCCCATGGATGGTGCCTTGGCTAGGGCTGTAGTCCTGCTAGCTTCTCGGTGAGTGGGTTTCAGCAAACACTAGGTGGAAGTCACTGTGCAGCAGATGGATGGGCACTCCCAGGCCTGGATTCAAGACATGGGACATCACATGTTCTGAGTTCTCTGAAGTCATCTATAATCTGTGCGATATCCCACAGCACAGTGTCATTAGTGTTGATATGCACCATCACCAGTGGATCCTTGCCTGACAGATCTCATGTCACATCATCATTCTGTAGGATGCAGAAACTCTCCTGCAAGGTGTTGAGCACCTTTTGGTTTTGTTCTGCCACAGATGATTCACATGACCTTGGGCAAGTTGTTTCGCTTCACGTTGCCCCAGATTCCCACTTGTGAAAGAGGAATAATGATCATGCCCTCCTACATGGGGTGGAGTCACAAGCAATGCTTGCAAAGCATTGTGAGTAGAACCGGACCAAAAAAGTTTTGAAATTTGAAAACCAAAATATTTACATTTGGAAATGCTGCTGCAGTGCCTCATGGGAGTTGTAGTTGAGGTGCCTCTAGCTTCCATCCTCCTGTATAGGCTAGAATCTCTGGCCTCCATGTCCTCTAATGCACCTCAGTCTCCCCTTATGGACAGGTGCATGCATCATAAGAGTCCCTGAGTGTGGTGCAACATGGGAGAAATAGTTCATGTGGGGAATCCTATTCATAAAAGAGAACAGGGACATGAGACAACTGAACTTCAACACCTATGTGGTACTGGATCTGCATTTCCAAAGATAAATATTTTCAGTGTGAGATGTTCATTCTTTTTGACAAAAAAAAAATAATCAAACATTTTCCTGGAAGGTGATACAAAAACACAGAGTACAATTATCAATGAATGTACATATTTCTTACTCAGTTCTGGTGCACCTACCAGCGGTTGGAAATCATTAGCCTATAATCTAACAGTCCTCGTAATTTACACATATTTGCTGTCTCCTCTGCTTTCGATGTAACCAGAAGGAGCCTGTTCTTTTCATTTCAGTATCAGCTTTCATGTTGAGCAGCAGATCCCCCTGGAATGGAAACTGGTTTCCCTTGATTGACTGCCACATGGTAGCAAAGGTTGACTAGGTCAGAAATGCCAATCTGACATGAGCCCATTTTGTTTCCTTCTTATTTCAAAGCACTACTTCACGGAAAGAAAACACAGAAAGGCTCTTGCATTTTTTGCTGACACGTATGACGTGATCAGTTGCTTGGGATGAGGCAAAGCAGCCTGGACAAAGTGTAGACGTTCACATTTTTTCCCTCCTCTAGAGTAAATAAATGTTGACAGACCTCAAGGCAACATCAGATTTAGGATTTGGCTGGAGTTAAGTAGCTGAGCTTCAAGCCAGGCTGTGTATTTTTTGCTCCAGCTGTAGAGCAGCACAACTTAGGATGTTAGTGCCACCGACAGTTGAGGAGACACTGTATGTTGAGTAGCACCTCCCTCTGCAAATAGCATGGGAGTCAATGGGTCTACTTGTGGGAGAAAGCTCTACTCCAGGGTGAGTGAGGGTAATAGAATCTGGCCTAAAATTGATGCAACTTCTCTTTCCGATCCCTTTCCTTCTAAAATAAAAAAGTTCTCTTCTCTACTACACAGGGAAATGCTGTAGCTCAGGGAGCAGATCTTCAGTAATTATTCCCAATTCCAGCATCCTTTGGTGTGGTCAGGCAATGTGCTACCACCAATAGGTTTTTACTGTTAGATTCTGATCTCCTATGGTTTTGGGTCTGACTGGATTCAAAACAAGGAAGAGTGTATTTTCTAGCTACACAGTGGTCTTGGATCCACTTTACCTCCTGTCTTGCCACCCTGCTACTGTCAGTCACTTGTCCCTGTCTTGCATAGTTTCAGGCTGGGATCAGTTCCCAATCGTGTATCTCATTCTTCCGCTATCTGCTAAGTATCCATGGTTAAAGGTGACGCCACATTCCTCGCGTCACTTGCCAGTGTCTTACAGAATAGGAATGTTAATGGTTTCCTCCTTTTGCACCTTGATACAAAGCTTAGGTTCCTCCTGGAGTCTTTCAAAGCTCAAATGAATTCTATTTGTTATTTTCCTGGCCAATCACTTTTTCCTCGTTATAGAAAGGCCGGAAAACTCTCCTGTTCTTCTAAGTGACAGCACTGATTCGGGCAGGACTCATTAATATAATTTATCTTGCTAACTACTACTGCTTGTGCTTGTGGGCTAAGCAATATGTGCCATCCTACATCAGCAAATGTCTGGTAAGCCTGCCAAGGTAGCAGTTATGTATTTGGAATGTAGAGTATAAGGAGAGCAGTGCTTGCACTGAGGAAGGATTACTGTCCTACATTGCCATGCATTAAGATTAGAAGCCCAGCACATGGTGCATTCCTGAAATATAGGCTGTCAATTGGGAACAGTGGAGACTAGCTTTCCTAATCATCTGTCCCTCAAGATGCCCTAATCCAGACTCTTCGTAACTGACCTATGTGTTTCTCATTTTCGTAGACTTATTAGGTGCCTCTTTGTAAAAGAGCCAACAGAATTACCGCAGGAAGGGGAAAAAATGGTTTCCTGTAAGGATTTGTAATCAGTATCACATGTGGGCTAAATGATTCTAACAAGGTGGGGAAGTGCTTCAGTCTCTGGTGTTGCTGTGGACTAAAAGAAATGTGGTGCTCTTCCACTGTAAAATACAAAATGCGCTATTCTTTCTGCCTTCTTTACAGACCTGAGGAAGCAGCTCAGCCCAGTAAACTAGCAAAGGTGGGTCTGACTCGCTGGTGAATTAGCTATCCAAGGTAACATTTACCCCAGACAGTTTCTAAGAAGTATGAGAAAAGCAGAGAGGTGGTGTTAGGACAGGCAGTGAGGCCAGCTATCATGATTCTTCACTGCCCAGAACTTCGCAGAGGCCTTTATATCTGTGGATAGTGGGTGTAGAATGCTACCAAGTCAGAATTTCTTTCTTGCAATAGTATAGCGTTTTACATCTCCTTGACGGGCCATTTGCACAGCGATACACTATGACACAGGTGCAAATCAGCACAGAATCAGATGTAAGTTAGAGTGAAAAGTGTGTGGGGAATCTGCCGCATTGCAGGAGTGTCTGGCTTCTGTTGATGACTTTTGTTGAACAGGGATGCCAAAGGCTTTGTGTTTGCTCAGATAAGAGAGTGAACTCTCCAAAATCCAATGCCATCCAGTAAATTCCCATTTCTGTGTTCTATCTTATGAAAAAAAATAATAAGGAAGCTTTGTAACTATTTTGCTTGCAATCAAAACTGAAGAGCTTGGAATGTCCCTGTGCTACTTTGGAGCGGCAAGTTGGTTTCTTTTTAAACACAATCGGACACTTTAACAGTGAAAAGTAAGGTGCCTTGGCACAGCAAAGAATCCACACTTTCAAGTCCATATTTGCTTTCCAGGGAAAAGCTCCTCAGTTTGCTAGAGCAGCAACACTTTCAAGTTTGCAATGACACCAAGTGGGTTGGGTGCATAGTCTTGGGCTACATTATGCACAACTCTGTCTGGGAGACTGGCATTTATCTTAAGAGGAATGAGTAGTTAATTGGTGGGATTTTTGCAAGCACTCAGTGCTTCTATTCCCACTGAGGTTGATTTAAGTTCTACCATTAACATCAGAGTTTAGAGTTAGGCCAATTTGAAAATCGCACCCTACGAATTTTGTAGGATAGTTGATCCCTGCACCACACCCAATTTGCCTTAAGTCTTTTGTTTAGTGCATTCATGACACAGCTACATCCCTACTTCATAATTCCACTGTATCACTCTGTATTGTGCTGGTGACAAGCAGCCTCTAACTTCTGCTGCCCTGGTTCACTGAGATTAGATGTATGTGGCTCAGGGGAAGCTTGCTAAAGCTTTTCTAGGTGTTCACCAGCATAAGAGAAAGAGGGGAGTTGCAGGAGCCAAACCAAACCCCAGGCACTTCTCTGTACTTCCAAGTTCACTGTTACAATGCCATTTAAGAGACCATCCCCTCGGGAGACAAAAGCTTTCCCAGGTTGAGAGATTATCTGTAGGGTCTTGTGGGAGCTAACTGTATCCTCTGTAAATTAAATGGAGGACATCTCAGCACATTTGTGTGGAAACCTATTGTGATACGATGGTCCATAAAGCTCTAGCAAGAGAGCGGCACAGTAATGATTTAATGGCATTATTGTGTCCTGGTGTTAGCAGTGGCCAGAGCCCAGGGAGGGCAATGACAGCAGCACATTAGCAGCAAAGGAAAAGGGAATCCACCTCCACTGTCCCCTCCTGGCTTGTTTCATTTCTAGGGGGACAGAGCATTGCCAGCCCCGAGAGATCAAACATCAGAAGCTAGACTGAAGGGAAATAAATCATCAGGTCTGTGTGGAAAACGTGAGATTGATTTCAGGGTGAATTTGTGCAAGGTTCCAGTCTTACCTGTCTTGATTGCTGAAAAGGGGCTTTCCTATTTCACACGTCATAGATAGATTCTTATTAAATGTAGAGATATTTATGAGGCATCTACTTACTAGTGTGCTTACTAGTTCTCTGGAAATTGTCTGAGGTAAATAAACTTATTCTGGGCTGATTCCCCATAATGTTCCTACAGGGAGAAGTTTGCATGCGCGCACACACACACACACCCTCATTCAATGCACTCCAATAAACTTGGAGCTTCCCTATTTCTGTCTCAGATGGTGAAGGGTGAAGAACACCCCTGTCCTGATTTTTTACACTTGCTGTCTGGTCACCCTACCAGAGGGTGCTCAACTGAGACCCATCAGACTCATTTGACATAGGCCACCAAAAGAGCTATTTGCAAGAAGGAAACAGACTGACAGAGAAACTGCCTGGTTTTTGGAAAACCTATATCCTTTTTCTCTCTTCTGCTGAATGTTCTCTTTCTGCTTTAAGATGAATGGTTTGGACACATCTGAAGTAAAACAAGGCAAAGATAATCTGCTTTTTGTAATGATGACCTGTTTCCAAATGCCCTGGCCTGATTTATGAAAATGAAGTATATGTTACACCATGTCTTGATGCTGCTCTGTTGGCATTGTGAACAAACTGCAACCGAGCCGTTGTGTTTATTCATCCAAAGGACTGGCTGGGAATTGAATGATCAAATAATTACTGCTCTCTTCATTTACAGAGCAGTAAACGGGAGAGATTGGGTAACCGAACTGCTCAATCTCTCCCTGCCCGCCTGCATCTGTTTGTTTTTATACATTATAATCTTAACAGCACAAGATCAAGGTATTTCTTCAATCACTCTTGCGGTAGTACTGGAGTTTGGTTTACTCCCTGTTTATGAGAACCCTGAGGAAGCCAGAACTGAAGTCTGTTTTCCTGCCAGCTTTATTTTCTCTTTCCATTGCATGGCCATTAAGGAATTTAAAATCTGACAGCCTGATTCTCTTCTCACCCTGTGTAAATCAGGAATAACTCCATTAAAAGGGAGAGATTCCTTTATGCCGCATAAAAGGGCCAGAGTGGCATAAAGATGCCCTCAAAGCCTTATATCTCCACTGGGGAGGATTCCTCTGGTGCAGGCACTGTAAGGCTGCTCCCAGGGACCTCCTCAAGCTCCTCTGTGCTGGGGCATGGCATGGACAGGGCTAGGGCTGGGGGTGGGGGTGGGGGTTGGGAGAGGCATGCTGAGATGGCCGAGATTCTGGGCAGTGCTGCCACACACAGGACAACTCAGGGAGGCTGCTGTAACTTAGGTTTTCTGGGCAGCAAGTTCTAAGGTGCAGCCCCTAGAAATCCAGCACAGAACCTCAGCCCAGCTCTCACACTCAGATCAGTGTCAGAAGTTACTTATACTCAGGAGCCACTTGGGGGTGTAGTCCCAGCTCTATGACTTTGGGAGACGCTTAGCCTCTCTATCTCAGCTTCCCCCTCTGGGAAATGAAGATACTTGATTAATTGCCTCCCCAAGACATGGAGTTAATTAGTTAAGGCTGCGTAATTGCTTAGTATAGCTAATTGTAAGTGAGGCACTGGAGTTGTAAGCTAATACACTGGCCTCAAGCTTGAGAAAGAAAAATCTCCATTTACAGGCCATTCATTGCAGTCGGTATCTGGCCTTCAGTGTGCAGAGGCAAGCTAAGCATTTGAGGCATTCAGCTGATTATTTTCCTCAGAGCCACCTGGGCTTGAACTTTGATCTGCAATGACTCAGGGGTAAACAAGAGCTTTGAGGCTTTGTCTAATTTTTCTCCTTGGGGGCGTCCCAAGTAAAAGAGAGAACCAGAAAGTAGCAGCTGAAACTCATTAGCACACCAGAGATTTTCAGTGTCAGAGCATCACTTAAAACACACCAGAAGGATTAGGAGGAACGCGCAGTGCTAGCAGGGAATGGAAGATCCTCTCCTGCAGATCCAGGGTAACGTGAGGTGAGAGATGAAGCAGGAGTACCAGTCGCTGCCTGAGGGTCCTGTGCCCTCCTGTCTGGCAGACAGGACATTGGAGAATACAGGTGGGAAGAATGATGCAATTCATGTGAGCAACTATACCTGTAGGGCGGCACAGTGCCCCTGGTTCAGATCCAAGTGGAAGGGCCGCTCTCTTCCAGTGCCCTGGGGATGGAATCTACCCTATACACACAAGAATCCATCCATGTGGAAATGGTTTTGCTATTAAGCCCTTTGTACGGAAAAACAAAATGCCAAGGATGTAAATTGTGCCACAAAAGCTGGTGATATTTAAATAACATTTACATTCACTCAGCATTTAAACAGAAAAGTAGAAAACGGCATTAAATTCAGATAAGTGCAAGATTATGCATTCAGGAGTCAGAAATATTAAATATATCCACATAATGGAAAAGAAGGTCTGGCTGGTAATGGATTGTGAAAAGAGTTCAGGGTTTTAATAGATCATTCCTTCAGATCATCAGCACTGTAAAGCGGTAGTTAATAAATTATTTGACATGTACATTTACTCATATATTTTAACTAGCTGTAATGAACAGGTCTTGTCGGCTCACCTAGAGTCCTGCAATAGCTGCCAAAGCACTTGAGTGAGATTTAGTAACTCTCAGCAGTATTGATAGCCAGGACTACAGGTTATTATGACTAAAGTATTGTCAGAAATGGCTTGGAAAGGACATTGTGTCGGACCCTTGTCAGACTCACAGTATTGAGGTAGGCTTGGGTTATACTCCCACCCTGAGCTTTTGGACGGATAATATGTCTTCTGCAGAGGTCAGCTGTAGACACACGTGACCATCTCTTTCTTGGTAGATCCTAGTTCCGCTAACATAGAACCTTTCAATATCAATCCATATGGCAAGCCAGGGGCAGCCTAAGAGATAAGCTAAGTAGGTGGTTGCCTAGGGTATTATTTTTGCAAGAGCACAGTGACTGCCTTGGACACTGATCAGCTGGCCAGTCCCACACTCTTGTTCTCCAGTTAGAGTTTCTACCTATCTGGTTCATCTTCCAAGGGACAGGAGGTTTCTGTTTCTGCTGTTGGCTGCGGCAAAGCCTTGGCCTTCCAGAATCCTTTGTACTATCACCTACCACACCTCTTTTGGAGCACCGCTGCAGCCAAGGAATTCTGGGTCATGTTTGAAGAAGTAAAGGCATCTTCTGCAGATGGTTGAGCAGACACTTTCTTCTTCCAGGAGGAAGAAATGATACAAATAGAGGATCCAGTCTGTTACTGAGCTGGCTGTACTGGTGGGAAGGAGGGAACAGAAATTGATGGGAGAGTCATTGCCCAATTCTGTCTTTGCCTCAAGTGTCAGGGATGAGGACACTGGGCTTCGGGTTTGGGTTTACAAGACTGGGGTGGTTTAGACAGGAGTTCCATTTCATTTGAACTGCCAGAATTCAGAAGTGGTTCAGAATTCAGTCTGGTTCTCCGTCATCTCTTGATGAAACTGATAACTTTTATCATACAACACACATGCACACCTCCTCCTACCTTTGATGCTATACATTAACGAAGGCACTATTTTATTCAGCTTCTTAAAATGCAAAAATCAAGCGCTCTTTATTAGGGAGAGGTTGAGGGGAAATGCTAATATCAAATAATCTTCAGCATGTATAGTCTTTCAAGGAACCTCCCATGCCGTAAATTATAATAAACCTGTCTGGACTTGTTTCAGTAAAACTTTTTTCCATCCGATTTGAGTGCTTTTTATATCAAGAGAGATTTAAGAGCTCACATTGATAAATGGAGCCGTATTGACACGATGAATACATGCCTCCACATATGGATGGATTAAAAAACTCCCTCTATCTCTGTTGAACAACAAAATACCATTTTCTGTTTGCTTTGCATATGCTTGTTTTATTCTATGGTACTGTCCTCAAAATGTATTCGTATCCCTTATGAAACTGAAAAAAAATGTTTCAAGGCCCCCAAACATAGCGTATTATAATGACAGCTCCACCATCCCCAGCAGGTTGGGTTTGTTTGGATTGTGAGCGTCCAGCTCCTTTTCTCTACTATCCCTCATTAGGGACTAGGTCCTGTAGTCCTTACTCATGCAAAACTCCCACTGAAGTCAAAGATAGCAGGGCTGGACCATACTAGAATAACCTACAAGTCACTTGGATTCTGCATGATGCAGGACACTGGGGCAAACAACAGTAGGTTAGCATTATGTGAACAGAGCCCAAAGTTCATCCAAACTATGGAAGGCTGGGAAGCAATAGAAGAAGGGAGAAATGCGGTGCAAGAAGAAGGAAGCGTGACGGGATCAGAGGAAAAGAGGGTGTTTAAGAAGTAGGAGAGATAATGGGAAGGGACCAGGACAGGAGGAGGGAACCACAGAGGAAGCATAGAATGTCCAGAAGCTGTCCACATTACTCCACAGAAATGCACAGAGTGCTCTCACAAATGTGGTGAGGACCTCAGCTTTGTGTCTTCTCTGAAAAGTGACACCCCCAGAGGCACAGCAACCCTAATGCCATGTGTTAGTGTTGGTCCAGTACTGATTCAGAAGGAATATTTTAATACTACTTCCTGCAATACAGCAACCACCATCACCACTCCAGGACATCATTTCAGAATTGATCAGGGAAATATGCCCCATATTGAATATCCTGTGCAGGCACCTACCCATCTGATTTTCCTCATGTTTACATTACATTTCCTTAGAATCACACCAAACTGGAGGAGAAGGAACTTATTATCATCTCTCTGACTTACTGAGGGTCTGAGACCATGACTCAGTGGACTTCCATCAGAGCCAGAACAAGTTCAGAACCAGAGCCAGAGGTCCTGATGGTGGGGCTGAGAACTGAACGGAACTGTTCTTTTATGCTAGCTCCCATTGGAAATATTTATAGCAGGAAAAGCCTGTTTGCTCGCAAGTATTCCTAAATTATGCAGTCTGCTAATGGCAAACCAGGCACCTTTCTTCTTGTTGCTAGTTGTCCTCAGAGTTTGGAACTAGTTCAAACCCGAATCTTATCTCTCCCTCCCTCCCACTCACTCAGCATGGGGTGAGCTTTATAATTTTGTTCAGAGACTCATTAATTTTTTCCCCTTTCCCTTTTACAGGTTTCTGACAGATGTGACTATGTCTTTGTCAACGGGAAGGAAATGAAAGGCAAAGTGAATGTCATCGTTAACTTTACTTACCAGCATCTGACTGCCCCACTGGAAATGACAGTCTGGGTTCCTCGCCTCCCACTGCAGATAGAGATTTCTGACACAGAACTAAACCAGATCAAGGGGTGGAGGGTCCCTATCATCTCTAATAAGAGGTAGGTTTCATTAGCGAATGTTCAGTCTGGGTGGTTCACATGCCAAGCAGCTGACATGGCCAGCGGATCCGCACACACTCATTTGGCCTCAATGCAATTCCAGTGTAAACCTGAAGGTCACCAGACATTTATTCAATCAGCTATCGCATTGTACTTATTAGGGCAACAGGAACCACAGATTGCATGGATCTGCACTGAAAATCAATTTCCTTTTATAGCACTAGTGGCTTAAATGGAAATAGCTTGTTGGCCGGGTGAGGCAGGGTCAGTGTTTTCACTTGTGCCATACTACAAGACATCAGCAAAGACCAGATCTGTCTGGTCTGAGGCCTGGTAAATGGGATGCCATTGCTTAATTTATTATTGATAACTATTTATTAAGCATAATAATTACTAAGTGTGTTTGCATCACTTGTATATTCCATATGTATATTACAATAGGTACATCCTTGTTAGTATAGTGGTAAGTAGCCCTACCTGTCACACAGGAGACCGGGGTTTGATTCACTGACTGGGAGGCCATAGTGTTTTAAGCTCTGGCTGGGATGATTTAGTTGGGGATTGGTCCTGCTTTGAGCAGGGAGTTGGACTAGATGTCCTCCTGAGGTCCCTTCCAACCCTGATATTCTGTGATTCTATGAAAACAGGATCAGGGTCCTATTTTGCTAGGTGCTGTGTAGACACAGTCCCTGCCCCACAGAGCTTACAGCAGGGGTCAGCAACCTTTCAGCAGTGGTGTGCCGAGTCTTCATGTATATGCTCTAATTTAAGGCTTTGCATGCCAGTAATACATTTTAACGTTTTTTAGAAGGTCTCTCTATAAGTCTATAATATATAACAAAACTACTGTTATATGTAAAGTAAACAAGGTTATCAAAATGTTTCAGAAGCTTTTTTTTAAAATTAAATTAATATGCAGATCTTATTAATTTAGTGTGATCCTTGCCCCTGCTGAGTTTCCCAATGTCTGGTGGCACGTATTGAAATACTTTAAGCTGCACGCAGGCTTCTGAGTTATAAGTTGATAACTGGCTGGCAGGAGGTCAGCAGCTGGAACCCCAGATTGGTAGCTGAGGTGAATGGAGCTGGTGGCTGGTAGGGCTGAACAGGGCCGGGAGCCTGGACCCTGTCTGGCAGGGGGCCTGCGCTGGAAGCAAGGTGAGTGGGGCCACAGCGGGGACCCCAGCTGGTAAGGGGCCAGCAGCTGGAACCCCAGAGTGGCAGCAGGCTGAGCAGGTCAGCCCGTCCAGCTCTAGGGTTTCAGGGGTGGGCTGAGCATCTCCGCCAGCCCCCCTCTGGGATTTCAGCCACTGGCTCCTGCCAGCTGGGGTCTCAGCCCACTGCCAGCCTGGGGTTCCTTCACCCAGGCCAGCAGCGGGCGCTGAGTGGGACCGGCGGCGGGACCCCGGCTGGCAAGGGGCTAGCAGCTGGAACTGCAGAGCGGCAACAGGCTGAGCAGCTCAGCCTGCCACCACTGTGGGGTTTCCACCACCGGCTCCTGCCAGCTGGGGTCTCAGCCTACTGCCAGCCTGAGGTTCCTTCACCCAGGCCAGCAGCAAGTGCTGAGTGGGACTGCCGGTGGGACCCCTGCTGGCAGGGGGCCAGCGGCGGGAACCCGAGTGCAGTTGAGCAGCTCAGCCTGCCCCGTGTGCCATCAAAAATCAGCTCGCATGCCACCTTTGGCACGCTTGGCGTAGGTTGCCCATCCCTAGCTTACAGTCTGCGAAGTGGCACACAAAGGGTGGGCCAGAGGGATATGGGTTTATTTATATTGACCATTTTTTAATTACTATTATAACAAATTGATAAAGTAGGTGTGAACTATTCCCATCTGCCCTTGATTTACTGACTGGTTTGCTTGAAGCGTCACAGTAGAAGGTTTCTGCTGGAGGGATTTGAAGGCATGACCTTATAGACCTATTCAAAGAGAGGTTTCCATGCATTAACTGGCAGCATGGAGATATTGGTATGGGCAGCTGATAAGAGTGCAGGGGAGATGTTCGTGTCCGTCGCTGACAAAAGCACAGACAAGTCGGGCATCATAGACAGAGTGGGGTGAGTCATGAGATAAGAGGTTGAAGGTGAAGATGAAAAGTTTGGACTTGACATGGGAAGTCACTGGAGGAATTCCAAGAGAATGGTGAGGGGTGGGGTGTAGGTTGACCAGATAGCAAGAGTGAAAAATCAGGACAGGAGGTAGGGGGTAAAAGGTCCCTATATAAGACAAAACTCCAAAAATCAGGACTGTCCCTATAAAATCTGGACTTCTGGTCACCCTAGTGGAGTGGTCAGAGGCGCAGGCAAGGAAGGCGACTTTAGAAGCTGCTTTTTGTGTGAACCAGGGGCATGGTGCTGTGAAGGCGAGAGAAACCAGGAAGCTACCGTCATCCTTTGGGGAGATTAAAGAATATGACTTCTGTCAGAAATGTTCTAGAGGAAGAAGCTGCAGGACTGGACGTAGCCTGTTTATGCAGGACAAGAGAGAGGAAAAAGCTGAGGAGATACCCCAGCTCCCTGTTTGGATGCCCCATCAGTGCTTAACAAACTGTTGCATCCGGGCACGCACCCTCGCCCTCCTTCCTTGGGTTGCTTGATATTTTTTTAATGCTGCTGTTTCCTCAGACCAGCCCGAGACAGCGACGACGAAGAAGAGGATGAGCGGAAGGGCAGAGGCTGCACCCTGCAGTACCAGCACGCCATGGTGCGAGTCCTCACACAGTTTGTCGCCGAGCCCTCCGACCCAGGTGGCCAGCTGAGCTATCTGCTGGGTTCTGACTGGCAGGTGGATATCACGGAGATGGTGAGTGACTTCATGCAGGTGGAGGAGCCCAGAATCGCTAAGCTGCAAGGCGGACAGGTTTTGATTGGACAAGACCTTGGAATGACGACAATTCAGGTAGGGAAAACTTGCTACTGGGCTCTCCCTCCTCCTTCACCTTGGTGTACCAGGCTTTACCCTTCCCTTCTGAGAACGGCACTTGGCAATCATCACCGGGGGAGTCCCTTCATTAGGAATAGGAGCATAGAAATGGAGTCAAACCAATCTCTCCCAGATCCAACACCTTCAGACCTGGGGCGGGACAGAGGATGAAATCTAAACCTGGATCTAGATCTGAATTTTCTGAGGAGTTCTTATCTTTATAACTGGTTATGCCAGCACACACACTCCCACACGTCTCCCCCACACCCCAGGGGTTGGGGCTTCGAGGGACTCTCTGAGATAGGAATACAGGAATTGGGGTATCGGGAAGAGACTACAAAGTTTTTTCACTGTTACGCTGGGTCCTGGGTTTGAATCTGGCCTGGGTTGCTAGTATCTGAAAGCTTCTGTCATCCGATGCCTATGTCAAAAATGAGTGGTGGTCTGAGTCGTCCACTGGGCAGTGGGCACTGTGCCCACATCATCAAAAACACCGTGACTGGCACAAATATGCCCCCTTGTTGGCAGTCTTAGTGGAGATGCCATGGACTGAATGGGGTTGAAGTTTGAATGACTCTCTCCCTCTGAGATGGTGAGCCTTTGAGTCAGAATTGAGGCACATGAGTAGGGAAGGTTGCATGGACAGTGTCCCAGCTGTGTCTATTCTGCAGCGAATGAGAGGATTTCAGTCTCAAGGGCTTTCACCAGCCATACAGTCACACGTAAAAACTAACATTTGAACACACAGGAATGTCACCATTGACCATTGATCATACATCTAGCACAGTGTTCCTTCTGCAACAGAAGCAAAGACCATATGTTTCAACAGAAAGTGTAAAAACCTACCTAATACACTCACTGATGCAGTACTCTACTGGGGGGGGGGAGGGATCAGGTTTCTTTCTCTTCCCAGCTATTGATCAACCTATGCCCTGAAGCATGTGGGTTGCAGGCTTTAGTAATTTTGTCCCATCCCATGTAACATCCGAACCCATTTCTGCCTATATTTGACTAATACTTTTTTGATACCAGATCCACAACTGCAGATATCACAAGGGAGGCAGCTGGTGAAATAACTTAATATTGTCAGGGCCTAAATTGACAGAGCAAGGCGCTAAAGCTGATATTAACTAGGGCAGGATGAAGAATCAGGATGGAAATATGAAATATGAAAGCCTGGGATTGAAATTATTTAAATTCAATTCGTGTTACAGGATATAAACATTACAGGGACAAGGACACCCACAAAGCAATAACAGCAATCAGTGCTCAGATAGTGCTTTCCAGCCAAGCGTCTCTAGGTGCTTTAGAAAGGCTGAGAATAAGTGTCATTAGGCCAAATTCTCTGTTGGTGTAAATTGGCGTGGCTCCATTGACTTCAGTGGACCTATGCCAATTAACGCTACCTGAGAATTTGGACCATTAATTCCATTTTACAGATGGCGAGACTGAGGCATAGGGAGGTTAAATGACTTACCCAAGGTCATACGGAGAGTAAGCAGCAGAGCCAAAAAAACAGAAGCTAGTTCTGCTAACACCTGTTCTGGTAACCTATTCACTGGATCAGGAAGCAAGGTCCCAGAACCGAAAGGATAAATCTCCTATACTTATTCCCAAGTAGACAACCTATCAGCAGGCACTGGGGCTAAAAGGGAGATAATTGCCTCATCTTCAGGTATGTTCATGACCCCAGACTTTCAGGACAGCCCCTTTGATATCTGCATCTGCACGTGTTGACCGCACTGATTGTCGGTCCTGGGGAAGTGGGCTTCTGGGGCTACGTCTGGAAGCCTCAGTAAAAAAAGTCTTTTTTATAGGCCTCCAAGACTCTGGGACTTGCAGTGCTCACTACAAGGGCACATAAATATCTTGAGTGATTCTGAAAAGGGAATTCAAAGGGAAAGAAACTGATTAAAGAACCTGTTTGGCAAAGTGTAGCCCACTGCACAAGCATCGTGAAACTAAGCCCCCTTCTAAATACAAGTCTGTGGTTAGTGATGTCTCAGTCTGGCAACTTCTCCTGCTCAGAGTATTCAGATCCCTTTAGTCAGAACGAGCCTCCTTTCTATGTTTCTGTCCCATTGTCACAACAGTTTTCTGCGGTGTACTCTTATCCTTTAGTTCCGCAGGGCAAGAATTTGGAATGAAACTCATTCTACTAATTGTCTACAAATTGTGTTGTTATATTTAGAATCTCAGTAAAAGGCTTTTCTACCTCTACCCCCCCACACATCCAAACTTTTTTAATTATTACCGATTTAATTGCACATAATATTACAGTTACATTTTGTAGTGAACTTAGAAAGGGTTAATAAAGAGAGCTGAGTGAACAACTGATTTTTCAGTGTGGTGGCTGAACTGAAAAACCTGGAAACAAATCAATTACTTTGTAACTGAAACTGTTTTGATCACAGAAACCAAACTCCCAGAATGCGTTCAGTTAAACAAAACATTGAAAACATGCTTTGGGAATGAAATTCCAAATGGTTCGTTTTGAAAATGTCGAAACAAAACGTTTTGTCATTTCTGGGGGGAAAAATATTTTTTCTGGCCGAAACTATTCCCTAAGTTTGACCTGAATTCACGAATAATTTCGGTGACCCAAAGTGTGCATTTTTAAGCGAATTTACTACTTGCTGAAAAAATATCTCCCAACTCTATTAATAACTGATTAATAGATGTTCTAAGCATGTTACAGATTTGAATAGCAGTTAGAAGTGCATTATTAAAAGGTTTTGTATATATTCGTAAGCAGCCTATTTACTGGTTGGACTCTATATCAGTTTATGAGAATTGACTAACCTATCATTTATTATTAATGTATAAAGATATAGCCCTAATATTAAATCTATGCACTAATGAATAGTGCAATTGATTATTTATTTGCATTACAGTAACACCGGAGGGCCCATTGGGGATGCCATTATGCTGGGTGCTATCCAAAAACATCCAGCGCTAATAGCGATTTCTCTTTTCAGATCCTGTCCCCTCTTTCAGACGCCATCTTGGCCGAGAAGACCGTGACAGTTCTGGACGAGAAGGTGACCATAACAGACCTCGGAGTCCAGCTGGTAACTGGATTGTCGCTCTCCCTGCAGCTCAGCCCAGGGAGCAGTAAAGCCATCTTTGCTACAGCAGTAGCACAGGAGCTTCTTCAGTCACCAAAGCAGGTACGAGGACCCAGCACGTGTGCTGTGGACTGACAGGATGCCACTTCTGAGCCCCAATCTACTCAGCATCTCCCGCCAGCGAAGCTGATGGGATCGAGTGGCCTTTTATTAATAATATTCTAGCAAAACATTGTAATTTATAGGCACCTATATCTGAAGGTCACCAGGCACCTTAATAGAAAAACAACGTTCCCATAAAAAAAAGGCAATAGGCCTGTAAAACAAAAATCCAAGTGCCAACCAACAAACCCTCTCCGTCTCTTTGGTTCACAGCCCATAAATAACGCAAAGCCCCACAGACAACCCAGTCACATGCTATAAATAAACAACATAACCCGCCCATCCCGCTGTTGGGATCTCTGGCCCCATTTATTCCATCCAAATTAACGCACCGCCCCTCAAGCTCTGGCCTGGGCAGACATCTATGAATGCACCAGGGTGGAGATAAAAAAGGAAAGAGCTCTGTATTTCCCCACAGTAAACTATTGTGATCCAGTTTCTCTCATTCATACTGGAGTAACTGCTGGGGGTGGTGGAATTAATATTGACACTGGTGCAAATGAGAACAGAACAGAGTCTCTTTTGCTATAAACCGCTAACAGGTGGGGCTGGACTTGTTATAATGCCAGACACCTCCGTCTTTAGTTATGTGCTATGAGGATTTCAAAATGCCCCTGAGAACCTCCCATTCTTACTGACCCATGTTATGGAGGTATCTTAAGCAAGGGCTGATTTTTCAGTCACCCCTTGTCTCCTTTGTCAGGGGCCACAAGGTCTCTCACTTGCCTTCTGCTCATCCCCATCCCTTCAAAAGCCTGTTTCTGATGAGGACAGCCAGGTAATGCTCCCACCGGGGGCCATCAGCTTTGTTCCGGCATTTGCTTGAGCCTTCCCTTACGAGCAACACCAGACACTTCCTCCTGTCTGAGCTGTGAACTCTTGCTGGTCCCAGGAATGCTAGACTCAAACTCCGATCCCATGTGATGCTCAGCCAGTGCTCTGCTCTCTCTCACACCCTCAGTTTGAAACCGCTTTGTTGGGGACCTGAGTGATTAAATCACATAGTGCACTTATGCACTGGCACTCAGCAGCCATGCGCTGTCTGCATTCACACAGCTCATTGAGTCTGAAAACATTGGATCATTTAACAAATTTGCCATCAGTGACTGACTGATCTTTGTTCTTTCTTACGCTATTGTCTGCATTTGAAATGACTTGTTTTGTGTATCAACGTCATCAGTGGGTTTACACCAGGGAAGACCTTGGAGTGACACAGGACAAACTGAGCCCTCTATGTTTAAACACACTTTGTGCTTTAAAGGTAAATTATAAGGGTAAATACATTTGAATTCTGGCCAACTGGCAAGAGACTCTAATTCATTGCAGGGCCTTATCCTTGAGCTGGTGGATGAGAAGTAACATAGGGCTGCTGTTTTTTTAGTGCAATAAAAATCAGGTTCCCATAGATTTCCAAGAGCTAAGAAGATGATGCCACGCAGTTAGAAACAGAGCCAATGAGCTAATCCATTGCTGACATGTGGAGCTAAACACTCTACCTTGAAATCAGCTCAGAAGCTGGGTTTGATGGCATTTAGCTCCAGCATGCTACACCGCTCTGACATTTCAGTTCCAAGAAATCAAGTCTCTTTGAATCCCTCTTCTGGGTGCAGTGGCACACTCGGAATGCTGGCAAAAATGTAACACACCAGAAAGGAAAATGTTCACCCTGGCAGGGCTGTACAAGTTTTGATCCGTGCCCAATTACTCCCCTTGTTTAGAACATTATATTTCAAAGCATGTTGCCCATAAGGAGAGCAATGTGAAATTATTAAATGATTATGATGGTTTAAGCAGCACAGAGGGAGGATGAGAGTTGATGCCATAAATTCCATGTGGCCTGCAAGAAACATCTGAAGATTAATAAACACAAAGCCAGGATTTATGACAGAGCCAGCAAAGTCTTAGGGCCTGGTCCTGAAATAAGGACACAGGGAAAGCTCCCATTGAGGATGCTGGGAGTTGTTCCTGAGTAAGGATTTCAGAATCAGACCCTTAGTTAAAACAGCAGAGAATCCTATTACAGTGTAGGCTATCTCCTGTGACCTGTATGGGAGAACTACTGGTAAACATGTTTTTAAAAAACAAAGAAAAAGGTTTACTCTCCGCATGTGCATTAAGTTAGGATGTAAAAACAGCCTGTTTTTTTGTTTGGTTGTTTTATTCTTCAGGTCTGTCATCTACTCTTTAAATACATATAAAATAGTTAGATGTAGATGGTGGAAATGGACTCCAATGGAGCTGTACTGCTCATCCCCAACACCAACAGAGTATCTGGAGTGGGGGTATGCATGTGCCGGCCAAGATTTTTAGAAGCTACTAACAATTTTGAGTGTCTCCACTTTTGGTTGCCAACTTGAGACACCCTAAAGGGCATGATTGTCAGAAAGTGCTGAGCACCTGCCCTCTGAAAATGAGACCCCTTTAAAAGGGTCTCAAGTTGGCAACCAAAAATAGAGGGTCCCAAAATCTCTAGACATGTGAGAAGATCTATTGTGTGTATAAGATGCAGAATTCAGGCTCAACCCTGCCCCTGTTGAATTCAATAGCAATGGGTCTGTTGACTTCAGAGGATGTGAGATCAGGACATCATAATTCTAAACGAAGGAGAGTATTGTCTTGCTTTACATTGTTAGCAAGCATGACATTTATCTTGAGCGTTTTGCTTAAACAACAACCCCCAATGACCCACCTTGTGCAAAAACATTTGTATGCTGAAAGGCAAAAATGAAGCTGGAAGACCCGGAGTCACTGTTGCTTTATTTGCTAGATTAGGTGCTTTTAACATATGTTACATATAACAAGAGGAGACTTTGTATCTTAAGCAGTTTAGAAATAATGTAATAAATATTTTTTCATTTAAATATATAACTGCAGTAAACAAAGTCAGTAGCCAGTAATGCCTTTTGATGTGCAATTTATTATCATGCTGAAGTAGACTCCATGGATCTCAGAGAACACAGCTTCCTTTTAGCACCTCCAGGGAAAACAAAGCTTATTACAAATGGGTGTTTAAAACTAGTATTTTTATGTGTCTCGTGAGGAATTAATTTTCTTGCTCATTTCTGTCCTGATTATAAATGGATTGTGGGGAGAAGAGGATTGGTGGAGAGACAGTGTGTTTCCTTTGCTGATTATTCTCTGTGTGTGTGTGTTATATATTACAGGAAGCAGCCATCAGCTGCTGGGTCCAGTTCAGTGATGGATCTGTCATGCCCCTGGATATTTACGATGTCAAAGATTTCTCCTTGATGGCTACATCTCTAGACGAAAAGGTGGTCTCCATTCACCATGACCCTAAATTCAAGTGGCCCGTGATCGCTGCTGAGACTGAAGGCCAGGGGACACTGGTGAAGGTGGAAATGGTGATCAGTGAACCATGCCAGAAATCCAAAAGGAAGAGCGTCCTGGCTGTTGGGAGTGGGAGCATTAAAGTCAAGTTTGGACAGAGCGATGCCAACCCTAATGTCAGCGATAGCAAGCAAAACGGGGCTGATGTCCACCTGGAAAACCATGCAAGCGATCGGCGTCAGAAAACCACCTTGCAGGACAGAGCTAGGCCAGATGGGCAGTATTACAGCAGCTCCTCAGTGGGACGAATGGAAGGCAGAGGAACTACTACAGACAGATCTATTTTAAGTAAAAAAGAGGACAGAGAAAGCCTTCTGGATGACGACAGCCATCTGCAGAACATTCCAATAGACTTCACCAGTTTCCCTGCACAGGTGGACTTGCCAAGAAGCAATGGGGACTTAGACGAGAATGACCTTGTGCAGACACCCAGAGGGCTCAGTGATCTGGAGATAGGAATGTATGCTTTGTTGGGAGTCTTCTGCCTGGCAATCCTTGTCTTCCTTATCAACTGTGTCACCTTTGCTTTGAAGTACAGGCACAAGCAGGTCCCCTTTGAAGAACAGGAAGGCATGAGCCACTCTCACGACTGGGTTGGGTTGAGCAACAGGACAGAGCTTCTGGAGAATCACATTAACTTCTCATCCCAACAAGATGAGTGCATCACTGCCATTGACAGAGGGGTGGACTTTGAGGAGAGCAAATATCTCCTCAACACAAATGCCCAAAAGAACGTTAATGGCCAAGTCTTCAGGTCATCAGACTCCACATTCATTGAAGGGAAAGAACAGAAAAGTGAACCAACCGCCTCTCCAACCTCCAAGCGGAAACGAGTCAAATTCACCACCTTTACCACCATCTCCTCCGACGATGGGTGCCCAACCGTCAATTCCATCCTGATGAGTAGTGAGGACGATATTAAATGGGTGTGCCAGGATATCGACCTTGGGGAGTGCAAAGAGCTAAGAAACTATATGGAGAGATTACATGAGAGTGTGTAACAAGATGCTATGGACCTTTTTGGGTTTTGGTTTTCACTCACCTTTCTGCCTTTAATTTTGGGTATTGGGGAAAAAAATGTGTTGGCAAATGAGAGTCAAGTGGTGGATAATACCTCAGTGGAGCCCCGGAAAGCAACCCAAAACCAGCTAAGAAAGCAGAGATCCTGTACAGCTCATACAGTTCAAGTCTTCTAATGGGCTTGGAGACTGGAACAAAATGTGTGTGCAGTTTCTGATGCATGGCAACATGGAAAAATAAACCTTAGAAAATAATAAGATCTCATTCTCTGAGCTTTCCTGGGAAATCAATAAAAATAACAAACTCCAACACAGTTTGGATATTACAAAGCTCACACAGTTCTAATGTTCAGTATCACAGGCTGTGGTTAAAAGCGAAAATAGGGCTCGGAATAAACGGATCAACACAAGGAAGCTTGTCATTCTAGACACAAGCAGAGAACATCCAGCTGAGAACGTTAATTTAAAGCTGACAGACAACTGCAGTGTGAGCAGCACAGCAACCTCAGTTGCAAAGTTATGAGTTTCCAAAGAATCTGGGGGTTGGTGGAGTGGGAGTGACTGAGTTGTTTACAGACCTGCATGACCATCTCCCAAGCACTGAGAATGGATACACGTACAATTATAACAGAACACTCTCTTTTTCAGTAGATGCTGAGATAATTAACTTTGCTGGCCACTTTTCAGTATTTCTTAATTTGTAAAATAGGAGAAGGTATAATCTATAATCAACATACTGCTCATATAAAGGAAAGTTTGCTTTGGAAAGGTTTGAGAGACCCAAGGTCTTTTAAAGAAGTCCACTCTATCTGGTTTTCCTGTTTAAATTTGTATTCCACAAGCATTTTCCTGGAGCATTCTCATTTGATATCCTGGGGGGCACTTATTAGCATTGATCTGCTTTGGAAGTTTGGTGGCTTTTCCCTTCACTGAGATCCACATTTATTTATCCACAGTGCAGTTCTGCCAAGCACAGGAGCCATCGGAACTAATTTGGTACTTGCTTTACCTGTTGTAATTCACCAAAGTTGGCCACTCTCTCTTGGGTAAGTATAAGTTGTGCTGAACTCCTTCCCCTTTTGAGGCTAGGTTGTTCATTTCCATTTTGATCATGCTTCTTCAGACCCACTGCTGTGCATATTTATAGGGCAGCATGAAGGCCATGGAGAAGCACTATACACCCTAATAGCTGAACGGCTAAGCTTGATAAATAATATCTGTTTCATCCAGCGGTGATGATTCTTTTCTCATTCCTCTTATATGTATATATAGTAGAATTCCAGTAATTGCCCTTTGAATCTGAAGTGCCCTCCTGCCCTAAAACTGGAGTCATCTGTTTGGTCCAGGATTAATCGCCAGTGGCAAAGTGCCAAGAAACTATAGTTTGGTTTGGGCTCCCGCTTCCCCATCTCCATTTGTTTTGCAGACTGAACCCATGCCTTTAGTTGATTACAAAGTTTCTCACAGCCACCAAACCTTGATTGAATCCATCTGTATTCAGAATGTATTGTAGATTGTAAGAATGTAATATATATTTATAAACATACCAACTGCAAATAAAATTTGCATTTCGGTGGGCTTCATTTTTTTTCCTACGCTGAGCTCCTCTCTGTCCTTGCACTCATTTACCATAAAAGAGACTGTCAACAATGTATACAACTGTTCTTGGATTAAAGGAACATGCAGGTTTAAGGATTTCAGCACAATCCAGTTACAAACTTTTCCATCTTGTAATGTGGCGCTTTGTTTGTGTGGAAGATAAAACAACAACGCCGACATGTTATGATTAAGTGCATTTTGCACCGAGTCACCCCTTCAAGATTTGAAACTCTTTGCAAATAACACTCATGTATAGTTCTGTCTGGAAAGCCTACTTCACAAGATGCAGGTAGGGTTCGGTTGGGGGGGGCCAGAAAGAGAGCTACAGATATTGGCCCTTGTTTCTATTTGTAAACACTCCTTTGAGGACAACTTTAGAAGAGTAACCTGTGTGACAGGGTCAGGCCAGATGGCTACAGGAGAGTGTTAGAAGGCAGATATATTAATCTCAGATTAAGTAGATCCCTTTTCCTTGGGTAAGGTAACAGGGGCAGTTCCAGAACAAGCAGGAACTTGCTGGAACCAATTAAGGCAGGCAGGCTAATTAGGACACCTGGAGCCAATTAAGAAGAAACTGCTATAATTAATTAGGACAGCCTGGCTAATCAGGGCATCTGAGTTTAAAAAGAACCTCACTTCAGTTTGTAGCGTGCATGAGAGGAGCTGGGAGCAAGAGGCAGTAGGAGCTGAGAGTGAGAAGATGTATTGCTGGAAGACTGAGGGGTACAAGCATTATCAGACACCAGGAGAAAGGGGAAATAACCCAGGGAGTTGTAGCTGTCGCGCAGCTGTACCAGGAGGCACTCTAGACAGCTGCAGTCCACAGGGCCTTGGGTTGGAACTTGGACTACAGGGCGGGCCCAGGTTCCCCCCAAACCTCCCAACTCCTGATCAGACACAGGAGGAATTGACCTGGACTGTGGCTTCTACCAGAGGGGAAGGTCTCTGAGCTGTTTCCTGACCCAAATGGTGAATCTCTGAGGCGAGCAAATCCACAAATAAACGCAGGACCCACCAAGGTAGAGGAGGAACTTTGTCACATGTGGTATATCTAGAGGTGGAGAAAATGTACAGGGAAAATGTGGAGAATAATATTATTGGACATAGTGTAGGCCTAGAATGTGATGGGGAGTGTTCTTTATACAGGTCAGCAGTGATGAGCTGCCAAAATATTAACAACCAGTTCCCTCCTCCTCACCCCATGACGGGGTTATGCCCCCCCGGGACTCCTCCCCCATCCAACCCCCCAAGTTCCTTGACAGCCCCCCTTCGACCCCTGCCCCTCCACGCAGCGCAGCCTTTACCTGTCCCCTCGCTGCCCCTGCGCCCAAACATCCAACCCCTGCTCCTTCCTGACTGCCCCCTGGGACGCTTCCCCCATTCAAGCCCCCTGTTCCCTGCCCTCTGACTGCCCCGACACTAATCTACCCCCCAACTCCTCTGCCCTCTATCCAACACCCCCTCCATGCTCCCTTCCCCCTTACCGTGCTGCCTGGAGTTGGGGACCGGGCCGGGGCCGGGTTGGGACGCTCAGCTGGGGTTGGGACCAGAGTTGGGGCGCTCAGCCAGGGCCGGAGTTAGGGTGCACAGCTGGGCCGGAGCCGCATTGCCCGGCCGGCCGGGCCCAGGGGCCAGGCCAGAGCTGCGCCATCCGAGTTCGGGATCGGGCAGGAGCCGCGCTGCCTGGCAGGCCGTGGTTGGGACCGGGCCAGAGCCGTGCCGCCCAGGGATTGGGTCGGGGGCCAGGCCGGAGCCTTACGGAGCCTGGAGCCCTCCTTGCCCCCTGCCCCAGCTCACCTGTGGGAAGCTGCTGCTTCCTTCTCAGCTCTCCCAGGCTTCCCACGCGGACACCTGATTCGCGGGAAGCCAGGGAGGGGGAGGAGAAGCCTCAGGAGCATTCACGGGAGGATGCAGAGGTGGAGTGAGGTGAGCTGGGGCCGGGGGAAGGGCAGACAGCTGCTGGGGCTTTTGTTAAATTTAAAAGTCCTTTTTGAACCAGTTGTCTCTCATGGGACAACCGTTTCTAAAAGGGCTTCTAAATTTAACAACCGGTTCCTGCAAACTGGTGGGAACCGGCTCCAGCTCACCACTGCCTATGGGTAGGGCACTTGGAACTAGGGTTAGGGTTCCTATGGGTAGGGCTTCCCGCCCTAGGGTTAGGGTTCCTAAGGGTAGCGCTTCCTGCGCTAGGGTTAGGGTTCCTATGTGTAGGGCACTTGTATCTAGGGTTAGGGTTCCTATGGGTAGGGCTTCCCGCCCTAGGGTTAGGGTTCCTAAGGGTAGGACACTTGGAGCTACGGTTAGGATTGCTGTGTTTAGGGCTTCCCACCCTAGAGTTAGGGTTCCTAAGGGTAGGGCTTCCCACCCTAGGGTTAGGGTTCCTAAGGGTAGGGCACTTGGAGCTAGGGTTAGGGTTCCTACGGGTAGGGCACCCTGCCCTAGGGTTAGGGTTCCTATGAGTAAGGCACTTGGAGCTAGAGTTAGGGTTTCTATGGTAGGGCGCCCCACCCTAGGTTTAGAGTTTCTATGGGTAGGGCACTTGGAGCTAGGGTTAGGGTTCCTAAGGTTAGGGCACTTGAAGCTATGGTTAGCATTCCCTATATTTAGGGGTCTTGGAGGTAGGGTTAGGGTTACTATGGGTAGGGTTTCCCTCCCTAGGGTTTGGGTTCCTAAGGGTAGGGTACTTGGAGCTAGGGTTAGGGTTCCTGAGGTCAGGTTAATAAGGCCTCTTGCTGTGTATTGGCATAATAAATTGAGATGTATTTTTGGAGCACAAAGTGGACACATCTGGGGGTTCAATGTTCTCTCCATTAGAGATGTTTCAGTCCCTGGGGACAATGCAGTACCCTAAGATTTGCCATGCGCTCAATACACACTTTTTTGAAGCTCTACAGAAGCTTCCCCACTCATGAGCAACCTGGGCTCAGAGATCAGGGCAAAATGAGTCAAGTACAGGTGGCCCTCATTGGCCTACCATACCACTACAATAAGTCCATTAGACCCAGATCTGGAAAGACTTGAGCAAAGAGTAATATGTCTTACAAATAAATTATACAAAGCTCCCTCTGCTGGAACTTCCCACCTGGAAGCCCTTGAGGCAGGCTGGACCAATGTTCACTTACTTGCATGTAGTTACAGGTTCCCTGGCTATAGCAAAGACAGGGTGAGCTGGAGTGTTTGGGATTGGCTGGTTTGTGGGGCCGTATTGCAGCCAAAACTCCAGCAGCTGAGCAATTGATGTGACTGCATGCGGAGGGGAGTGAAAGCCATCCCATTAGTATCAGACTAGAGGAGCCTCTTGCAAGAAATGTCGTTCTCAGGTGAGATGAATTCCCCTGTTGCCGAGCACTGAACACACTGCATTCCTGTGAGACCATGTCCTGAGCCAGTCACTGTCAAAAGCAAATTTCTGTCTTACGCATTGACACCTGAGGGAAAAAGGTGGCTGTCCAAGCTGGAGAACCAGCTTCTGTGACACAGAGCAGAGCAACTTGTAGTCATCAGCAAAGTCGAGTTTGGAGCAGTTTGAGATTTCCTTACACGTGTAGGCTCCCTCTACACTAAGATCATATAGCAGCCCCCACCCTCCATCAATGTCTCTGCTGGTGCTAAAGCAATGTGGGGGGACTAGTGAACAGTTGCCACTGACCACTTTTAACTCCATGCTGTCTAACTTGGCTCAGTACCAATCTAGCTGGTTGTAAACATGCCTGATTCCTGTCAACTCTGCTACTGTCAACGTCGCTAACACTCCACAGTGAGGGGAAAGCTAAATACTCCATGTACGCCAGGCCCCAGTGGCACTAATTCTCTGTTTCAGCTAGAGCAGGACATGTGTTTTTGTTGGAAAGATTTCTCCAGTCCAGGAATTTCTGGTCCAAACCAGAAAGGGCGAGCGAGAAAGAGACCCACATTTGTCTGGGACGTGGGAAATGAAGATTCAAAGTCCCAGAGTCTCATTTACACTAAGGCCCCTTTCCACCACTCTGGCAGTGTAAAGCAGGCCTTAAAGTGAATGTAACTGTACCTGCTGTATTTACACACCACCGCAACGGTGCTACAGTGGTGCCACTGTAATGCTATTATGTAGATGCTTCCTACATCAACAGAAGGGATTTTTCTCTGGGAGCTAGCGTAACCCACACACCTCCTGGGTGTGGTGTTCTGTCCCCTCTAGTGGCACCAAGACCACTTAGAGCAGAGGTTCTCAAACTTTTATATCGGTGCCTCATTTCACACAGCAAGCCTCTGTGTGCGACCCACCCCCCGCCTCCCTTTTATATTAAAAACATTTCTTTACATATTTAACACCATTATAAATGCTGGAGGCAAATTTGGGGTGGAAGCTGACAGCTTGCAACCCCCCATGTAGTAACCTCAGGACCCCCTGAGAGGTCCCAACCCCCAGTTTGAGAACCCCTGACTTAGAGATTGAGTCTGCTCCAGTCTTAGCTAAGGGCCATGGGGTTTTTAGCTCATGCAGTAGATGCGCATGCATTGAGGTCCCAGGTTTAGTCCCACCCACCAATGACCAGGGTCTGTCGGTGTTACACTAGGTCATCCTAACTATGGCACTCAGGGTACACACTCTTTCACAGCCCTGAACAACATAGCTAGAGCAATTTCATTTTTAAGTACAGACCAAGGCCATCTTTTTGTTGTGTGTTTACAGCACCTTGCACAATGGAGTTCTGGTCCATGACAGGGGCGCCAAAGAAGAATAATAATAAAGTAGCTGAGGACCAAGCCCACAGCAGCCTCCTTGCAGTAGGTGAACACTGAGTACACAGAGCTGGGGATGTTTGGCATCAGCCACAAATTCTCGCACACTTTGTTCCTCTTGCTTCTATTCGCAGGCTGAACAAGGGAGTGCTTTGCTGTAAGCTCACTTGGCTTCACACCTTGCATTTCTAAACAAAGCTGCAGCAGCAGCCTCGGGGAGCAAAATGGGGGGATTATTTATCATTTTTGCTTCCCTGATTATCATAACTGTTAATTAATTATGCTAGTTGGCTCCTCATTCCGTACAATCATCTCCTCAATCCTCCCAGCAGCTTTCTTAACCACAGTGGCAACAACACGCCACCTTGGCAGGAGCATCCGCTCAAATGGAGCTTATCCAGAGAACGTCTCTTTTTAAGTAGCTCAGGAGAGGAACGAATAGCTCCCTTCCCTGACAACTGTTTGGAGCTGACGTGCCGGGCAGCTATGGCGCTGTATCCTCCTTGCAGTGCGGGTGAAGTTCAGGAACAGCTGCTTGTTCAGGATCTCGTGACTGGATACCCAAGACAGGGACACTCAAGCTATGTCACCAGGTGAGCTCTACTGTTTCTCCGGGGAAGAGAAAAGTGGCTCAGCAGAGCAGCACCTCTGGTGGCCAATGCCCACAACAGCATTTACCAGCGCTTCATTAAAAGCTGATTGCCCAGGAAGTCAAAGGGCTTGCTAGCAACTTTCCAGGAAACCAAACACTTCACTTCAGTTGCATGTGCTAATTTAAAGTAAATATTAGATGCTCACAACCATAATATTTGCTTGTCCTCATGACTCTCTTGCTCAATGGCTAAAAGAAAATCCTTGAAGTTTTGTCCCACCAGGAGAAGAACCAGTGTTATCCTATCTTGTAGTTGTTGGGAGAGGAAGGGTTTTTTTGAATATATTGAGATATGCCTATCTCATAGAACTGGAAGGGACCCTGAAAAGTAATGAGTCCAGACATCTACTTTCACTAGCAGAACCAAGTGCTGATTTTGCCCCACATTCCTGGGTGGCCTCCTTAAAGATTGAACTCACAACCCTGGGTTTAGTAGGCCAATGCTCAAACCACTGAGCTATGTAAAGGACTCATGAGATACCGATTCAGTTCCCAGCTGTAGCAGGGTAAGCTCTGTGTGCTTCAGTTCTCCAGCTGTCACATGGTGATGGTGTTGGGCCCTCATGCGGCATTACGGGTACAGCAGCCTTTAGAAGTCAGAGAGCTGAGATGATGTGGGAACAGGGAAGGGAGATAGATTCTGGAAACTATCTTTCAGTCAGTCCAGAAGAATACTGCTTGGAAATGAACAGGACTGGTCCTATTCCCCTCCATAGGGGGTCGGTCCTGAGGCTGGTTTTGTTCAACATCTTCATTAATGATCTGGATGATGAGATGGATTACATCCTCTGCAAGTTCGCAGATGACACTAAGATGGGGGGAGAGGTAGATACACTGGAGGGTAGGGATAGGGTCAGAGTGACCTAGATAAATTGAAGGATTGGGTCAAAAGAAATCTGATGAGGTTCAACAAGGACAAGTGCAGAGTCCTGCACTTAGGACAAAAGAATCCCATGCACTGCTACAGGCTGGGGATTGACTGGCTAAGCAGCAGTTCTGCAGAAAAGGACCTGGAGATTGCAGTGGACTGCATTAGTAGGAGAGTTGCCAGCAGATCAAGGGACATGATTCTTCCCCTCCATTCGGCACAGGTGAGGCCACATATGGAGTATTGCATCCAGTTTTGGGCCCCCCACTACATGAGGGATGTGGACAAATTGGGAGAGTCCAGCAGAGGCCAACAAAGATGATTAGGGATCTGGGGCACATGACTTATGAGGAGAGGCTGAGGGAGCTGGGCTTATTTAGTCAGAAGAAGAGAAAAGTGAGGTGGGATTTGATAACAGCCTTCAACTACCTGAAGTGGTGTTCCAAAAAATATGAAGCTAGACTGTTCTTAGTGATGGCAGATGACAGAACAAGGAGCAATGGTCTCAAGTTGCAGTGAGGGAGGTCTAGGTTGGATATTAGGAAAAACTTTTTCATTAGGAGGGTGGTGAAGCACTGGACTAGGTTCCCAAGGGCGGTGGTGGAATCTCCATCTTTAGAGGTTTTTAAGGCTCGGCTCGACAAAGCCCTGGCTGGGGTGATTTAGTTTGGGATTGATCCTGCTTTGAGCAGAGGATTGGACTAGATGACCTCCTGAAGTCCCTTCCAACCCTGATATTCTATGATTCCATCAAAGCAATGACTGTTTGCATGCTGTATGCTTTTAGGACTAGATGGCACCAGCCTTATTCTTGCTAGCAAGCACTTGATCATATAAGTAGCCCTAGAGATGCCAATGATGCATTGCTCATTAATGTAAATAAGCCTGTAAGGGCTTTTCTATCAATCTAGCCTCTAAAGGGTTTTCCCCTTTATTACAACCTTTGATTATTTTAAATTTTATGTTTTTGAAACTAAAGGAAACGCGTCTGAAGCTGTTTGGTTTGGTCTGGCTTTTGAGGCTTTCTGCATTAGCACAAGAAAGATTAACAGTTCAATTGTGCTATAAATCAGGTAAAGCTGCTGCTTTTCTGCCTCTCTCCTTCCTTTCTAAGGTTTCTTCTTCAGCAGCTTCCACATTCTTAGTGGGTAAGACTAAGCTGCCTTAGTCCCTTAGTGAACTTGAAGGTCTGAGATGATGACACTAAAGACTTGGTTCAGAGTTCTCTGTGGGTAGCAGACTTTTCAAAAAGAGAATTAACTCCCTCTGCAGCCCTGCACTCAGTAACTCGAGGAACGACTTTCACGCCTCGTGTAGGTCAAGGATGAGATGTCAGTTGAATGCTGTGGTGAATGAGGAGGCTGGGGGCACTTCAGTTCAGCACTGTGTATGTTCAACTTCTCCAGACCCTCTGCTCTGCAGGAGTTCCTTGTGGCAAACCAGCCCTTTCGTAAGTGTTGATGGAATGAATATGCCTCCTAGTACACCGAAACTTGAAAGTGAGTCTTTGCATTCGTCTCAGGGCGGGCTGGTGGTTTGAATTACTCATGTATTGATCTGGCAAAGCCCAGTGATGCTAGGGAGGAAATAAGGTGTAAATTTCTATCAGGGAGGGTAACTAACCACTGGAACAATTTACCAAGGGTCATGGGGGATTTTTCACTGGCCATTTTTAAATCAAGATTAGATTGTTTTAAAAGGAATTCGGTTGGAGAAGTTCTCTGGTCTGTGTTACACAGGAGGTCAGGGTCACAATGGTCCCTTCTGACATTGGAATCTCTGAAAGGCCAATGGTGTCACTCAAAAATTGCATGTGAAATGATGGGTATTGCCTCCAAACACGGTCTTTGAAAAATGCCGCTAGCTGACGTAAAGAGCTGCCACATGGAAAAAGTTTTATTGGTTCTACTAAATCCAGGAACTGTGGCACATATTCTTGAGCTCCACCTACTGCCATCTCATCTGTCAATTATTTACACACATACAGCTAGAGACACATGGTGAATTAAATTTTTATTTTTTTATAATTTTGATGGATAATATAGATGTTTAGTTTTACACATTTTGTATTGATTTACATTTTCACAGTTGTACATAATGGGTTTTAAGCTTGTTTATATTTTTATCCATTTACATTTTCACAGTTGCAAGAAATTGTGGGGGAGGGGTCAGACAATTACTTAATTACAATAATTAATGACTTGATGCTGAGATTCAAGAAGTTAAATCTTTATAACTGCAAAATCACAAATTGTCAATATCACGTCATAATACACAAGGCAAATACTCTAGGTTTGCAAATAGCATTTTTCTTCCTTTGCCTCCCTGTAAATTTCTATTACAAGTGGAAATATTTTTTCATTGGTTTGTGTGTGTGTATGGTGAAATTGCTGTTTACCGACTTTTACCAATAAAAATCTAATCCTTCCAACTCTAGATATAAGCACTTGGTACAATCAGATTTAGGGATTGAATTTGCCTCCCATATACAATGCATACCCCATAAAATCAGTTATGCTTTGCATAGGGCCCAATTCACACCCTCAGGATTACAGTGAAATTAAATTTTGATGCCTATTATGAGAATATAATGCCATCCTGGGTAATTACATTCTCTCCTAAATTCCCTCATGCAATTTCAGTGGGAAAGAGTATTCTTTTTCCTTTTGTGTAGAATGTGCACTGTGGCTGTATCTTTTAAATACCTACCGTGTTCTGCACATTAGTGGATTCGACTCCAAGGTAAGTGTAAAATACTCTAGGATTCTTTGAGACAAAAACACAAGCACAGCTAAGGGAGGAAACCAGGAGTCAGGACTTGTGTTCTGTTTCCAACTCAATCACTGAGTCACTGTTTGGGCCTTTGGCAAGTTATACTGACCCCAAGTTTAATAGGACTGCTCACCTAATTAAAGTTGGCATGCACTTAAGTATATTGCTGAATTAGTGCCTTAGCCACTATGTGCCTCAGTTTCCCCATATGTAAAATGAGGATAATATTAAACAATGCCTCTGCGCAGGAGTTTGGTGAGGAATGCTTTATCATTTGGCTGAAAGATTTAAAGTGTGGAAGTTCAAAAAGTACTCAGCTCTGGGGGTGATGAGGGCAGTATACAAACCTGTACACCATAGAAATAGAAAGAATTTTCAGTGCCCATAAATATGGAATTAAATGGACAGAGTCTGCCAAGAGTGAAAGGGAACGTCCTGGAGACTGGGCCCTTTTTACCTTTTTTTCCACATCTGAGCTGGGAACTTTGTCAACAAGTCCTTTGTTATGCAGGTTGCCTGCATACCACTCTGTGTGCAAGAGCAAATTAAGTAGTCCATGTATGTAATATTAATGGCTGGGGAAGCAATACTGCAGCTCTGTGTGTGTACTGCCAGCTCTCACTAAGAAATTCCCTTTGCATCATAAAGACAGCTGCTAGATTACATACGACAGGCCTCTTAAAACTGCTCTCTGAGCCCGGAGGGGATACACTCCAGCATGGAGATATCTTTCATTCCACCACCTAGCAGAACTCATCTGCTTTCCCCTGTGCCTTTCTTTTGCTCACACTGTTGGTGGAAGCAAAGACACCCTCACTCAGTGCTTCCTTTGAAGCAACTCAGGCTGCTTCTCTTGCTTTGATTGAAATAAGCAAATTATCTTGTTACCAGCAGAATGACAAAGTCTGAATATTAGTTATTCTGCACCCAAAGCTTCCCTGGCATGCGATAGTGCTTCGAATATCCATAGCAATGTCTGAATAATATAGCTTTCAGCTGAAGTCAGGAGGCTCCTCTTTCCTTATTTTCATTCAGAATTTTTAATTAAACAAGAGCTTTCTACCCTCAGCGACTGCATCAATGACATAAAAACTGATCAGATTTGCCATTCTCACCACCAGCCAGCCATAGGCCCAGGGGATCCTAAAGGTGTTTTAAAATACCTTTGCCTTCTTCCCACACTGATTCTGTGCTAAGTATGTCAAAGCTCAAACCTACTTTGCACATTTATCCCTGCACAGACCAGTCCTAAGGATGGTGCAGTATGGTAGCTCCAAGGTAGCACTGCTGCAGGTGGCCTGCAATCAAAGTGCAGAGGAGGGCTTTCCATTGGGGCTATAGCAAATTATAAAGACCATCTGAGCTGGCACCCGGCCTGAGCTGGATGAACTGATATATAGATTCCACCTGAGAAGCCAGCCCAGAGTTGACAGATATTTAGTATTATCGACCTGTTTTTATGTGTGGGGCAGGGAGGGAGCCTTATAATACCGGTAAGGAAACATAAGTCCTGTCTATTACCTGTATTCCACCGTGTTAGAAGAGAAACAGTGTCAGTGGATACAGCACTGGCCTGAGACTCAGGAGACCTCTTTAGTCCTAGTTCTGCCCCTGAGCTGCCGGGTGACATGGGAACATCATTCCTCCGTCCAGGACTGCCCCAGAGGATTCAGGGGGCCTGGGCCAAAGCAATTTCGGAGGCCCCTTCCATAAGAAAAAGTTGCAATACTATAGGATGCTATATTCTCGTGGGGGACCCTGCAGGGCCTGGGGCAAATTGCCCCACTTGCCCCCACCCCTCTGGGCAGCCCTGTCTGTGTCTCTCTTTCCCCTACCACCTTCTCTATTTAGATTGTCTGCTTTCCAGAGCAGGGACTGTCTCTTGCTATGAGTTTGTTCGGCATCTAGCTGATCTCAGCTAGAGCATGTAGGTTCTACTGAAATACAAGTAATAGAAGCTTCTGCTCCTAAAACAGGTAGTTTGGGATGAGGGCAGGAGCGATTTGTAATGGAAGGGTAAGACTTTCCTCACCTCCACCCCTGGGCCCTGGTTGATTTCAGTGGGGTTAATCCAGATTGGCACTGGGGTGAGTCTGAGGAGAATCAAGCCCTGACTGATTTCTCTGATCAAAAAAAAAAGGAGAGAGAAAGAAAAGTCCTGTGCTTTTCAAAGGTCACTGTGTTAGCCATTTTCCTAAATAAGCTGAGTGTATTTAATGGTAGCTGATGTAGTGCAGGGGACAGGGGAGGGATCACATAGCTTTGGCAGTTTGCATCATGGAAATTAAAGGCCACAAAGGGGAGAAAGTCTCTTCCTGGGTTGGACACTTCCACCATGCCTGCATTTCTCTGTGGATCCCTTCTGTCCAGCTGACTGTGGGTACCCACTGTCCTTTTATCTTCATGCCAGAAATCCAGAATCTCTCTATTCTTCTCTGCCATTTATACCATCTTACAGCTTTCTTTCATCATTCATTCCACTCAGACCTAATCAATAGCTTTCCTCTTAGCGTTTGGCATTCTTTCTGTTCTGTCCCAAGGTCAAACCAGCCCCTTTTGTGTCCTTTCCTTAAGCAAATAATATTAAGCTGCCATGACTTGACTCAAAATATTTTGTGTTATTGAAAGATCCCAAGCATTGATTAGATTTAGCACCGTACCTTGCTGTCTACACAATCTGGAATATGGCTTTAGAGCAGCACTCAATAAAATGTCATTTGCAAGACCAATTCACACAGCTGAAGAGGCATTTTCTCCAGGCTGCAAGTCCACATTCAGATAGATTTATCACAGCAGGGCAGTGAGGTAAGGCAGTCCCTCTGTGATTAATGGGATTTTAATTGGTTGCTGTAAATGTTTGCTTTCCCCTGGTACTGTATGGAGTCAGTGCCATATTCTTCTATGAGACCATGCAGTGCAAGTTGGCAAGCACTGAGTAGCTACATGAAAGGGGGCTTACTCAAGAGAGTAACCCAGGAGATTTAAGGATAAGATTTATAAAAGAGAATGGGGGAAAGGAGAACCTGTTAGGAGGACAAAGGCAGAGAGAAGGAACAAGTGTGCTAGCTAAGCAGATCAGTAATTACTCAGTACTAATCACAAGACCTGAAACAGGTGGAATTTCAAGGCTCCAGGGCTGCACATTACCAAAAAATAAAGGGGCTTTTAGCAACCCAGAGCTAATCACAGTCTAAATCTTTTCTCTTTTAAAGCTAAACCCCAGACTAATTGCCCTCTGAACCATAGCTTATATATGAAGCTTAGCTCCACCCCCATTCCATAGCCCCACCTACATCAGTCACCAACTTTATAAATAGCCTGTCCTCCGTTTTGAATTCAGTGTTGAAGAGTCTGGAGACAGGAAGCGATTCTGTTATGCTGCAGGTAAGACTTTTAAAAACATAGGGGAGAAATAAAAGAAGGGTTCAGGAGGCTGGAGAGACAAATGCAACCAGATGGGCTGTGGGTGCAGCTTTTTTGTCTGCCTGCCCGCCCAGCCTCAAGTGGATATGAAAACAAACATTGGGTTTGGTGCTGCACAGAGCACAGGGTTATTTTGTAGGTCTCCCTGTTGAGATAATGAAAAGGAGAGTTGGGCCTGTGTACTGCAGAGTCTCTGTTCCTTGTCCTGACCAGAATACAAATGCCAGACCTGAAAAAATCAACTTGTTATTAGCCTTGAAGTCTCAGGTACAGCCCAGACCAGTCCACATTTCAGCTGAATCTCTGTCTTGTTCCTTGGCGTTGGAGGGGTCTGTGCTATTTAGCTGCTTACGTGCTTCTGCTTGGTTCTATTGAGTTCACTTCTGAACAGAACAAGGGACTTTCCCCAGTGATTTATATCTATAGATTAAATGTCCTTTGTGAAAAGTTACTGTTCTAATAGCCTCCCAGTCTGTTACCAGGGAGGGTTAGCACTCAGGCATGTTTAATGCTGTAGCAACACAGAGATCTCAGAGGGGGATGCCACACTATATTGGTACCATCCTACTGCTTTGGATGGGGGTGAAGGGTGGGAGGTTACAGCATCGTGTCCCGTGCAGGCAGGGAGCCTTAACAACAATATAGAGACATGATATGCCCTGGTTTCTATTCTTATTCATCATTCCGCTTATTATAATCACTCCCTCCTCCCCTTTTAATATTTTCACTTATTGTACTTCGAAGAGCTAGAAATAGCTTGTCGGATTGAGACAGTCCTTGAGAAGTTTAATTTTCCTAATGCTTGTTGGAAATCCCCTTTCTGAATTTGCAGGAATATTAAGGTTCTTAGCCTGATCTGTGCAAGGAAGGAATTTGTGAGTAAAGCTGGCAGCAAAATGCAATTGGGTTAGGAAACACTCGATTTACAGGGGCTGACTATGGGAAGGGGTCTGCCTCCAAGGAAGAAGAGGCGGCCCTGCTGGCCAGCCCATGGGGTGACTCTGATGCAGAGTGTAGTGAGAGTTTGCATTTGTTTTCTGGCTATAAACCTCAGGCCCTGAGGCATGTGATTCGGATGCTCAGGGGAAGAAGGAAAGTTTACAAGCAAAAGTAACCATCAGTGCACAAGCTTCTGCAGCTGATTCCACACCAGGACTCAGAATGATCTGTGCTGTCACAGCTGGTTACTGTTAGAGATGGGCTTTCCAAATTCTGCTCCTGATTTCAAACTGCTTGGAGATCTGGGAGCATTTGCGTCAGGGTTGGTTCATGAGAGGAGGGGCCCAATATTTGGAGTTAGATCCAGGTTTCAAAGCCAACTTCCAAAGTTTCAGGGGCGTTTGTCCTGGGATTTAGGTTCAGCTCCCTCTCTAAAAATCAACATGGTGTGTATGAGCCAGTGCCTCAGTTGGCATAAATGGGTGCAATACTAGTGACGATGCATACGTTCACATGGGCACATTCTCCCTAACTACTCATCAGTGGCTCAGGATAGAATGGTAGGGACGGGGGTAAAAGAAGGAGAGGAGGGGAAAGAGAAAGTGTGCAAAGAGAAGTGGACAGAAGGGAGAATGTCCTCTATGTCTTAGATTTCTGCGCTCCCTTTCAGTGGCATGTTTCCCTCTCTTGCCACCCACCTAGAGTATAAGGGAAAGCTTAGAAAGGCATCCCTAGTGGGTGGATTATTTTAGCCTTCAGGGTGGTTGATATTGGGAAGCAGCAATATGCTCCAGGGTAGACATCTGCAAAGCTTGGGTCATAGGGGAGAATTAAATGACACAGACTCCACTCCCCCAAGGGATGTGGTCAGCAAGAATTCAGCAGGGCAATGATCAGCGGTTCCTAAAAGCAAACTGAGACCCGCTTCTATGGGCCCGTGGCAATGGAGGGAATATCCCAGTTCCTGCACTCATCCATGCCCTAAACCTAATGAAATGGTAATAGGTACGGCTGGCACGCAGCTTGCCAGTGCCCACAACTCAAGCATCCGCCTTAATGACATGCCTGCAGGAAACTGAAACAAGCTGAAACCAAAGGTTTGCACTCATGTGCCGGCCCAGCTGGTTCTGCAGCAGTTAGTCAGCATGCTCGCCCAGAGCTGGGAGGCCACCTTGGGAGAGTCCTTTGTGTACAAACAGCCCAAGTAAATACACCCTGCGAGTGTCACTTGGGTATTTTCCAAACGGGTAGCAAAAGAGAAATGTCAGGTCCAAGCGGCGCAGAAGTTATCTCCAGTGAAATGATCCCATCCAAACGGCACCAGTGGAAAAGCCACTAACTCGTTTTATGTCAACATTTGCAAAATTTAACCCAGCTCCTTGTCCAACCCAAGGCCTCAATCTGGGCAGATCCTGCCCCAGTGATATCAATAAGACTATGCACAAGCGGAATCAGGGCCTAGCGTGGCCCCCTAGGCCCATGCAGAGCCCTGGCTGAAGCCTAAGCATCCAATACTGCAAGAAGCTCTGGGCAGGCCTGGGGGACCCACCTGAATAGGCCTAGTCAGCAGCGAGATTAGCCAATTCGACCTACTACTAGGGCTGAGCTTGCTCCCGAGCTCTCAGTCTAAGCTTTGTAAGGGCCAGGGCCGGCTCCAGGTACCAGTGAACGAAGCAGCTGCTTGGGGCAGCCAATGGGAAGGGGCGGCACGTCCGGGTCTTCGGTGGCGGGTCCCTCAGTCCCTCTCAGAGCGAAGGACCCGCCTCTGAATTGCTGCCAAGGAACGAAGTGACGCGGTTGAGCTGCTGCCTAAGTGCTGCCGATCGCGGCTATTTTCTTCTTCTTCTTTGCTTGGGGCAGCAAAAAAGCCCTGAGCTGACCCTGGTAAGGGCCCGATCCCCACACTCCAGTGGGAGGCCATCTCTGTTACATTTCACTTTGTATTCTTCAGGGGAAGGCAGATAACTCATAAATGGAAGTGATGACTTTATCAAGTGAGTTTCTTCCTGTTGGCTGGAGCCCAGTTCTCCCTGCTGACAGCCTTCAATGAACTGTTCAAAATGCATAGCAGGTTCACAGCAGAGTTAAAACATGCAGACACAGAACGGGCCCTTTTCCACTTGTACCTCACGTCATCAGAAGGCAAATAGTCCATTGAGATCAGAAAGGCCGAGAGTCATTTCCCTCCCTCCCTCTTTACCTCCTCCTGTTTTCTTCCAGCGCTGCCGGACTCCAAGAATTACTGAAATTAAATATAGCAATTCAGGCTGCCATTGTTTCCCGCTCTGTAATGTGCTGGAGTGGCACCTTCATATTCATCCATCCATCTCCATCGCCTCGAATATGCTGCTTGCACAATAGTTATTGTTGTAGAAGGGACCTGGAATGAGCTCTTGCATTATTCACTTCATTTATTTTGAGACAATATTTGGAGCCACTTCATTAAATTCTTTCAGAATGTCCTGTCAATTTTTTTCTCTTTGCCAATGCCTGGCTCACACAGATAATATAACGATGTGGGGGGAGGGAGGGAGAAATAGGCTGCTTTCCTGTAAAAGGGACGGGGGTAGAGAATTGTTCAACTTGATTTATCGCTCATGGGTATTTTTCCCCCCTCTAAAAGAGTGCAAGCAGCATGAAACATCTCATTTGTAAGCAATAGCTGTGCATACTAAATATCTCAGGCAATTAAGTCTACGACAAGGAAACAACTTATGGGTATACATACCGTGTGTGGGTATGCAGGAGAGAACAGGTCAAATCAACTCCTATTTTTACCAGCAGTGCAGAAAGATGCATTCTGGCTCCCCTTTAAATATTGTTATAGAGGTAAGAGGGGGGGAAAAAACAGATGATGCATGAGACTAGTGTTCCAAGTGCTCGTGAGCTGGGGAGAGGCTAAAGTAATGCAGTCTCTTTTCTTTATTTGGAGACCCCTGATTTCTTGGTGCTGTTGAATTTCTTACCACTCTTGGAATGTCAAGGTGCTTCTGCCCCAGGTGAGTGATGCAAGTCTCTCTGAAGGGAAAAGCTGCCCCTCTTATTCTGCAGTTGTATTTTCCAGTGGGCAGGGCTGACTTTCGAATCAATTTTTGTTTTTAAATGGAGCCAGGAAAGTGAAAACACTTTTCTTTTCCCTTGTCTCCTCTGTGCTTGCTTATCACTGCTGGTCTTTCTCTCTTCCTTCCCTAATAACATTCTGAGCCTCTTTTAAAAGAGTGCCATGTAAGACAGCCTGAACGCTCACTGTTGGGATGAGTTTTAAGCAGCGGTGCAAGATTACCTGTATTCTTCTCCTGGTCTGCAGCAGAGATGGATACATAGCAATCCCCACAGTCCGAAACATCATTGAAGGTAATGGACTTCCACCGGTTGCAACACTTATTTCTGACAGGGGAGACATGACGTCTTCTGCTCAGGGGTGGCTTTATGTTTTTTGCCGCCCCAAGCACGGCAGTCAGGCGTCCTGCGGGCGGTCCGCTGCTCACACGGATTCAGCGGCGTTTCTGCGGGAGATCCACCAAAGCCGCGAGACCAGCGGAACTCCTGCAGTCATGCCGCTGAAGGCTGCCTGACTGCCGCCCTCACAGCAACCGGCAGGCCCCCGCCATGGCTTGCCACCCCAGACACGCGCTTGGAGCACTGGTGCCTGGAGTCGTCCCTGCTTCTGCTGGCCCTTTGTAGATGTAGAATTCCAAGCCAAGATCGAGGGCAGTGCACTGTGAAGATGTGCAAGCAAAGCATCCAAGGGACTGCACTTCTTGGGTGTGATATTGGGGAGGGTTCTTAATATAAAGTGTCATTAAAGCCAATCCCACCAAGCAACATCTTGCTCAAACAAGGACTGGTCCTAACACAGTTCTTGTACTGATATCACTCTATTGGATAGTGGTGTAATCTTTTACTGGTGCAGTTATACCAGTGCAACCCCTAGTGTGGACACAGTTGTATCAGTATAAACTGCCTTATCCCAGTATAGCCTATTCCCCTTCCCGTATGGGAATAAGCTTATCTAGCACGTTTATGCCAGTATAACTGCTTCCTCACTAGAAGGAGCTATGGTGCAGGTATCGTTTGTTTGTTGTTCCACTTGCTTGCTGTGTTTCTGCTTGATTGAAGTTTATAATGTGGTCAGTTTGCAGGACTGTGTGCTGATCCTGGATGCTGCAAAACTCTCATGTTTCTGGGGATGGCATCATAGAGCAAGATGGCCAGAATTGTAGCTGTGATTAACTGAGAGCAGAACTATTCCACATGGGATGGAGCAGTCAGCCATGTTAAAACGTACCTGAGCTGAAAGAGTGTGCTGTCCTCCTAAGTGCTGTTTTTGATGCGAAAAAATCCCCCACCCACCCCTAAGCTTTCCTGAAACACAGCTGGGCAAAAAATGACAATGTTGGTGTCATGTTTGCCTTGATTACAGTAATAGAGCAATGGCAGCTGTGATGGAGGAGAGAGCTGGGATGGTTTAGGAGATGGGTGATGGGTTAACGAGCCTTTCCTCACCAGGTCACCAGTTCAAAGCCATTCTAGGTGGGTAGCAACTACAAGTTAGTAGCTGTGGATCAGGAGAACTGAGCTGGTAGACTTAGTCCTTAGTGAGCAATTGTCTGAATTAAAAAAACAATTCAATCACTGTTGCATTTGATGGTAGCTCCCGTTTGTTGGTAGTCATAGCAGGGACATTGAATACAGATTAGGCCCCGTTCCTGCAAACAATTAAGCACATTCTTCACTTTAAATAAGTGAATGATCCCACTGGAGTGATGAAGCTAGACACACGGCTAACATTATGTGTATATGTTTGTGGGATTGAAGCCTAAATTATCTTGTCTCCCCCTAATATGATCCAAACTGAGGCTTGGGCCTATCTCTGGTTGTCTAACCTGCCATCTGCCCCAAAAGGAGCCAAACCATGATATTTGTGTGATGGGGGATACTTGTCTGGTGTTAATACAAAACTAGCGGTAACTAGTTGTGGAACCCACAAGGGAAAGTGGAATCTCTGCCTCTTCCGAAACAGGGAAGGAAATCAGGGAGGGAAGCCAGGTTATTCAGATGCTTAATTCCTTAAATCAGTTTAATCACTGGAACTGGAGCAAAAGGCCTGTTCTCCAGCTGGAGGGGTAAAGAAACCACAGTGCAAGCCAGGACTCGTGGCTTAAAGCAAAATGCTGTGGAGAGTTCCCCTCTGGAAAACACAGTCTACAGCTACCACTGTGCAGGAGAGAGGAAAGAAACAGCCGTAGTGGTAGGGGGAAAGAGAAGGCTTTTATTATTATTGGTATTCATTATTATTCCTAATGGTGTTCATAACGGCTTGGCTTGTCATTTTACTACATAATTTTTGGCGCCTCAGAGAAACTTCTGACCACTGCAAGATCCAGAGAGCTGGAGGGCAAGCTCCCTCCTTCCAGCCCTTTAATGCAGGCTTTCTGCAGCAGCATAAATTTCCCACGGTGACAGAGAAGTGAGCTGCCGAGCGAAAGGCAGCCCAAACTCTTTTTCATTCTAATTGCTCTGCGGATCGTTCCTCCTTCAAAAAGTGCCTCTGCTGAAATATTGCAGTAACCATAAATTTTATGTGTATTGAAAGGGCAGTGCGATTATTTGCCTGTTTAGGCTCCGTTTGCCCCTTAGCGCAGAGCGTGGTTGATTTCAGAGCCCCGTGCGTTGATTCATTGATTGCGTTTTGGCAAGAGGGTGGGTCAACTTTCTGGAAAGCGGTCATTAGTGGCAACCTCGCTTGGAAAGTATGTTGTTAATTATCCCCCTACTCTGCCAGGCAGGGATTTTTATTTGTCAGGCAGCGAGATGGTTGGGGTTTTCTTTAAGCCGGCCCTGTGTGCTCTCACTGAGCTAGATGGCACTGTGGTGTTTTAGCTGTCACTGGCTGCTCTGTTTCTAGGCTGAGGGAGAGCTCAGAGTGGACCAAGCTTCCAGGAGAAATGACAAAGGAAACTATTCTGGGACTGATGATTGCCCCTGAAATGTTTGTTCTCATCCCCTCTGTAGCCATCCAAAGCTGTAGTGGCTCATCAATCTAAACAATCTGTCATGCTAATAATCACTGGGAGAGCCTGGATTTCAGAACCTGTTAGGACTGCCGTAAATCAGACATATACGGCACACAACAAGGGGGAACAACATTCTGACAAGGTGCCTAGGGCTCACTTGGTCAACATCTTGCCCCGTTATTTTGCATTTGCTGACACTGAACTGGGATTCAGGAGACCTGGGTTCCCTTCTCCCTATCTGCTGTATGACCCATAGCAAATCATTTTTATTTCTCTGCTTCCCCACCCTTTGTCTTGGCTGTGTAGCTTGTGAATTCTTTGGGGCAGAGGTTGTCTCTTGCTGTGTGTGTTTGTACAGGGCCTCGCACAACAGGTCCCTGGTCTGGTTAGGATCTGCAGGTGCTGCTGGAATTCCAGCCACAAACGAAGCCATCATAACTTTGATCATTTTTGCAGGGGTGGTATTTTGTCCCCCTAACTGTGACATTCCATTCTCTCTTACTATGTGTTTGGAGCAGTCTGATACACTCACAGCTGCTTTTGCGTCTGGTGCCAAGGCAACATACAATGAAGCAATGATTTTCACCTGTTGCTTTCCACTGCTCTGTGGTACCGTCTCATTTGCCTTTGACGTTTCTTGAGCATGATTCTGAAGCTTTTCAAGCTGTCGGATGAAAGTGAGCAATAGTCCAGCCTGGCTGCAATGCTGGTTTAATATACTAAAGTGGCAGCAGAGGGATAGAATGGGAAATTATCACAGCAGGGCCTCATTGGCAACCATTACTCATGCGGCTAACTTGGACTCTCATTACACTCAACGAGATTACTTGCATGAGAAAAGGCACGGAGGACATTCACTAGCACAAGTCAGCAAGGGAGACTTAGGGCTTGTGTGCATCCTCTGCACAGGGGTAAAGCTTGCTACCTGTATAAGGGTTTGTATGTTCAAGAATAAAGTTGACCCATGGAGATGGTCTAGGAAGGAGTGCTGCTTGGATTCCCAGTCTCCAAAGACATACTCAAGTCCAGATGGAAATTTGACCTGCTAAGTACCTGCTTAGATTTGGGTTCGCTGCTTAAATATATGTTGAGGTGGGGCAGGGGAATAGAGAACCAGTCTGTTGGCTCTGATACAAAAGCAGCTGTACTTCTCTCTACCGTAATTTTCACAGGGGGAGGCAATTGCGTGTCTGACCAGAAAGTAAGTGGCCTACAGGAAGGTGGCTCAGCCCGATTTATCACAGTTATAGACACAATGTTTGCCTACCTGAGATCACAAACTGATCAGGGCTCCACAGAAGTTCTCTCTATAGGAATAGTTATTTTACTTCTGTATATTTTCAGTCTGTTGAGCCTGGGATACTAAATTTCCTGGAATATTATTAAAGTAGGTCCTATGTAAATTAAGTGATTGTTATTCCTGTGCTGTGCAAAGGGACGTGAGGTGTATCGTACCATTTGCACCCTAGATGCTCAGTTTGGCTTTGAGGTGTGATCATTTAACGTGCCAAGGTGCCCCTATGGTTGAAAATCAAGGGATATAGATTAAACTATGGCCTTATGCCCTGCTCTAATGACAGAATCCCTAATGATACTGTAAAAGGAGTTGAGCAGGATAATGTGACTGGCTATGGCGAGTCCACTGGTCCACCTAGTCTGCTGGTATCCTCTTCAACATCATTTATCATCCAAATTCTACTGCCTCCCCACCATAAAACAACTTCCTCCAGCAGAGGCTGCATTAGAGAAAACAGATTTCCAGGTGTGTAATTCTTGAGGCCATTGACTTCAACAGTTACTTCTGAATACACTGGTTGGAAAATGGAGAGGGCTCAGAGAAGAGCCATGAGGATCATTAAATGATTGGAAAACACGCCTTAGAGAGAGAGACTGAAGAAGCTCAATCTATTTAGCTTATCAAAGAGACGGTTAAGCAGTGATTTGATCACAGCCTGTAAGTACCTGCATGGGAAACAGAAATGTGATAATAGAGGTCAAAGTAGATGATCACAGTGGTCCCATCTGGCCTTGACTATGTGAATCTATTACTGAGATCAGGAACTCTTCAATAACGTGCAAAAATAAGTAACAGGAAATCTTCACTTGACAAGGGTGAATGAGAACTCTTCTGTGTCCGAGGCAGGCTGAGGGCCTGATTCCGATCTTTCACTGTTGTTAAACTGGTGTAACTCCTTTGCCATCAGTCAATTACTCCTGATTTACACTGGTGTGAGGGAGATCAGACTCTGGCTCAAAATGTACATAGAATACAGGGTTGCAAGAGACCTTGAAGTCATCAAGTCCAGCCTGCTGTGCTGTGGCAGGATCAAATACAGCTAGACCATCCCAGACAGGTGTTTGTCCAACCTGTTCCTAAAAGACCTCAATGATGGGGATTTCACAACTTCCCTTGGAAGCCTATTTAAGAACTTCAGTTCCATTATAGTTAGGAAGTTTTTCCTAATCTCTAACCTAAATCTCCCTTGTTGCAGATTAAGCCAATTACTTCTTGTCCTATCTTCAGTGGACATGGGGAACGATTGATCACCATCCTCTGAATAACAGCCCTTAACATTTTGGAGGATGCTTATCAGGTCCCGCTTAGACTTCTCTTCTCTAAGTTAAACATGTCCATCTTTTTTAACATTTCCTCACAGGTCAGGCTTTCTAAACCTTTTATCATTTCTGTTGCTCTCTCCAATTTGTCCCCATCTTTCCTAAAGTGAGGTGCCCAGAACTGGACACAGTACTGCAGCGGGGGCCTCATCAGAGCTGAGTTACTCAAGTTACTCATCTCCCCCCTTTATGGTCCAATCCAGTGCCCACTGAAATAAATGGAAAGCCTCCCTCTTACTTCAGAGGGAACTGGATTGAGTCCTTACGGATTTAAGAGACAGATTCTGATCTCATTGACGCCTGTGGAAATCTGGAGCATTTATTTTACGGGCTTTTCTGGGGCTTTCAAACATAGCTTCTGAGCACCTTGCACTTATTGATTAATTTATCCTCACAATGCCGCCAGGAAATAGACACAGAGTTATTCACAGTCTTGTCCAAGCTCACGGAGGAAATATGTGGCCAAGCGAAGAATTGAACCCAGTTCTCCTGAGTGCCATCCTCCTTTTAGATGGGTTATTCTGGACATCATAGTCTGGCCATAAGCTTTACCTAGCAATGTAATTCCTTGGTAAGTAGCTTGTTTGTCTGACTGTGACTATTCCATTAACTTTTATTTTGTTGGAAATAGCACATGTGGGGAAGGAAGACAAAAACCATGCCTGTCATCTTCAGCTTTTGATCTGAGCCAAGAAATAGAAATGAAATTGCATGTTTTGAATAATTCCGTATGTTTTCTCACTAGAATACTGAACTGCAGTCTTAACCTCTGAAGCACTTCCCTGTGTTTATAGCTGAGTTAGTTGATTAAAACATTTTTACCAGAGACTTGCAAGTAATCTTGTGGTCTGATTTATTCTCCTTGTTAGCACTTATTTTTACTTTTTCATTCAGATAACATGAACTTACCGTTCATTTAGCATCAGTGCCAAGAGAACTATGGGTTCCTCTATTGTGTTAGCAAAATAACAGGGCATATTATCTGGCGCAACATGGTGTTTTTTTTCTCATACTAATGCACCTCTTGAAATACAACGAACACCACTTAGCTGCTTTAAAGAATTAAAGAGTTTCACAGAATAATGGGTACCTGCAGCCATTGTACTGGAACTAATTTTATCCTCCGTTAGACCTTGCAACCCAGCCAAAATCCATGGGGTTGCGTATGTGAATCCAGGAACAGAAACTGACCCTTTGAGTTATCGCGGTGGGTAACCTGGTTGATGATGATATTAGAAATAAATACTAATAAGATAGTGGTACGTATCACTCTAGCTCTTCTCATCTCCAAAGGCCCTTGTAGAGAAGTGTGTATCTTTACCCTTGTGGAAGAGATGGAGAAATTAAGACCCACAAGTTTAAAGGCAGCCACTAATTTTGGATGACCAGCTTAAAATTCATGATGTAGTAAAGGGGTCATTATGGTGTTAATTGGCTTACCCAGACTATTAGAGGAGGAGCCATAATCCTCTCCTTTCTTACTTCCTGTTTTATTAAGGGGAGTTTCCACCTTTCCCCAACTCTGTTTGTTGTGATGCACTTGAATAAAGCAGCAGGCTCCCACACCCTTCTGTCCTGCGAACAAAGTATTATTTTGGTTGCATGGAGCGGTCCCTTTACAAAACATAGGGTCTGGTTTTGAGAGAGGCTGAGCATAATACTTAGTCTTGCCTCAGTGCAGAGGACGGGACTAGATGTATCGGGGTCCTACATTTCTATGATCCACAAGTCTTGTCAGAGTTGGTGGGAGGTCAGAGGTGCTGCCCATCTGAAAATTGAGCCCTAGCTTGCTCAAGTTGAGCACCTTTGAAACTTTTGGCCAAAGCAACTTGCCGTAAACTAGTGAGCCTGGAATTCCTCATCCCCCGGGTCTGCACTGGGCCTTGCCTCCCTTCCAAAAATGAGGCATTATTGTAAGAATTGTCACCTTTTAAAAGTTAGTGGCTTTTTAAGTGGGAATCTATCAGATCATTTAGGCTGTAAACATAGATTCTGTTTTAATATCTACATATGCTCGGATATAAACCTAATCATGATGAATTTTACAGCTGCCAGGGAACACGCTGTGCAAACAGAATTTCTTTTTAAGGTAAACATTCCCCTGCAGTATCTGCGATCCAAACTCTGGGAGACAGATTTCTTAACAGAATGCCACAGCAACATGTTTGAGGTCGGGGTCATGGACCTACTTGTCTTTTTCACTCCTCCCGGGGTGGCCCAGCTGTTACTTGCCCTTTTTAAGTGATGTCAGAATCAATGGCCTGGAGCTCTAATGCCTCCTGCTAATGCGATTTCAAATAAGCTTTGCATGAGAATCCTTGGACATTCATGAATAACATCTCAAAGAGGGTGAGTACCTACATATGGGCTTCCTAATGGTCGCTCCAAAGCAGTGTAGGCTGATTCTGTGTCCTAGGGTGAATTGCTTGTTTTTTAATGTTATTGCATTAGTGCTAATAGGCACTTTTAGCCACATCCACTGCAAGGGGTGAAGCAACAGGGTTTTATTTAAAACTGATTTATTTTGCTCAGTCCTAAGGATTGAAAATTAAAGTCTTGTGGGTTCATGTGACTTATTCTGTTCCACAATAGAGACATTGCAGGAATCTCTCCCACTAGTTCAACAGAATTCTCAAATTTCTGTAGCAAAACTCTGCAGTAACTTTCCTTTTAACACACACAGCGATTTTAATATTTTGAGCAGGGAGACACTTACTTCAGCTCTAAGCTCTCCTGACATCTCCAGCTGAGATAATTAGGTTCTGTTTGGGGACTTTTTAGCTGTGCTAAAAATAGTTAGGAACAGGGAGAGTGAGGCATTTGCAGGCAACATGCTACAGAGAAAACGGTGTCCATGTTACCTAACAGCTTATGAGAGAAAGTCCAATAGCTGTTTCACCACTACGTCTTTATTTTCTTCTTTCCTAAATAAATCTTACATCACTTCTGTGGTGCTTGAGAACATCTACCATAAATGGGTATGGATGTAAGTCCACACGTGCAGTACCCACTGATGTGAAGGCTACAGTGGAACAGGAAATAGTTTCTAGTCACTTGAGCCAGTGCAAAAACATAATCGCGGCCCTGATCCTGCAAAGACTTCCATGCTCACTCAACTTTGTACCCCGTGAGTGCCCTTGTATCATTGCTCTCGATGCACCATGCATAAGTCTTTGCAGTATCGGGGCCCATATCTAGAATATCTCTCTGGATAAAAAATAAATATGAAACACCAAAGCAGGAACCAGCCAGTCTCTCAGACTGGTGACACATGTCAAGGTTGGAAGCTCAGAGATGCAGGCAACAACAGATTTCGACATTTCTCTTCAACTAAAGGGAATTCTCTCTGTTTCCTGTTCAGTATTTTATTAACTGAACTGGACAAACAAAATCTCTAGGAAAAATTACAGATTCTGTCAAAGATTTCAGAGTAGCAGCCATGTTAGTCTGTATCTGCAAAAAGAACAGGAGTACTTGTGGCACCTTAGAGACTAACACATTTATAAATACATTTTAATAAATTTATTAATAAATGTGTTAGTCTCTAAGGTGCCACAAGTACTCCTGTTCTTTTTGCAGATTCTAGAAAAAAGCACTGGGTTTTTTCCACTTTTTTTTTCTTTTAGTATATTTTTAAAAATGGAAAAATCAAAGAAGCAAAAACCCACAGAAAAAATAGACTCCACCTTCCCTACAAATAGCTGTGGACATTTCCTGCTGTACTGTCTCTTTGGCTGCAGCACTTATTTTCTGACAGTACCTTGATGCATGGCATCGCAGCCTGTTTCACCTTGGAGTTACCATCAAAATGGTCACACACATGGATTATACGGTTGCACAGTCAATATTAATAGAGGCTCGGAGGAGTTTTCAGGGATCGTTAAATACTGCTTTGTCATTTTTAACGTAGGTGGCCTGATTAAATTAATGTTTCTGCCATCACCTCAAGGCAGCGGTAAAAATCACAGCGCTTTCCTTTGAAACTTTGCACCTAGATACTTCATTGTGATGGGCGTGCGCACACAAAAAAATGCAAAGGGAAAACTGTATTTTCCCATGTGGGCCATAACATAATAGAGAGAGGTTTCATGCTTCAGTGGGTGTCATTTCTTGTGGCTTCTCAACCAGTTGCTTGTCTGAAAGGTTTCTGGTACTGTATATTGTGTAACACCTCCCATCCCTACCTCCAGGCAGTAAAGTAGTGATGTTCACATGGCGCTCCAGGCAATCAGTTCGACTCGAAACCTACAGCTTCATGGAGTGTTCATCCCCATGCTGATTCCAAGCTTCAGTTTTCTAAGCCCTGGTCTAAACTTTGTGCCATGATAGGCAGGAGGATTTCTTCCTCCCAGAGATTTGTGATACATTCACTGTCTCTCAGCACCATTCATATTAAGCGTATTCATCACCCAACATACTGAATGTGCTAGGAATCCATTCCTACCCACCTCCGCTGAAGGGTTTCTGCCCCTACATCCCTCTCTCTTTCTCACAACTCCTGCCTCAGAAGTTTGTCCATGGCAATTTGCCACTTTGGCTGTGCTCCTCAAGAGTCGGTTTGTTCTAGCATAACAACCTAGTGACTTTCCTGGAACCACCCCACTGTCCACTCTGCAGAGGCTAGCTGTGCCTCATGTAGACTTTGAATTGCACAGGTTTTAATGAATGCATCTTGCCATTTCAGTTAACTCTTTGGTGCTTGGGGTTGCGATATGCATTAGACTTAGCAGCTGCTACTCATAATATGTTGGCTCCAAGAGGCCAATGGGCAGCCTTTCTAGTTAAAATGGGGATTAGATTTAAAAATGTTGGCAGTGCACAGGATGGGGTGGAATGTGGCTTGATGCATTTAGATCGTTGCTTCTGTACACCTGTTAAAATGCCGATAGGGTCAAATCCCTACCATCTGTCAAGCTCACCAGTGGCCTTTAGGAAAGGAGATGGTAGTCTCAGCCCAGTTCCTATTGGACAGGCATCCATATTGCACAGAAAACGCTACCACCTTAGTTAGGACTAAGTGGCAACTTTGCTGCTGGTGTGAGCAGAGACATCCAGCCTGAGTGGCTCTGGAGTGCCAATTACCTTCTCCAATGGACAGGGCTGAGGCAAGTTAGCATGATGATGTGGGGTAAAGCTAGTGTATACTCTCCAGGGGTGCCAAGCCAGCATCTTTCCTGAGCATGACATTTTCCTTCAGCTTGTTTTTTAAGCTGCCAGAAGCTCAAGGGTGGTCCTTTGAATAATGGGGCTGAGTAATCTTGGAGGACAGTGATGTATTTACTCTGGCTTCCAGAGCAGAGTGACCAAAATCTAGCTGCAGAAGATTAAGTGACCATTTGATAAAGAAATTCACTGTAGCTTCCCCACTCAGTACTTTCAGCCCGGTCGGCATGACCCAGATATTTTGTCTTTGGCTATTTTTCTCTGTGGTGTACATTCTGACCGGAGTTACTCTGGTGTAAATCTGGAGTAACTCAGGTGAAGTCAATGGAGTGACACCAGTGTGAGAGGAGAATCAGGTCCTGTCTCTTCAGGCTGCCTCTCGAGTAACTGCACCTCCCTTTGTGGCTGAGTTTCATCTGTCTCATGATCCGTAACAGAGGCCTTCTGCTCATCAGAGGCCACACAGATGCTTACCTCAGATGCCTTACTGTAGGGCTCATCACTTATGCTGGCCTCCATACCCGCTGTGGCTGCTGAAGAGGATTTAGTGGCTATTTTGCTATTGGTTACCCACTGCGGGATCCTGGGAGAATTCCAGAGCCACAGAACCAGCAGTCTCTAGGGGCTTGGATAGCCAGACAACCGAGCAGTACCACTATAATACCTGCTTGTAAATGGACAGGTAGTTCCACCAGCTGGGGAAGGGAAGTAAAGCTCCAAGCGTCAGTCCTCTTAAGGCCATTTTCTCGAGGCTTGTTTTATTATCCATAAAACAAAAACAAATTAACTGAAAAACACTGGGCATTAATTCCCTGACACTTTCCTTGATTCAGGCAGGTAGGAGTGGGGAAGACAGACCTCTGCTGTTAATGACCCAGTTTCCTTTCATTTTATACTCTGCTGAATGGCCATATGACCAGACAGGGACCTGTTAACTCTTTACAGGCTGCCACTGCTTTTTATTTGACTCTACCGTCCACAGATTTCCCTTTGTCACACTGCCCTAGCGGCAGTAATGGTTCTGTGTTGAAAAGGCTTGAGCACAGAATAAGTAAAAAGGCAAGAAATCTTCCAGTGCCGAAAGATTTACCTTGGCAGCTATGGCTGGGAGCCTTCCTGTGCCAGTGCAATCCTAAATACATCCTGGTGTTTGATTTGGACAAATGACTGTTGCAGGGAGACACATGTTGTAACAGCAACGCGGGGAGGATGCAGGCAGTAACAAGGGACTAATATTACTCCACGGATACCCTTTAGCACCTTCCAAGACTAAACCACTAACCATTATAATCAGCGTAAAACAGTCTGCAAGAGGGTTGACATGATATTAGGGCATGCTGGATGTGTAGGTCACCTATTGGTAACATTCAGCTATATCAGAAAACTGTTCTTAAATGTGCCCAGCCTCCTCTTACCTGGCAGGTTTCTTGGCCATGTGGCACAAGGCACATTTTTCCTAGCTGATCTTCCATGCAGTCCTTAAAGAGTTAAACGACAGCTGATGCTCAGCCAACGCAAGCTTCTTTTAAACCCCATTACAAATTGTGGGCCAGAATGTGAGACCCTTACACTGAATGTTACCTTATTCCTGGGTCTTGTTGACTTAAATGACCGTGGACTATAAGGTGTCATTCAGCAGGAGTAAAAGCAGTGATAACTTTAATGTATTATCTCTTGCATTAACATCCTTAAAATTTTAGGCCCCAGTTCTGCAAATGTTTAAGCCCCTGCATAACTTTGGCTTGTTTAGCCTAACCAAAAGAAGGTTAAGGAGGGATATGCTTGCTCTTTATAAATATATCAGAGGGATTAATATTAGGGAGGGAGAAGAATTATTTAAGCTTAGTACCAATGTAGACACAAGAACAAATGGGTATAAACTGGACACTAGGAAGTTTAGACTTGAAATTAGACGAAGGTTTCTAACAATTAGAGGAGTGAAGTTCTGGAACAACCTTCCAAGGGGAGTTGCGGGGGCAAAAGACATATCTGGCTTTAAGACTAAGCTTGATAAGTTTATGGAAGGGATGGTATGATGGGATAGCTTAATTTTGACAATTGATCTTTGATTATCAGCAGGTAACTGTGCCCAGTGGTCTGAGATGGGATATTAGATGGGGTGGGATCTGAGTTACTGCAGAGAATTCTTTCCTGGGTGCTGGCTGGTGAGTCTTGCCCACATGCTCAGGTTTTAGCTGACTGCCATATTTGGGGTTGGGAAGGAATTTTCCTCCAGGGCAGATTGGCAGAGGCCCTGGAGGTTTTTTGCCTTCCTCTGCAGCGTGGGGCATGGGTCACTTGCTGGTGGATTCTCTGCAGCTTGAGGTCTTCAAACCACAATTTGTCATTAACTCAGACATAGGTTAGGGGTTGTTATAGAAGTGGATGGGTAGGATTCTGTGGCCTGCTTTGTGCAGGAGGTCAGACTAGATGATCATATTGGTCCCTTCTGACCCTAAAGTCTGAGTCTTAATGTGAAGTTACATGGCTTCAGCTTTGGGGCCTTAACTTTGGACAATACTGGGAAGAATCATAGAATATTAGGATTGGAAGGGACCTCAGGAGGTCATCTAGTCCAACCCCCTGCTCAAAGCATGACCAATCCCCAGACAGATTTTTGCCCCAGATCCCTAAATGGCCCCCTTGAGGACTGAACTCACAACCCTGGATTTAGCAGGCCAATGCTCAAACCACTGAGCTATCTCTCCCCCCACCACCCACATCTGCCTCCAGTAACTATGAATACTTGGGAAACATCCTCAGACTGATACAGCAAGCAGTCTCATGCAATGGGCAGCAGAGATCCACTCGTGGTTAGAGTCTAAACGTTCAATATTAAAGCAGCTAGACTTGGACCAACCAGACAGAGCAGAAGACGAAAGTGGAATAAATTCCATGATGATGAAATTACTCTGGACAACTTAATGAAAAAATGCTCAGCTCCCACTGAGCCATTAAATGATTGATTTCCACATGGAAGCAACAATCCCTTCGGACAAGCCTCTGACAGAAATGTATGTTTCTTTTCTTGAAGAACTGCTCTTGACCAAAAGATTAAAACGAGAGCGAGAAAGAGACAGAACAGGCTACAGGCCCAACTACACAACAGAAAAGATAGCATCAGGTAAGATTAAGCCATGGAAAAGAGGGTAAAGATTGTTCAGATTTTCACATTCAATTAGAAGAAAGGGTCTAATTGCAACATTTTTTAGTTCACTTGATGTTCAGGTTAAGCTGATGGAAAATTACAGTTGAAGAAGAAGCACCAAGAGCTTTTAAGTCTTTAAAATAGAGTTTAACGTCTTCCTCTGATTATTTTTTTTCAACCTCTGATGTTAGAACTAGCTTAATAGCAAGAGAAAAGAGCTTGTCTCCTTGAGATCAGAAAGTAACTACCTTTGGCTAATTTGGTAGCTCTGAGCCATCCATTAAGCCTTTAAATCGCTCTGGTCAATTTTGGATTGAAAGTGGCATCCCAAAGGGCTGTGATTAATCCAATGAGCCATCAGCCTACTGCAAAATGTCAGATTTAACATGTACGAGTCTTACAGACATTTGGCATCTCTGACAAACTGACAACTGCTCAGTAGAATTGTTAACTTTTGCCACTTTGGAAGGCCAAATTTAAAATGTTAACTCTCTAAGTGCCATGAGACATCAATTATAGTTGAAGCCTGACTCCCCAAAAACCCCTCGTGTATTAAAGCACTTACAGAAAGTGCTGCGGTTCCTACAACCCTTTTAATACTCTGGTTCCTTGGGAGAGAGCATTTTATTTTGTTTGGCTTTTAACTCCTTGCATGTTACCGTAATGAGCCATATCTGAACAGGAAAGCTCGACTTTTGCTCTCTTGAAACCTTAAGGAGCTGTTTGTAGAGAATTTCCCCAGTTCTATCAGGGTGCTATGGCTGTTTTAAGAACCATTTCATATTCTGGTGCTGAAGCTGCTAGAACTATTAGATGGTGCCGAGACTGCACAATTCAAATTCTGAGTAAGATCTAACTACTCCAAACTCTGGGTATTCAGATTGTGAATGCTAGAATTAGGGGCCAGCCACAAAGGGCTAAATTCTGACTGGCCTGTGTGCCCATGCTAGGGAAGAAATCCTTTGCACCCTTATGCAGGCTGCTGGGACTTTATACACAGGGGTAAGTGGGGCTACTCACCTGCTTGCTTCCTCCCCAGAATAGGAGTTGAGAATAGGTAGAGGATTAGATCTACTTCCTCCATGTACTGGCCAAAGTATCTGAGCCAATGTTGGGGGGTAGAGTAGAGCAGTAATTGATTACTGGTATAGGCCAAAAGTAAATGACTAACCCCTGGGAGCAGGGAAAGAATTGTGTCTGAGTCATAGTGCCTCCTGGGGTGTACCTAATTGGATTAATTAACTGTACATGTTGAGGTCCTGAAATACAGTACCAGCCACAGGGTAATACTCAGTGTGAGTCTTTCTGGGACAGGAATTGGAGCAAATCATTTTGGAGCCATAGCTGTTATTAAACTGAGGCTGGCCTCAGTTGCAGGACTTCACAGGGTAAAGGAAATGGCTCTGGAAAGAGGACACTAAGAGTCTATCATAAGGATGGGAGTAGAAGGAAAGAAGGCCTTGGGTCAAAAATGATTAATGTTGAATATAAAATGAGCTTGGCTGTTTTAAAATTAATTAAGGTTGCATGAAAAGTCCATTGTGCCTTAGTTTATCCATCTGTCAAATGGGTCTACTATTTACCTCACAGGGGGATTATGAGGCTTAATGAGTATTTGTAATCCTTGGATAAAAGGCTGGATAAAGTGCAAAACATATATGGAGTTGGGTGTATAAATACACATTTTTGTAACTGAAAAATAGCCCCTTGCAAATACTGTAGCCCTTAGCTTCCTAATCTTAGCTAGACGTGGTCTTACTGCTCCCAAGAAAAGTTTGGTGATGAATGGCATCTAAATTGAATCCCAGTGATCACTGAACAGTGTCACTGGATGATTGTATAAAATAGGCCAATGTGCTGTTGTCAGTACAACTTGGGTTAGTTTTTAATAAATATATTTCAGGCGGGTTGTTTGTTTTCATTCTTTCTGCACGGTTATCACATGTAAATGAGTGTATTGCTCTGTTTCCTGGATGCTTTTTTCATATGTATAGATTAAATACTGCATGAAAAATTGCATGTTAATTACGTTTTGTGGGTGTAACAGAATTTCTTACTTGAACACATTTTTTGCTGGAAGTACTGCAAATGGCATATTCAGGTACAATTTGTCAAGGTGTAAAGTTGCTTGATATTTGGTAATTAAGACAAGTTTTCTAATCATCACACCATTAACTCAGTACTTAGCGGTGGAGCTGAACTCCGGCCTGCTTATACCCCCTTGTGGCTCCCTGGAAGAGTTTCTTCTTAAATTCCTCCTTCAGGAGTTAACTTCCCCTGGAAGAAGTGGGGAACTGGCTAAAAGAGACCATGGCCCGCAGAGCTACATCACCAGTGATGGGCAATGGCGCAGCCCACAGCAATGTTGGACCTACAGTCTGAAATAAGAGTGGCCAGGAGTAACTGATAGGTCAAGATTCATTTGCAGGTCTAAAATCTGTTAATCAATATGTGGTGGCTGGTGGCCATTAAACTCAGAACTCATGCTGACATAAATATTTCTCAGCATCTACATGGTGGCATACTGCCCCCAAAGAGAGATTTATGTCATTGATTTCATGGGACCATTGTGATGATCTAGTCTGAATTCCTCCAGATCATAGGACTTCCTTGTATTAGTTCCTGCTTCAAGTTCAATAGCCCTGGTTAAACTACATCTTTTTAGAAAACCATCCAGTCTGAATTTAAAAACTGCCACTAATGGCGAATCTACCACAATGGAGGTTCCAAAGTTGTTACAATGAGGAATTATTCTTACTATTAACAATTTGCACCTTATTTCCTGTCTGAATTGGTCTAACTCCAACCTACAGCTAGTGGATCTTGTTATACCTTTTTCTGGCAAACTGAAGAGAGTGCTCATGAAGTTTCTGTTCCACATGTAAGTACTTACAGACTATCCAGTCACCCCCTAAACCTTGTCTCTGATAAGGAGCTGAGTCTATTTGGCTTAAGTCTTTCACTATAAGGAACATTTTTTTTCAATCCTTGACTCATTCTCATGGCTCTTCTCTGAACCCTCTCCAATTTATCAACATCCTTCTTGAACTGGGGACTCAGTATTCCAGCAGCAGTCGTGCCAGATACAAAGGTAGCATTACTCTTACTTTCTACGCTTACTCAAGAATTCCCATTCATACATCCAAGGATCGCATTAGCCCTTTGGCCACACTGGGAACTCATGTTCAGCTAATTATGCCCATGTCTTTTTCGGTGGCACTGCTTCCCAGAATCGAGTTGGCCAGCCTTTTAGGATGGCCTACATTCTTTGCGCCTTTGTATTCTTTGCGTGGCCTTATACCTAGCTATATTGAAATGCATATTGTTTGCCTGTGCTCAGTTTATCAAGCAATCCATACTGTTCTCTATCAGTCATCTGTCCTCTTAATTATTTACCACTACTGTTAAATCAATTAATGTATGCCATGTTGATTTTACATCATTCCAGTTTATTAATCCAGATGATGTGTGATACCAAGTCAAATACTTTACAGAGGAATATTACATCAACACTATTACTTTTATTAACCAAACTCATCAAAAAGTGATATGAAGTTAGTTTGACAAGACTTATTTTCCATAATCCCATATTGATTGCCATTCATTATATTACCCTCCTTTAATTCTTATTAATTGCCTTGAATCAATGTCAGGCTCACAGGCCTATAGTTAGCTGGGCCATCTCACTTGCCTTTTTAAAGTATTTGGCACAACATTAGCTTTCTTTTAGTCCTCTGGAGATTTCCCAGGGTTCAAAGGCTTATTGGAAATCTACATCACTGGTCCACAGAGCACCTTAGCCAGCTCTTTTAAAACTCATAGATGCAAGTTATCTGGACCTGCTGATTAAAACAGGTCTAACTTTAGATAGCGACCATTTAACATCATCCTTAGTTACTGTGATTGGAAAAATCTATCATCATATGATATAAACACATCATCTTTTTCCCCTCAAATACAGAACAGAAATATGGATTGAATACTTTGGCTTTTTCTGTATTATTTACTCGTCTACCATAGTCATATAGTAATGAACCAATATCTAGGACTGTTAAGATTCCTTTTGTTTGTTATATAATTTAAAAAACTTATTTTTATTTGACTGTACTGCCCACAGATTTCTCATGTCCTTTTGCTTCCCTTATTAATTTTCTATACTTTCTAGCTTCTAATATATATGCATTGCTATCAACTTCTCCTTTTCTTTCATTTGTATTATAATAGATGATTATCCTTCCCCTTTGAGCCAGGCTGTTTTTTTTTACCAAAAACCATAAGAGCAAGAGAACATATATAGAACGAGCATTGCAGTTATAATCCTTGAAGTCACTCCAGTTTTGTCCTCCCTGGTTTGCAATGTCCCATAGTATTGAGGACAGTACCAACTGAGTCAAACCACTCCAAATATATTACAATAGAAAATTAGAAAAGGTCTCAGAAGTGAATGAAGGATACTAAAATTACTTTTTCTTCAGGGTTGCTGACTAAACATTTGCAACACAACCAAGAAGTCAATTGGAAAGCCACCATGCACAGTAAATTCATTAACACAAATAGCGGGTGATGCAAAGCCCATTAAACTCAATGGAAAGATTCCCATTAGCTTCAGTGGGGGTTGGATCAGGCCCATATATAGCAACTATAGTTTTCCAACAACAGATGTTCAAAAATTGTAAACACTTCACATGTTTTAGAAATAGCAGCCTTCCTTGACACCAGATTGTGGAAAACCAAGATTTTAATCACTGAGCAGTCAATAATGATTGGTTTGTGCTTCGTGTGGGCATTAGCAGGTCTTCTTAAAATGCAATATCCTGTTACATTAAGTTCACAATAATAATTCCTGAAAGTCACTCATGACAAAAGTACCAAATTACATAAAAAATATAAATTACATTGTTGTTCCTTATTACAGCCTCCATCCATCTTTTGTAAGAACATTCACCATTTGTGAGGTCCCCGAAGTTTGGTAATTTTTAAGAGGTAGTTGCTGTCTTCCAATAATTCATAAATAAAGTAGAATAACAGGAAACAGTGAGTACAATTTTTCATGCTAGAAAGCATCAATGTTTGTATTTCTCATTAGCTCCAGCCAGTTACATTCTTGATAAAAGTGCTAGTTGTGTGATTAATTTATGATCTTCCCCCTTTAAAATTTAGATCATGTAGACCTGGCTAACATGTTTAATGTATTTATATGTTTGATCATTCAAAATAGAGATCAACCCACTCATACAACATTATGTTTATCATTGATATATATCTGAATAAATTCAGATTAATTAAATTAGCTTTGTCAGGCTACAACACAGTACCTGAGCTTGCATGAGTTCACTGTGGATGAAATTCATCCCTGTGCACAAGGAATTGCCCTCTTTTGAGGCCCATATGATCCCACAGTATTAAGAAATCAACATATTCTTGATTGCACTGGTGCCGCCCACCACTGGAAATAGGACGGTAAATTGGATGAACCACCGGTCTGATGCAGTATGTTTGTAAATTGGGCAAACTCGAGTGGAACAATATGTCCATAATATGTGCATTTTTTTCTTTAAAATACTCTGATTACCGTGCCACCATTAAAGTGATACAGAATAAGATCAGTGTCCACATTTGATACCCAATGATTCACTGGAGTCTCAAGACAAGATTTTGATAGGCCTCTCTTTCACAGTCCCATGAGTGGTGTTTCTTCACATATGCTTTTGCCTTTGTCACAATTTCTCTTTCCAAAGTGAGGTCATTCATCAGACTTTTGGAGAGCTGGACAAACTCCTAAAAAGTTAAAGAAAACAACAAATGTTACTTGAGGTTCTACTGATCCTGGAACAATCCTGGAACTGCAGTAAAGCAGTTGAACTTAGAGTGAATACACACACCAAGCAGTTCAAGAACCATTCTTCAGAGCTAAGCACCACATTTTATATATACATACAGATCAACAAATAACACATACAATTTTTAATCTTTTAAACAGCCCACCAACTAGAGAACTGGAAACCACGGTCAAATCCTTAGAGCGTTAAATCAGATGAAAATATAGACAATTTAATGAGACAGAAAAGTGTTTGAACTCCAGACATGTACAGCAGTGAAGCGTGCCATAGGTGGGTAAGAAGTTACAAATTCAGCTGGTTTCCTGGAGGAAGGAGAGCTGGTAGCAGACAATTTTGATCTAGGCTCAACTAGGCATATGCCTGGTTGCAAATGAGGCATCTTTAGCTAATTGCATGCTTTTAATGAGGTTGAGAAAAACACTTCACAAAGATGTCTATTGTATGAAGTAAAGAACACACACTCAGCAGCAAATTATCTGTATTGTGCCAGGGCCTGGATGCAAGATTGATCCAAGCTAATAAAGAACTGTTGCACTGTGTGGTGCTGGAGGCTCGTGACCTGGAAGCTAGGCAGCAGCTGGGACACGGTAGCAAAAGGTCTGCAAAATGCAGTATATGAAATCCCTTTAGCCCTATGGGACTTGATAGAACAAGACACTTCCCTGGCCAGTTGCTCTGCCATTCCAATTTTGTTTTTTAAGAAGTGAAGATACCAAACTAGTGAACGTGAGAGCTGATGTCACAGTTGGAGGCCTCTAAGTAAACAAATCCACTTCTGCACTGCCAGTCTGATTTTCTGCCATTAAAGGACGACTTTCAGCACTGAAGCTGGATTACAGAAGTAGCTCAAACCCACTACAGCAATGTGCGCTAGCTTAGAAATGTCAACAGCTGTTAGATCAATAAAAAGTGAAGATCATTAGTTGCTACACAAATCATGATGAAAATCAGTGATAGAGTCCAAGTGGAACATAAGGGCATTTGGACACAGATGGCGTTTTCCTGACAATAAGCTGTCAACTGTTAAGGGGAAGATCACTGAGGCCCTCCGACAGAGAGCGGAAAATACAAATAAGACTGAAATTTGGTCCACAACTCATTCATTAACCAACTGTACTTAAACTAAATTATACAGTTGACCTACAAAAAAATTTGGTTATCAAAGAGTTAAGACAGCTGATGTAATTCATATGGTCCATGTGCAAAATATGTAACTACAGCATGACCACTGGGAACCAATGCTGATATGTGAAATCATACTGTACGCATTCCAAGCACAGCCTTTGATACTCATTGACAAGACATGCAATGCTTTCAATATATGTATCGCTATGACATGTAGTTTATATGATCAAAGAAGCATATATATATTGGGGTGCCTATGTTGGGTTTGCAAGTAAGTTTTGGAGTCAGAGTTATGGTGGATACTAGAGTAAGTAAGGTGAATTCTCACACGTCAATATTGACATTATACATCCAGTTAAAATATAGCTTCAATCTTGCATGGAGATCCACATGGGAAGACTGCTATCCTTGTATAGTGCAGAATTGGGGCCTGCAAAGGTAGCAGAAAATGTACATATGTTACCTTAGTTGGTCATTACTAGTCTTTTCCAACCTTCCAGAGTTTTTTTCAATGGCCATGTGATGAAGTGGGACTGTTCTTAATGTTTCCTCTGAATACTGTGTAAGTGCCTCTGTTTCTGGCCAACACTCCATCCCCTGGCAATGAATGACTGGTGCCCTTCCCCCCTGCAAGGGAATGCTAAAGGTGTGGAAGAACAAAGAGGTCAGGTAACCTCCTGGCCTGGGGAAAAAAACAAAGGCCAGAGAGGAGGGGCTGGGAAAGTTTCAGTTTGGAGCTGGCTGGGGATGGGAAGTGAGTGCAGCTGGGTTGTCTGGCTCCCTGGGCCCCAAAATGGACTTGGCTGAGGGGTCCTGTTCTCTGTATCTACAAGCTCTGTTTTAGACTGTGCTCCTGTCATCTAATAAACCGCTGTTTTACTGGCTGGCTAAGAGTCACATCTGACTGCAAAGTGGGGGTGCATGCAGGACCCCGCCTGGGCGGACTCGCTGTGGAAAGCATACGGAGGGAAAGCTAAATGCTCCAAGGTCAAACCCAGGAAGGTAAAGCCGTGTAAGCTTTTTGCCCTAAAAACAGTCTGCTCCAAGGGAAAGGAGGCTCCCCAAAGTCCTGACTGGCTTTGGGGGGAGCAGTTCCAGAGCATCGCCCGGGCACTCCGTAACAGGCCATGCCTTAGTCATGTGGTTAATATAAAGTTTATATGAATCACATCAGCAGCTGTAATTCTAAATTACCTGAAGAAATTCCTACAAACAACTTTAATCAAAAAAAAAAAAAAAAAAGACCTCTGAAAATGTAACCTGGGTTGGGGGATAAGGCTTCATCTGTGGGATGTATAATATTATCTACCACGTCAGGTGTTCATGCAGGAAATATTATGCAAGAGGTTTATAAAGTTTTCTACAGCACCAGGCTCCCCTCTAAGGTTCACAAGAAAGAGCAAAAGAGCTTCCTTACTTGGGTTAGCAGAAAAGACTGCATTAGTAAGGCTCCCATCCTGTAATGGGAGGGCACTGCACTACTTGAAGTGCACAAAAGACGAGCTCCCCTTCTGCATAAATGCCAAAGATTCATCTGAGGAATTCTCTGTACGTATTATTTCTTCTGGTCCTTTTGTCTTCCAGTCAGCATTATTAAACAGAATGACCACTTGTGGGAAAAGTATCTGATTAATTCACAATGGGGCCCTTCACGAACTCAAAGATTCCTACTGGTGTGTTCCTCTTTAGCAATATCTGTAGTTGTGAAGTCTCTGAATGGAATAAAAGTATTCCTGCAAAATGCTTTCAGAATTCAGAGAAGTGCTTCCCAAAGGATCTTCCAGCCAGCAGTGCAGATTAATAAGTTTGGTGCTATAATGATAACATCAGAGGCATTTAATATATTCTCTTCTAAACCTCCTCTGCGTTCCCCATTCTCTGTTCCAGTTGACAGCACCAGCATCCTCCATTGTCGTCCAGGATTGCAACCATCTCTGACTCTTCCTTTTTTGTCTCCCACCATATCCAAACCCTGCTGCCTTTTCCCCCCTTCACAACACACAAAAAAACCCTGATCTTTCTTGCCCATGTGGCCAAAATGCTTATCCATGCCCATAGCCTCTCCCATCTTGACTATGGCAACTTACTACAGTCTAGCCCTCTAGATATCTACACTGCCTGTACCAGTCCATCCAAAACATGACTGCAAAGGATATTTTCCTTGCTCAGTGATCTGATCATGTCACTCCCCCCACTCCCTTGCATTCATCTACTGGCAACTCTTAAAATACCACATAGAGTTCTAACTTCACATTCTCCCCTTCAAGGCACAGCACAACCTGGACAAGCTTTCAAGACTTTTCTCCTACTGCGTTCCCAATTAATTCTTCTGTTCCCCCAATGAGTCCAATCTTGATACTCCTTTCATTTCCTTCTTACACATCCCATCTCTGTGCTCTTTTCCATACTGCTGACAACACACGGGAGCAGGATAAGTGGGGAAAGCCTTTAAATGCCTTCACCTATTTAAAGCCAATCTCTTACGCTATCATAACAATAAATAATCATTTTCACTCCACCGCATTCCAACTTTAATTTTATGCTCCTGTGGAGGATTTTATTTTGTTTAAAAATAATTTATGTAAATTATACATATCAGAAGCCGCAATGTACCATTGCTTGACGAGTAGTTCAATTAATATTCTTTAAAAATGTGTGGCTACAGAGGATGAAAACTTGGAAACATGTAAGTGATAGAAGCAATGAGATATTGCCATACAGTTAAAATCCCTTTCGCTGGTGATAATTTCAGCATAATATTAGCATGAATCCAAAGAGGAAAGGGAGAGATGGCAAATGGATAAAGCCAAGGGACTTTAGCTGTAGCTGTTCTACTGACTCAGAGTGTAACCTCAGGCAAGTCGCTCAAGATGAGATCTGAAATCACAGTAAAGATCTGCATTCATGTCACTGGGTTTTGGATCAGGCCCCTGGAGTGTCATCCCTCCATGTCTGGACGCTGAGCTCAAGACTGCAAGGGCCTGATATTCAGGTGGTCCCCACAACTCCCACTGATGTCAGCTGGAGATGCAGTTGTTTGGCACCTCTGAAAATCACAAGTTGCTGAATCTGAGCATCCAAAAATGGAGGCAACCCAGAATTAGATGCCGCTTCTGAAAATGGAGGCCTTAATTTCTTTCTGCCTCCATTCACCCATATAAATGTGGGTATAAGAACATTTATCTACCTCACAATTGATAAGTGTAATTGATAAGTGAAGGCTGAGTTGTTAGTTACAAGGCAGAAAAGTTGGGGCAAGCACTAGGATGCTTAGATTTATAAGTAATGTGACGCATGCCCTATTTCTGGACAGTAGCTATCCCTCCAGGCCCAGTTATCTTCAAAAGTAATGTCACTAATATGTTTCTCCCTCAGGCAGATGGGCAATTAGCTTTAAAGAAAATGCAAACAGCACATATAAAAAAATTCAGTACAGTATTTTGTAAACAGCCCTACAGACCCAGATGTCTTTGGCAGATGAACCCTGAAAATACAGCAGGCACCAAGCTAATAAAATGCATGTCCTCTGAATTACTGTTAGAACCAGGCTGGTGCCATTTCACAGCACAGACACTAGGAAGTTAAGAAGTGTGTTTACACACACACACACACACACACACAAACCATTTCCATTTCAGCGGCAGGAGAGGAAAGGAACATGGAACTTAGTTCAGTGTAAACCCAGGGAAGACAAATTTCAGCTATAAAAGTAAATGAACAATTAAGAATAGCAACACACCTGCTAGTTACGGCAGAGCACAGCAGCTGCAGGCCAACAGATTGGTATTTCCCAACCACCTGAACATTGCTGGCATTGCCTAAAACAGCAAGCTGCTCTGTTCAATCCTGTCCTGACAGCAAAACTAAAGTCCTCAAGACTAGAAACAACCCCAGGGATAAATGCTGGCCATGTGGCCATAACACCTTACAGTAGGAATGGCAAGCACCCACACTGCCACAGGAGGGCAACATGCCCCTGTTTGTAGCTCCACTAATTGGTTCAGAGGAGTTTCCACTTCTTCGCTGCCTCCCTTACATAGGTTAGTGTTGCTGATTCCTGCTGCCCCATTACGGCTAGAACCGCTATTTTGCCTGGAGCTGGAGAGGTTTATGTACCCCACCCACCCCCTTTTGTGAGCCTTCACAGATGCTGGGCATTCCATAACCCTAAAGCTTAGGCTGCTGAATAATGGTGCATGTCCTCCATTTGAACGTGCTTCTGTGATAATTTATGGCCTAAACTTGGCCCCCTACTCCTTTATTTCTTAGTTATCCATTTTCCTTTCGGGTAACATTAACTCAGTGTCACATATTCCATAAACTTGCAAATTTGAGTAATGGCAGGAATAAAGCATGGCTTTAAAAGAAGGGTGCATAATAACTCAAGCATCAAGGTCAACATGTTTTGTGACTTTTCACTTTTATGTTAACTGCTGTGGCCAGCTGGATATTTCCTTTGTTATATTTCCTTTGTTGTTTATGTACATGGTCATGAGGGCTCAGAATACCTACCAAGGATTAAGTATAATGAGTATAATTAGGCAAGAAAAGTTGGCTAATTTCTTTGTAAGCCAGGAGAGGTCATTTTTTCCCACTAAAAGGGAAGTTTGTGCTTAAAATTATTATTGTTTCATAAATCAACTCAAACCCATTTCATTTAGTTTCCCAACATAAGAAGACGTAAAATAACCACAAGACTGTTTCACATACCAGGTACAATAACCCAGGCCCCCTATGTTATCTAGCTTGCTCCTTTTCAGAGTTACTATTTTGGGGGGAAGGAAATAAAACTGAAATGTTTTTAACAGAGTAGATCTAGGTATAAATACACAACTCTGCTACGTCTGCCGTGTATCCAAGGCAATGGAGCAATAAAAGAATAAATCCAGTATATCCGTCAAACAGGCCGGAAAGTCAATTCTGGGGACTGCAAAGGAGGGCATCTCCTGAGGAAGAGGAAAAGAAGCATGAACAAGAGGCTTATCTGACAGCTGATTGATGAAGGAGTAGGGCTGTGTAGTAGTTATGTAAGGAGGAAGGACACTTGTGAGAAACTACAGTGAAAACACCCTCACAAGTATACTGGACCTCCAAGCACTTTAGTAAGGTCACCCAGATTGCACCATAATGTTTACTGTGGAAAGGAAAAAATACTAATTGTAAAGAAATAAGACTCAAAACCAGACCCAATTATACTGGCTACCCATCAGCTAAACTGTGGACAGGGAAAGAATGATCTAGGATGCTGCTTCAGAATGCAAACACCAGCAGGAACATGACCGAGGGTCGGAGTTAACCCGCACTGGGAATAAACCTTTCTTGGCTGACTAAAATCTGGACAATTCAGATAATGTACTTAACAGATAGCAAGCGGCGTCTTCTGCATCCTGAACGATCTGAATCAGAATCAGACAGGGATGCAACTACATGTAAACCTTTGTTCTTAAAGGAATTCCAAAGGAATAGCTCTAAACAGTTGGTTCTGACAGACAGCTAATTTAGAAGCAAACTAACTGAGGTTACTATGGGAAATATTTTATCAAATACTTAAGAGTACATGAAGTACTCAGAAGAGGGTGAAAAAACATTGCTTTCCAGCATGTAGGTTATCCTGCCTCTACTGGCATACCAGGTCCTCTAAGAGGAGACAATGCAAAGTGCTACAAAATGTATTACTGCCATTTCCAACAATACAAACAAGTTTTAGCAACGGGTTGAAATTAGAAGTCGTCTAATTTATCTGAACTCTTTGATCTATTTTCCCACTCTTGATTTCATGATATATTATATATGGAGGTTTGAAAAACTGTATTTGATACAGATTGGTGGTGTCAAGAAATATGGGATAATCTTGTAATTGTCACTTTATCTTTAAGATTTAGTGAAACTGACTGGCATTCTGTCAGATACTTCAGGTGAAAGTTATCCAGAAATCCCCTGGTGAAATCAGACTATTAACAAGCAAACAAACCTTATTCTGACACACTGTAAATCTTGATACTTTATACAATATTTAACACCAAAGACATTTTAAAGGAGTGTTATTAAATGTGATACAATTGCCAGTGTACAGAGAAAGGAGAGAGATTACTTCACTTTCCAAGATAGGGCACTTGCACAAACATTAATTATCCCACTGCAAATACTACCTAGGAAAATGCTAGTTCATATGGCAATGCAAGTTAACACCTTTACTTAGAAGACACTCAGAGATGTAGAACAAGAATATCAGGGTAAAAAAAAAGGGGGTTACTGATCTTAGAGACAGTATTTTGGGGGAGAGCAGCAGAAGACCAGACTGAAATGGGATAGAGTGAGAAGTACAGAACTCTAGAAATAACGACATCATATTTACAGTCTTTCTGTACTTCTGATCGAGTAAAACATTTAAGCATAAGAACAGCCTCAATGAATTCGGTTTAAAGCGAAGTGCTTTGTTACAACTTTACAGTTTTAGGTGAAGGGGTCAGTGCTTAAGTATGGAGAAATGGTCTGAAGTAAACAGGGTGAAATTCATTAAGGACAAATGCAAAGTACTCCACTTAGGAAGGAACAATCAGTTGCACACATACAAAATGGGAAATGACTGCCCTAGGAAGGAATGGTGCGGAAAGGGAGGTGGGGGTCATAGTGGACCACAAGCTAATTATGAGTCAACAATGTAACACTGTTGTAAAAAAAAGCAAACATCATTCTGGGCTGTATTAGCAGGAGTCATGTAAGCAAGATATGAGAAGTAATTCTTCCACTCTACTCGGCGCTGATTAGTCCTCAGCTGGAGTATTGTGTCCAGTTCTGGGGGCCACATTTCAGGAAAGATGTGGACAAACTGGAGAAAGTCCAAAGAAGAGCAACAAAAATGATTAGAGGTCTAGAAAACATGACCTATGAGGGAGGATTTTAAAAATTGGGTTTGTTTAGTCTGGAAAAGAGAAGACTGAGAGGGGACATGAAACAGTTTTCAGGTACATAAAAGGCTGTTACAGGAGAAGGGAGAAAAATTGTTGTTCTTGACCTCTGAGGATAGGACAAGAAGTAATGGGCTTAAATGGCAGCAAGGGAGGTTTAGGTTGGACATTAGGAAAAACTTCCTAACTGTCCGGGTGGTTAAGCACTGGAATAAATTGCCTAGGTAGGTTGTGGAATCTCCATCACTGGGGATTTTTAAAGAGCATGTGAGACAAACACCTGTCAGGGATGGTCTAGATAATACTTGGTCCTGCCATGAGTGCAGGGATTGGACTAGATGACCTTTCGAGGTCCCTTAGTCCTATGAATCTATGTTGTTTACCATTCGTCTTTGTTAATTTGACCTCGACACTCTGGGTCATAGGGCCTGCTCCTGCAAAGACTTATGTATGTGCGTAACCTGTTTCATATCAGGGCCTAACTGAAGGCGTGTGGGAGGCATTGTGTGTGTTCCTGCTATTTATTAATACCAGGAAGGCCACCGGTATGAGTTTCAATATTAGGTCCTAATCCTGCAATTACATCCATGCAGATGGACCCCCTGGGCCTGTGTGGAACCTCACTGAAGTCAATGGGACTCCAATATCCCACAGTAGCAATATCCGGGTTTAATTACATAAATAGCTCTAGCTTAGAACAGTTTATGACAGCTCTGCCTCTGCCACCCAGAGAGTAATTAAAAAAACCCAAAGGAAAACAAACTGCCGTAATTAACAAACATTCGGTTGTGAAAACCATAGGGAACAATGAGTGAATTCTCCAGAGAGACAAATGTTACTTGAAATAATTTTTTGAGTTAAAAAACTAATGAAAATAAAAAGAATCCACCTTCCCAAGACTATACTTAATAGCATGCATTAAATCACACACATACAGCAAAGCTGTAAATGTAATGCATTTCCACTTTGCAAAATGAGCAAACAGGCTGTTTGAGGAAGTTTTATTTTATTTGGGGTTGGATAAAAAACTACCCTGTTTAGCTGCTGATTGGTATTAGTAAACTATGGTTTATGTAATAAACAGATTGATTCATACCCCCTCCGAAAACCCCAAACCATCTAATTAGCTTAACTGGGATATTGTCTGACCTGAAAAAACAATGCTTCACATAGAGGAGGAACATGGAGACTTTGAAAACTGTATATTAAAACTCTAACAGATTTTCATCACAGCCACTAATAGAATTTCTTGGGTACTAGGGTATTGGGTGCTTTAGGAATACACAGTAATAGAGCAATAATCCAATACACTGACATGCCAAACAAATAGAAACTACAGTACAACCTCTCTGTCACACTCATGATGAGAAGAGATTTTTGCAGTTTAAGGAATATCAGCCCAGCCCAACTCCAGTGGGACTTGTATCGGACCCCGAGTGACTATCTAGGGATACCACATTAAACAAATGTCCTGCAGAATAAGTTTGTCTTTCTAATCAAAACATGATCTGGCTGTGTCTTAGATTATGAATATTGGCATCTATTTCTAATCACTGAGTCTTCCCTCTTCATTATCAAAACTAATGACTGCATGGTGAATAAGCAGGTTTTTGAATTCACAGAGACTTCATAATAAAATTTTCAAACGTCTTTAGATATAATTAAGCTTAAGTCTAGCTGTTTTAATTGTCAAAGCACTAATTAACTTTTGCCATATTCCTATGGTATTACCATCTCTGTTTTAATGATGGGGAAAGTGAGGCAGAAAAATTACGTGATTTACTCAAGACAGGAAGGAATTTGTGGCAGAGTCCCTTATGTACACAATGCACAAAGACGATGGCAGAATGGCAAACCACACTGGATAAAAACCCACCCAAATCAAAGAGTCTCTAGGACTTAAATATATACAGAGTTCTCTCTCACACCCACAGAGTGCAAAACATAGTCTTTATTTTCTGTGTAACTTAACTATTTTCTGCCCTACTGTTATTCATGACCTACTAATTCTTTATATTAACATTATCTGTAATCCCAGCAATGACCATATTATCCTAAACTTTGGGCTCACAGTCTGTTTTGATTTTGTGATCCACTGTTTCTCCAATATATTTTCACATTTCAGCGAGTGCTTGAAGGGAGATATGACATCTGCACAACATCTATTCTAGGGTTTGCCTAAGAAACCCCCAAAACTAAATTAAAGCAGCTAAGAGCTCGACGGAAGTGCATTCAAGCAACTGGCAGATTCTTAAAGCTAGAAAGAAGCATTCAGTCAGGCTGACCCCCACCTCCCCCCAGCATTCAGTGAACCTCAAAGACAGCATGAGATAGCAACAGCACTTCATTAAAAGCAGGGTAGGCTTGTAGGTTTTTTAAGAGAATGAGAGTATAACCACTGAAAGTTACCCCGAGCAGAGCACCAAGACACGAGCAGTTCATGGAAAAGAAAAATAATTTTTGGAAAGGGTTGTTTTGTTATGCTCTGGTTTTTATTTGATTTTTGTTGTTTCTGTTACCTGCGGATCTGTAAATAATAGTCCTGTTACTTTGTGTTGTATTATTGCTGCGTTCCCAGGAATGTTCCTCGCCAGCACTGGAACATCTAAATCCATTGCCTAAAGGATGTGGAGAAAAAAGATTTTGTTAGTTAGGGTTCATTTTAAGAGGAATTTGTGGTGAGAAATAAGAATAGTCATAGTAAGAAACCTGCTGCAAAAACTGCCCCTTCCCACCACCAAGTAAAAAAAGTAAAACCCAAAAGAGGGTTCCAAGCACAGAGGAGGGCAGCTGGCATAAGCTAATTCAGCCTGTAACAGTAATTTGTATCAGATTCCTCCAGTTCTTTCTAACTTTATTTTTATTGTTTTTATACAAAATATAAACTCATATTGAAAAAATATACTTCCATGCACACAATATAAGTAGCCTATAAATAAAATAAATTCACTGTTTGTTGTTTGCAAAACCTGGAAAGAAACAAACCACAAACCAAATCCTGAACCTGTAGAGATCATGCAGGGCATCAATTATTAAAGTGAGTGCATGGATAAATAAGTGAGAACATAACCTATGACTATCGGGGGCTAATATGTACTAAACTGCAAAAGTATGCAATAATTTCATGTGTCACCAGACATCCTCAGATTTTTTCTAAGTGTTTCTATTAGACAAAGTCATTTTTTCCATTAATGCAGTAGTAGAGATCTCACTAAGCAGGCCTGTGTATAAGGGAGGAATTGCAGATTTTCTCAAAATAACTCTTTTGGCCGCTAAAATAATTACTGCAATCCAGGAGTTTTTGTGGGAAAAAATCTGGCCCATTTCTCAATACCCACAGAGTCCCCAAGGCCAGGCTTTTGAGCAGTCAGGTAGCATGTTGCAGAAGTAGAAATGCCATCCCCCTATGTGGCTGCAGACTCCCTTCTATATATGCATACATGGGGGCGCATGTAGCCTCAAGATGGTTCTCATATCATTTCAGGCTGTCTGTAGATTCAGGAGCATAGATACAGCACTGCATCAGTTCACTTCCAGTAAATCATCTCCATTATAAAGAGAAGGGCTAGAAACTTTGGAACGCAAGTTTAAGTGTGCAGAAACCAGTATGTAAGCCCCAGTCACCCCAGGAAAGTCCCTGCCCACCGCCAACTCATGCATTTGTCAAGCCCCAATGTGAAATTTTAATTGCCATTCCTGGATTTGGAAATCCTGAAATTCACAAACCCTGAATGTATAATAGCTCGTCTTGTACAATTATCACAGTGTCAAACAGAAAGAAATTCACTCTCCAAAATGTTCAATCCATTTCATACTGATTCACCGTCACTTTGGAGAGAACACACTTTTAATTACTGTCATTACAGTCTCTGATGGAGAGCAATTTTCCTTCAGCATAAGTAGCATGGAAAAAAAAGCTAAGGGGGGAGAGGGAATGAGGAAGACGAACATTTCTTTTGTTTTTGAATCTGGACAAGACTTGATACCCCCACCACTAGCGTACAATGCCAAGTGTGAGTTAAGGGTAAAGGAATGCACAGCGTAGCAACATGCATTCACAGTTTAAAATATCCAAGGTAAACATAGTTTACACGGTACCACTGTAGAGACATTTGCCCTACACATACAAATTCCATCGTCCTCTTGATGCTAACATGCTTTTCAGCAGATAGCTCTAAAAATAATATTAATAATCCTTAATGACATACCTCTTCTAGCCTTTATACCAGAAATAGTGGGTCAGCTGGAGGGAATTCAGAGCAACAGATTGATGAGAAGAAATTAAATGGTCTAATTAGCTTGGATAAATGAGTAAGGACCAGATTTATGTAGGGATTTAGGCACCTAGAGATGCAAAAAGGTGTCTAGGGCGATTTTTAAAAGTGAAAGTCAATGGGAAGCAGGCACCTAGCCCACTTAAGTGCTTTTGAAAATCTACAGCATTAGGTGCCTAAATACCTTTGTAAATCTGGTCCTAAGCACGTATGTATGTATGGTGGGGGATATGACAACTGTCTCCAGATATGTGAACCAGGTAACCACTAGAGATGGGCTCAAGACACTGACTCAGGCCAAGATTGTCTAATGCCTCTGTTTTTTTTATGCTGTGGCCCTCAAGGCCAGGATTCAGAAGTAAGGGACTACAGGTTGCCGCTTCTTTCAGACAGCCACCTCGGCAATTAACATTTTGGAAGACGGGCAGGGAAAGCTAGCATGATGGCAATTCCCGAAAAGCTTTCTATCCCCCTGAGGATGACAAGGCCTTAGGGAACATTGCTTTCCCACCAGATTAGAGCAGAACAAGTATCAAAAGCACTATCCACTTAAACAGACAGGCTCACAGTGAAATATGGTGGGCTCTAGAATGAATGGATGGGTTTCCTGTCTGAACTAGCTTAGTGACAGGAAAAGTCCTCTCTCAAATGTATGAAAGCACCACCACAAGAGCAATATGACTAGGTGACAATGGACATATTATAAAAAATTAGGGTCCAGTTCTGCACTGACTTACGCCCCATGGATTTCAGTGGGGAGAAATGCACAAAACAGTACTTGGCTCCCTGAATTTTATATTTCTCCTTCACTTTAAAAAAATGCTGTGGTACTTCAAAACTGGCTACTTCGTGTAGAATTTTTCATATTAACAAGGCTATCCTGGATGCTCTATCCAAGTGAAAAAGAGCCTTAGTCAAAGAAATTATCCCTTTTTTCAGAATTCCTCTCAGTGTTCCAGAATGGGCTGTTGTAACTGTCTGCTATCCACTCAAGTAAATTAGACTGAACAAAAGGACATCACACGCCACTTGATACATGAATAATGATGAACAACTCAATTTACTAGTGCCCCATCGCAATTCTGCCTTAGGTTGAGTTTAGTGTTGGGGCCTGGCACATTTATTACAATATTGCTGCACCTCGGTCTGGGCGAGTGTGTTCCCACATTATTATGCACTTTGTCATAGCACATTTATTCATTTTTTGTCTCTGAATGCCACACAGACTGTAGCTCATTAAAAGTGATGACAAAGGCCCAGATCCTCAAAGGTATTTAGGCATCTAACTTCTATTGAAATCAAAGGGATATGGGCAACTACCAATTTTTGAGGATTTGCACATCAGTTTTTATTTCATTTCTGAACCCACTGGAGAAAGAGCGTGATGTTCTTGCTAGTTGGAGATTGAGGACGATTAAACATAACATCTGAAAAACTCTGAGGCCTGGAATCACATAGGTATTGATGAATTACAACCACTGAAAGACAGAACAAATGGCCAACTGGATAAGACAAGAGTTGGCTTTGCACCAGCCAGTCTTACACAAATGGATGGTGCTGTAAATAATTACAAGTAGCCTTGAATTTAGATCAAGTAGCCTTGAATTTAGTTTAGATGCTTACTCTATTTTTAAGCAGTAAAAAGAATCATAGACTCATAGACTTTAAGGTCAGAAGGGACCATTATGATCATCTAGTCTGACCTCTTGCACAATGCAGGCCACAGAATCTCACCCACCCACTTCTATAACAAACCCCTAACCTAGATCTGACTTACTGAAGTCCTCAAATTGTGGTTTGAAGACCTCAAGCTGCAGAGAATCCTCCAGCAAGTGACCTGTGCCCTATGCTGCAGAGGAAGGCGAAAAACCTCCAGGGCCTCTGCCAATCTGCCCCGGAGGAAAATTCCTTCCCGACTCCAAATATGGCAGTATTGCTGAAAATATATATATAATTTACTGACCTGGAACTGCCAATAACAAGTTAACGTAAGAGTTTATTCTGGTGGCCCACTGTTTTGTTACCTTATCCTGACTGCAAATGTGTTTAAGAGTAATTTGAGAAGGATACATGGAGTAAAGTTACTTTTTCAAGCATGGTACACGGTAAGCATTTCTAACTAGCAATGCTAAGTCTGGAGGAGGGAATTGCAGTTTTTATTCATTGTATCGTCTTTTTTGGAGTGTGCTCCATTTTCTGCCTTATAGCCCTTTCTGTTTGTGTCATTCTGGTATCCCCTCACCTTTTACCTCCTGTCCTGCAACTTAATTTTTTCTTCCTTGGCTTTCTGTGTGGTGTTCTAAGACACCAGGTCTGGGCTTCACATGATGGCTGAGACTGGATTTTGCACCACAATACAGTGTTTTATATATTAGAGGGTGGACACCAAGTGATTCCTCCATTTCCGTGTTGTTTTCTTTAGCTGGTTCGTTGCTTTGGGGTTTTTTAATTCCAGCAGGATCTCATGATTTTTACAACAGGTTTACATAAATTTTAGAGTGGAGGAAAAGTGCTGTGGTGAAAGGTTGTTAGAGTCAAAATCTTTCAATCAGCCATTACACAGCAAGTTACTATAGGGACAGTGATAGTAATCAATTCCCTGCATCCACCCAACAATGTTTTATTTCTGATTTATAAGAGGTCAAAAATTATTTTCTAAGCCCACACATTGCTTGTCCCTTCTTCAGTGACTGTTAAGAAGAAAAGGTGGCAATTGTGACATTTTTTGTGTGATCTGGATGCTAAAAACGGGTCTTAGATGACTAGATCAAACAATCAGATGGTAATGATGTCTGGTCACTTCAAACCAGAGCTGGATTTGAACCAGACATGATTTTATAGTTTGTAGGGACAACTGATGACTCATGAATAACGTTAAGCACATGCATAAGCATTTACAGGATACATGACCTCGCTATATTTTAAATTTCCCAGTTGACAGGAATTTGGTTTCTAAACCCCAGCATGTTTGTTCCATCTCTGATCGAAACATTTTTAGTTTGATTTGTCTTGTTAATAAAACAAGACCTTGACAGATGGCTCTTCCTATTGGCCATGTCAGGTAGCCGCTTTGCCTAATTAAACTGAGACTTCTTTCAAGAGAGATGTGTTTAAGGGAGGTGGTTCCACTGTACCATCAAACCCTATTGTGTAATTATCCAAAGGGAATTAATACAAAACCAAAATCATTCTAAATTTATAACAGGCACTAGGTGGTTCAAGGGTCAATGTCATTAAAAAATGCTAGCCTCATGCAGTTTCTTAATGGAAAACTAAGGACCTGATTCTGCTCTCACTGAGGTCAATGGAAGACTGTCATCAATTCTAAACTGGACTGAGCTTCCGACTGTCTTTAAAGTGAGCTAACACATAAAAGTTACCATACAGGTATTTATATGGCCTTCATTATTGTAATATCTGGGCACATCATAATCATTAGTGGATTTTATTCTCCCAACTCCTATGTGAGCTATTATTCCCATTTTATAGATGAAGAATGAGATTAAGTGACTTGCCCAAGGTCACACATGAAATCTGTGACTGAGCCAAAAACTGGACCCAGATCTCTTGAATCCCAATCCAGTGCACGGTCTATTAATCATCTTTCCTATAGAGTTTGGGACTCTAGCTCGGTAACTTATTTGATGTGAGCATGAGTTAGCATGCTCAGACTTTTGCAGGGGACTAGCTCTTTGTATCACTGTCACATGGCCTCTATGGTCAGCTCAGGTTATGCTAGCACACTCCAAAAATGGATGTGCCCATAGAATCGTACAATCACAGGACTGGACTGGAAGGGACCTCCAGAGGTCTTCTAGTCCAGTCCCCTGCACTAAGGCAGGATAAAAGCCATTTGTCTTCATTCAGCAGTTGACCCAGTGCTGGTTTCATTGAATCATAGAAGATGAGGTTGGAAGAGACCTCAGGTGGTCATCAGGTCCAAGCCCCTGCTCAAAGCAGGACCAACCCCAACTAAATCAGTTTATGAGAGGTGGAAGGAAATGGAGTCTCCTTGTGGCTTCATGTCCCCTGCTCTCAGAGAAAGTACAAGCCCTGAAGGAGCTATTGATTTTTGAATAATACTTAGCTGTGACATCTTCACAACTCTTTATAATTGTTCATTCTAACATAGTCCCTAATAAGGTTTGAGTAAGTAGAGTGCTACCATAATAAGTCATCATTTACCAACAGATATCACTCACGGAGATAGGTAAAGGTAAATAATTTTTGTTCTCTCCATTACTCCTGAGTGGTAACCGGGGCTGACTTTAATAGCAGCACTGTGGAGACAGTAAAGAGAGGTAATGGCCTGACTTTCAGAAGTGCTGAGCGCCTTCTCTGGGGAGAGCTGGAGATCAAAAACAAATGTGAATTGTGAGTTCTCAGCACTTCTCAGGCGGTAAGTCACTTGTCCAAAGCCCAAGAGGGAGCCATTGTCAGAGCAGGGATTATTACTCAGGAGTTCCTGACACCGGTGACATTCTCAGGCCATTAGACAACGCATCTTGTTATGAGAATATGTTATACAGTATTCATAGTCAAGTGAATTGACTATGAACACCCAGAAAGAAAGAAATTAACATTGTGAGTGACCGAGTGAGATGTGTGATAAAGGCAACGTGCACTGCTGCAAGGAGTGCTCTTTTGGCTTAGTAGCTTTGTGGGGTTTTGTGTACGGACAGGGTAATAAATAGGAAGCCATTTACTGTTCTATTTATCTGCTGGTTTTCAAGGAGAACAGGGGTTTTGTGGCAGCCCTACACCTTGAAACTTACTCACTGGAACTACTAATAGAAATTTAGACCAAGGCAGCTTTCCCCTTGCAGTGCTGCTTGACTCTTTCGTAGTACAATTATGAAAAGCTGCATATAGAGTAGTGATATTCTATTTCTCACACACAAACCTTCATCAGAATCCTGCCGATAACTGATTTAGTCTTTTAGGCATCAGAACTAAACCTTGTCACAACTGTGGCTTCAACAAAGCAGGGCTGAAATCAATAATCCCTGAACTGAGGTCAATAGTTTCTTTTGAGTAAATTCACAGTGACTTACATTTTTCACTCAACAAACACTTGTTAAAATACTAACCTGCCTGCTAGGCCAGATTGTTTCCTTCCACATTAAAACCTGAGGGAGGGGACTGGAAATCTTAGTCACAAGATCGTTGTGGAGATTATTGCAAATTATCCTGTCGGTTCCCACCCCCGTGGAAAAGCTATTTCCACCTCCAGTGGAATCACTTTGTTCTGTGGGAGACCCATGGAGATCTTATATCCCCACGTTGGGTTCTGTTCTCCCCCTCCCTCACCAGGTAAATCAGGTTGAGTGTTGGTCATTTCTTGGATTAGACACCTTTAAGAGAACATGCAAGAGCTGCAGGAGGAAGTGGTGGTGGTGACTTGACAGGTCACACTCATTCCTCTGATTTAGTACTGAACCACTGCCCTGGCACGATGCTCGGGGTTACTGTGCTGCTGTTTTCTGGAGGAGCTCTAAAACCGAGTTCCAAACCACTTCAGAAATTAAAGATCTAAAAGCACTTTACATGTTAACTCTACACCCTGGCAAATTCAGATTCCAATGATAATATTCTGCCTAGTTAACGTCCCTATATAATTTCAGTTGGATGTGGTTGGTATTCCTTGATTCTTCTTAAATCTCAAATTAGAGATAAGATGCTGTTGGTATGCTCCAGCAATTCTCAACAATTGGTGAACATTAAAAAAAAAAAATGCAGCAATGAAAACTTTGGAAGTGTCATAGCCTTCTTTAGCCCTCGCCCAAATGCAGTACTGCTTCTGGTCTTAATAGGTCCTGGAATAAGAACATAACGTTGCTGTGTGCAGTCAAACAGTGTATGCCTTCTACCCTAGAGGTGGCTGCAGTTCAGTGATGAGTGACATACTCCTTATCTAACATTCATCTACCTTGCAGAGGTCTTATGAAGCATAATTAGTTAATAGTTATGAAGAACTTTTGATATGTACAGATGAAAAACATTTTAGAAGTGAAAACTGCCATCATTCGTTAGGAACAGCAATAGGAGTGTCATTATTATCATTACTAATAGTAGCACCTAAGAATGTCAGTCATGGACCAGGACCCCCATTGTGCTAAGCCCTATACAAACACAGAACAAAAAGATGGCTCCTCCCCAAAATGGCTGCATGCAGAGTACAGACTCTGCACTCCCAGCCAGCATAGGTATAAATAACATTGCAGATGGTGAGGCTTGGTATAGGTGAGTAGAGCAGAGTGCCCTACATACCTCAAGCCCCAGGTAATACCCTACACAGCTCTCTACATGCCAAGCAGCTTCTCCCATGTCTACACTGCTATTTTTAATGGTGCAGTGTCCTGCCGCTTTCCCACTGCCAGAGCTTTTCCCAATGCAGTGAAAGGCTCTGGCAGCAGAGCAGTGACAAGTATGGATGCAGCTTGCCTTTCGCTGTGGCATGCAGCTACACATGCAGTGCCTGTCTTCTACATGCCGCCATAAGTATAGACAGAGCCTGAGTAAATTATGATTTTTCGTAGGAGACGTGAGAGCAAGCAGGACCCCACTTTGACTGGTATGAAATAAACCGGAGGGTTTTTTTTGCCACCAATATGGTAAATTAATAAAATGAGCTTGTCATTCATGTATTAATCACTTCAGTAATCCTGCCTCAGACTCGCTTCTGTAACATGATGTAATCATAAAGCATTTTCTAGTAATTTTATAAGGAGATGGATATTAAACCAGGAACACGTGACAGCCACAAGAAATCCAGATCATCCTACTGAAGGTTCTGTAATATTAATTTAATAGGCTTGATGAAATTACAGCCTGTCTTTAAACAATAAAGTGTAATATTTAAATACATTTTTAATTTTTAAAAAAATCTATTCTTGTGAAGAAAACATTTTGGTTTTGCCTTCACTGGCTTTGGCTTTGAAATCTGGATAGGAATTTCAGGAGATACAAAGCAATTTAAGATTCACTTGCTGCACACATTCAACACTTGGCTGTAATTACCTCCAGGATTGCAGCAGACATCCCCTCTGAAACAGAGCTGTTCACCACTGCGAAGCATCTTTTCACAGCAGCGTGAAGATCATCTTGAGGTATCTCCTGTAACAAATGTACCCCAGGTGTCCTAGAAGTAAAGTGTGCATAATTAGGACCATTCCTAAGGTGTGCACTATGGACTTTTCCCCTGAATTTAAGGTAGCTGGGTATAGCCTAGAGGTTAAAACAACCCTGGCAGTCAGAAACTATGGTTCTGATTGCACTACGTATCAGTACGTCTACAGTGCAATTGGAGATGACTGCAGCTCATGTAGGCATACCCACACTAGCTATAATCTAATTAGCCGAAGTACCACTTACAGCAAACTGGCACCACATAGGTTAGCATCATGAGTACATATGCAGTGGGACTGGGTGGGGTTGTACTGACCATACTGAAGCACAGGCTGCTGCATCTTCATTGCTCATTCTAGCTGTGCTAACTAGATTAAAGCTAGCAGGGTAGAGCTGTCCAAGCTGCAATCACACGTTTGATTGCACTGCCAACATCCCCAATGACTTGCCCATGGGAAAAACAAAAGAAGTGTGATGAGTCATAGTTAATATAACTAGATCCTTCGACAATAGGCACCATGTGGTATTATTAGTAGCATTTGTGTAGTGCTCTGCACCTGCACTGAATATTCTGATGAGCTATTATTTGTATCACTGTAGTGCCTAGAGACCTCGGCTGAGCCTGGGGCCTTAACAGCTCACAGGATGGGGGAAGTGACGTCCAGAAGCTCATGCAGTAGGTCAGTAACAGAGCTACAACTCGAACCCTCATTTTTTTGGATCCCAGTCCAGCAGCTCTCTGCCAGACCACACCGCCAAATGTCACCATTCTAATTCTGTAGCATTTTACAGCCCGTTTGCACAGCTGTAAATGACTATATAAACTGCATGACTGTGGAGAATAGCACTGTAACTTAAAATAACATCAGTGAAAAGCCCAGAAGAGACCCTTAAGGAGACTCAATAAGGACTAGGAAGAAATTTTCTCTTGCAACAGAATATTACAGAGAACATGCACTGTGCTGATTCTTAACTGTCCATCTGGCATTGGCTACCAGAGTGAGGAAACTGCTCTCTTATTCTGTTCCAGCCAGGCAATTCTTATGTACTGCAGAAGAAATCTCTGTTTTCTAAAATTTATACGCTTCAGTCAGAAAACACTTAAACTAGAGAGAGAAAAGAGCTAACACAGGTTATCTTGTCCACCTACCAACAGCACGTAAGATCTTGCAGAAACAAGGGGGAAGAGTGGAATGAGGATATCCACATGAATTATAAATGGAAGAAATCTACTTCTAAATCAGATACGAGTTAACACAAAACAACATACAGAGTTCTACTTAATTGCTGGAACAGTCAAACATACAATATTTTATATGTGAGCCTTATACACAAACTACCGGAACTAGTTTGTTAGACATGCGGACAACTGTTCACATAAGGTACAAGGATTTGCGCGCACACAGATACAGACAATAAAAGGCTAGAATTACTCCCTGCTTCTTTTTAAACTGATAAGGAGCATACCTGCTTACCTATTAACTTTTTCATTGACTTCACTTGTAAACTGTGTATCAACCTATAAAGAAACAGGTACACCATTACATGTCTCTGTTTAGCAATACAACATAGAAATTAAACACCAAAAAGGAAAATACAAATTTCCACAGTTCAGTATTTACAAAAATGTGCTACAAGTTTAAAATGAAAGTCAGATTTTAAAATCATGCTATAGAAAACCATATTTGGTAGATTCATGTTTAGTTCTTGAGCAGAAGGATGGTCTTATGATTGAGCCACTGGGCTGGGACTCAGGAGATCTGGATTCTATTTTCAGTTTGGGCATAGATCTCTTTGTAACCCTGAGCAAGCCACTTAATTGCTCTGGTCCTCAATTCCTCAACTGTAAAATGGGGATGATGAGATTTCCTTTCTCCTAGCCTTTGTTCCTCTTGCCTATATAGACAGGAAGCTCTTTGGTGCAGGGACTTACTATTGTTATGTGTTTGTACATTGCCTGAGACTATGGGGCCTTGATTTCAGGACGGTTCTCTAGAGTGACTGCAATATACAATATTAATAACTATGGGATGGCCACCTTGTAATCCAGCCTTAGCAGGGAACAGGGCATCTATAAGCTGCCCCGCTGAATGGGAACTGAAATTCGGAGGCGGGTAGTGGCCCAGCACTACTCCTTTGTTCAGGATCTGACCATTTAAATTACCTCTGAGGGAAAGTAAAGTGACTTCTTGGACCCCCATCACCCCTTGCTCACAACTGAGCCCTGCACTCTCGAACACATTTAAAGCATTAGTAGAAGAATCTGTTTGAAAACTAATGTAAAAATCTAAAATGTGTGACTATCATGGGAAGAATATTCTAGATTTATTAAAACACCTCTGCAAAGGTGAGAAATTACACAGGCTTATTTACAAAGACTAACAAAATCAGTTGTTTTCATTTAGTAGGTTGAAAAAAAACCCTATAAATAGGCATTTGGGAATCATAACCAGATGAACAAGAAGAACAGAAGTTGGGTAGTTGTTTTGGTTTTTTGTTTAAATGTGAGTTGATTAAGTTGATTTATCAGACTGTGCAAAACACAGCATTTTAAAGCGGTGGGGTGACAGTAGGGTTTAATTTTTCCCCCATGTTAATATATTAGCTCTCTTTCTAGAATGAGCACATAATGCATAATTATTATGAAGGACACTGTCTACAGATGAGCTTGTCAGATAAATATTGTACTTTGCTGTGTAGAACCGAGTATGAAACACATACCCAAAGTATTTTAGAAAACACTTTTTGTTCTGGAAAAGTAATTCTATTGGTAGTGATTACAATATAAGCAGCACTCTAATACTTGTGTGTGCACAAACATCCAACCCCAATCCCCATAGAGAGAAGTTTAAGTTGCATGCGAGCAACATGACTGAAATGATGATGGAGACGCACACAAAAATGTTAGTGCTTTCTGAGCCAATCAGTTGTGCAGGATGCCTAGAAACCTCGTAGCGGCAGCATTCAAGTTACTGGTCTCAGAAAGTTACTTCCAGTGCAAAAGATCTCCATGGTCAGAGGCCTCGTACAGCCAAAAGAGTTCTTCTTGCAACACTTTATCTTGCGTTCCCTAACGATGCACCAGGTAAGAGTTGTCATCAGTCACCCAGTGCATTTTATTAAACAATTCTCCGTTGCAAAAAAAAAAAATCCCAAACAAACAGGAAAGCGGTTGAGGATTTCATATCTCATGAAATATCACTGAGCTTGTGTTGGATGAACAGTTTCTATAAGTGCAGATGAGGCAAGATGAAAATTCAGTGGATGCAGAGAGTGTAAGAAACCACATCTAACAGGCTGAGTTAGGCTATTAGGGAGACACTAGTTTGCTGACAGGCAAGAATCATCCCTACGACATGTTCAACACTGTGGAAACAGCCATAGATCAAACATTTCACAAGGATGAAGATGTCTTTGCTTCAGCGCAGGGCCTAGCCTGATCAAAATCCAGAGGGACTGTCTGCAAACACACTGTATTAAACACTTGCCGTTTAAAAATGAACTTAAATTAAAGAAATGGTCCAGAATGTTTTAATGATGATAAGACTACTGCTATTGTCTAAACCAGGGGTAGTCAGTAGGCCAAATCCAGACCACCACATGCTTTTGAATGGATCCCAAAATCTTTTTATTTACTACTTATCATCATCATCACTGTTATTTTTATATTATTTTCTCTGGGATCTGGACCTGACTATACCTTGACAAAAAAAATTCACTATCCCTGGTCTAGACTTTGTAGAAAGCAGAGCTCATAGCACATTTGCAGTCTGTCAACATGTTGCCCTGCATGCTATGCCTGCAACTTCAATAAGAACAGGTTTTTGCTCAGAGTGTAGGGAATGTGAGTGACAGTGAAGTAAGACCTCCTTAGCTTCACTGCTGTGGGGGACCTTGTATTCAAATAGATCAATTACCGAGCAGGCTTTTATAACTAGGTTTTAATGGTCAGTAGCTTTAAGGAAAACTTTGGAAAGAACGCAAAATACAAATGTTGTCTTTAAAGGAGCTCTGTCTGTCTGTAATGAGTATCTACAAGAAATTTACAACAACTTCATCAACCACAAACTGAATCCTGTGATTCTAGATTCCTCATCTATTACATAGCTAAACAATTAATATTTCTTAATGTCTTCTGATGGATCTACACCACTACAGCTTCTTCCTTCCTTCCTAACACAGCTTTGCCAGCAGCTGGAGAAAAAACTAGCTGGAAGCTGTGTGAGGTAAGTTAGATGAAGAGACTATTTATTAACTATTAATTATTTGTATTACTGAGCACTTCGGATCCCTAATAACCTGAGAACCATAGTCCTGTGCTAGGTGCTGTACAAACACAACAAAAAGACAGTCTCTGCCCCTAAGAGCTTACAAAGGAAGACAACAGCAGGCCACAGACAGATGGGGGCGTACAAGAGAATGATGAGATGATACAAGTCAGCATGATAGGCAATGGTCTCTGCACAACAACAATCTAACCATTCTCCAATATTTTGTAGTCATCACAGTAAAGGAGAGTTTTGAGGAGGGATCTGTAGTTGGATAATGAGGCAGCTTTGAAGTTGTTTACAGGGCATGCCTTCCAAGCACGTGGGACTGCAGAGGAGAAAGCACAAAGGTGCTTGACTGAAAATTTAGAAAGGGGCCAAAGGGAGGCTGGCATCATGGACCCTTCAAAGGCAAGCATCAACAGCTTGATACTAAACAAGAGACGATAGATAGGCTGGGATTGACTCTGGAGCCTTGAAAGTGAATATAAGATGCTAGGTCCTCTCTATTTGTTAAACTATTAATAATTTGCGCTTCTGCAGTACCTTCAGGAGTAAAGATCTCACTGTGATCTCTAACCCTAATAAATTAAACTTCCCAACAGATCGAGCCTTCCTACATGTTTGGGAACACTGTTATCCCCAATTTTCCAGCTGAAGAAATAGAAGCACTGACTAGAGAAGCAACCTGTGAACAGTCTCATAGCAAGCCAGTAGCAGCCAAGACTAGAAACCATAGCTCCTGACACAACAGCAGGGAAAACCCACTAGACCACGCTTACTCTACATTTTGATGAATAAATTGTCTCCTGCTACTTTAGATGTCCTAACAAAGATAGCACATGATAAGAACCTGAACAAACGTGTAATGATAATAAGGGTTTCTTTAGGATTGGAGTCCAGTGTTCTGTGACTATTTAACTAAAGTCCCTTTAATTTAGGGTTGTTTTTACCTCACTGCTGGTTGATCATAGCAAACCAATTTGGCGTGTTGTTACAATTTTTATTCAGAAGCACTAATAACTACAAAGTTATATAATTTCTTATACTTTGTACGCCTGGTTTAACTTAAATAATTGGACATGGGTAAGGTCTAATTTCTTGAAAAAACAAAATGGGGAAGGTAAATGAATCAGACTAAAAACAAAATGTCTGTACTACCTACAATAAGGGGGAACACCCACTGAATCATTTACAATAAACAAAATAACAAAATAAGCCTAAAACCTATAACAAGGTAAAAAGAAGGTTGTGGATAAACAATGTGTGAACAAACATCTGGGATACTGGCTGAGAGGTTATTTCACTCTACCCAGGCTCAAAGTCAAGCTGCCTCAATGCTACTTATTTAAATCCATTAATATAAATTTATTAAAAACATAACCACAAAGTTTATACTCAATGTCCACAAGAGTATAGGACTATATGTCCTACAAATGCATTCTATGCAAATGCCATCTTGATTTCTGAAACTACTTTTGCTGTGCATCTGAGAGATTATTTGCCATATCAGCTGCACGATGTTTTAGACAAAGAGGAAATATTGAAAGAATTGAATATATAGACAGACTGACTAAGCTGCTAAGTGAGAGGGGATATAAAAATCTACAGTTATTTGAGGTTGTAAACATCAAAGATGGAGAGGAAATATTTATTATAGCAAAAGATTGTGGGGGTGGATACAGGAGAAAAGTGATGAAAAGAAAACTGTAGACTGCATACAGGGAAATCTTCCCAGTACTGAGGTCTGGGAGCCTGTGGAATAATTTTGTAGTTGAATTGGTAGAAGCGTCATTTGTAGATTCCTTTAAAACTAGATTATAAAAAACACTAGAAAACATACAGTCAGGAAGAGTCCTGCTTATGTGGGAGATGGGCTAGATGACCTGATTGGTCCTTTCCATCTCTAGATTCTATGATATTCAACTCAACAACTGTCTTGATGGGCATGGGAAGAAGTCAGACATGAAAAAAACAGTTGTCAATGAAAAATGTCATTATAAACATAACAATATATTCTGTACTTTCCACATGTATGGTTAAAAATTACATGGTACAGTCAAAGAGGGTTTCAAGAGGGGTTTATTGCAGTACAAGAGGTGAAACTGCAGTATGGAATGCTCAAATGAACAAAAGTTCTGCAACAGGATTTTATCTTTTCAGAAAGGGATTCTGTAAGCCCCTATCCTTGCAAGGCAGAATTGCTGAAAATCACCTTCTGCTACAAGTCTCTTTATAATTAAAAATAGAAATGGGGGAAAAGAAAAAAGTTGTGAAGGGGTTAGGAGCAAAGGAGTGTGACTGGTATTATAGGACCTGTTCCTGCAACCGTTAGGTTCAACCGTCAGGTTCAACTGTCATGATCTTGCAACCGTTACGATCAATCCCATTCAAGTAAACAGAACTACTCGTGAGTGAAGGATGCAGGATCCAAGCCATAATCGAACACAAACAAACAGAAAATAAAATACATTAGCCTGTTATGTGATGATAACTTCTAAGGGCTAGATTGTGATATTCACAATGAATACTATCTTACACTACAAGTAATTCCATTGACTTCAACGGGATCTTGTGGTGTAAGAGTTAATGTAAATAAGGATATTACAATAGAAGTTAGAATGCAGCTAAGATTTATTTTGAGATATAGATTTCTAGTTGCCCCTCCTATGTGCAAGTACATTTTAATAGTATTTGGAGAAAATTGCCTTCTGTGTGTGTGAGGAAATATATTTTTTAAAATGTTTTAAGAATTTTGAAAGTTTGGTCAATCATTCAATCTCTCTGGATATGCTGCATATATTAATATTGGGCTCATTGTAATGACGTTCAATTCATGAAAAAGTGAAGCAAATTTAAAAAGACAACTGAAGTGCCTAAAGTCTTCATTTGAGGCAGCAAATGCATCTTCCAAGTTGCAAATATAAACTGCATCATACCTGCTCCAGATTTATCTTCCACTCCAGTTCACTTTCAAATCTTTTGGTGTACTAGAGTGGAAAGAAATGACGATAAAAAGGAAAACATAAAAGAGGGAAGATAGTGGTATTTTTAATAGAAATGTATGTAGTGAAATTTAAAGAGAACAAAAATGAGTAAGAAAGAGAAAAAAAAATCGTATCTGCCCATTCAGATTTTATTCATTTTCTCATGTTACCTGAAAGCTTTTGGGGTCACAAGAAAATAAGTACAGCAAATTTAACTGTGGAGTTACTGTGTTACCCTGTTGTGAAACTTTCGCTACTGTGGATAAATTGTCACAACTTCCTGAATTCTTCTGCAAAAAAGAATACTGAAAATGAGTGCAGCAGAGCATTTGGCCCACACGAAGCAAAAGCATTGGGGAAGTCTTTGGGTTAGATGAGAATTTCTTAAACCTCTCTGTTTTTTTTTTTTAAATGGTTCAGTTTATCATCTTGTACTCAAACAGCTAAAAGCCATCTCTCTCTCGGCACTGCACCTGAAGCCTTAAGGTGATTATAAAGGGTAAAATTCATCCCTTTGAAGAGACCCAGCATAAAATCTATGCAGCAACTTCACTCCCAGTTAGAGCTTCAAAATCAGGTTAAATTCTGTGTAGGCTTTGTGCTGGGCTCCTATGCACAGGGATGCAATACTGCCAGCCTCAAGCATTCAAAAACCATGAGTCAAGCCCTAATTAGTCATGAGGTTGCTTAAAAATAATAACAACAAATACTGGGTTTTTCTTTTGCCTTGGTTTTAAGCCTTTGTGTTAACATTTTCAAGATGTTTCCCCACAACCATGAGGGCTGGTGTGATGGGATGTCTAAACCCCACACTGGCACTGAAGGGGTTAAGGAGCATCTCTAGGCCCAGGTGACCTCGCCCATCCCCACCTACTGAGCATGCTCCAGCTGGAAGAGGAGCTTAATAGGGAGCCAGACAGCTCAGAACCATTCTGATGGGGCAGGGAGAGCGACCAATTCTGAGAGCTGCAGAAGAGTGGTGCTGCAGAAACCTTTCCTGGGGAGATTCTGCCTGCCTGCTAAGCCCAGGGGGTAGAAGGTTTGGTTACTCTCTTCTTTTTTACTACTTTGTATCATGCCCTGGTAGAATGTGGCAGGGTGGTGGGTGGTAGGAAGTGGCCCAAGGAGGCAGCCATAAATCAATCCTGGGTGTTCAACATCATTGCATCTTAGAAGACCCTGGCCTGGGCTCCCCTACCAGCCACCTTTGTTATGAAGAGCACAAAACCCCTCACTTACAGACTCCCCCTTGGGGAAGCCAGGGGAGGACAAAGGCTTTGAAAAATCTGTGGTTGAGACTGGCATCTGCAGGGGCCAACAGACCGACTGAAAGTCCCCCCCCCCAACTGGGATGGCACAGGACCCAATATCTTCCCTGGGACTCTGTTACCCCAGAGGGGAATAAGATTACTCGGCAACCTGACACAAGGGTCAAGTCCACACATATCAAAAGGGAGACTGCCAAGGGGAGTGACAGTGGCTAGGGAGAGACATTGAGGGCAGGACACACAGAAACCTAGTGCCCTAACCACTATGTGCCACTGCCAGTGAACACTGCCCATCGCAGCTAGAAACTTACTTTTTTTAATTATCATTTTAAATCATGCCCATATGATTCCAAGAGCTGGGGCTTTAGGACAAACTACAAATATTGTGAGACATCATGAAATCCTGAGAGTTGGCAACACTGTAAAAAAGGCGGATTTCATTCAGACAGAGGGCAATCAAAAGTATACTGGCCGTTTATACAGACTATATACTACACTTAAAAATCACAGTTATTAATGGTATCCATATCGTTTTTCACCTTCTCTGTATAAAGCCAGTCTAATCCAAAAAAGGAACAAAAATTCCTATTGTAAAATGCAATCTAACACTTTCATTAAAAGATATGCAAGTCATTTCCAGGAATGCTGCGAATTCATATTTAACTTGAAATGTGGATTGTGTAAGAGTCACACATCTGTAAAACCTAACACCAATATAAATGCCGGGGGGAGGCGGTGTTAATATTCTAAACCTTCCCCTTTAATGTCTCAAAATAAAACTTGACAGCACTCAGAATCTAAAAGTGAACCAGACATCACTGATTTTCAGCTTGAGTGCTGTACTCACTGTCTGGTGTCAGAAATAAGTCTAACATCTTTTTGTACCAGCTGGCGTCTGCTAATTGTTTGCAAATTCAGACTAGTACAAATGGCATTAAAATAATCTAAACTGAAGGAAACAAAGGCATGACCCTCTGCAAAATCAACAAACTCAATGGGAACAGAAACTGCAGTACACCAAAACTGGGGAAGGGAAGACTTCATATCAGCAGACAAATACACGTCATAAGACAGGCTGCAGTTCAGCAGGACTCTTAAGTTTGTAATTGCAGGAGAAGGCTATTAAAATACTTATTACAAATGAAATGGGTGACTCAGCTTTTTAGTTTTTGCTAGTTAAGAGCCGTTTTGGTTAATAAAGGTAAACCATCTCAAGCAGCTGAGACATGAAATGTCACGTGGAGCTAAATTTTGATATACATCCTGCAAACACTTACATGATGCTGAATTTTTTATAGATTAATAGCTCCACTGAAGTTAATGGGACTACTCATATGTGAAGTTAAGCACGAGTGTTGGCAGAACTGGAACCTAAATCTTCACCTACCAGGCTATCATGAGTAGTACTATGCATGTGCAGGTAGCAAGACGTATGACTTAGTGGGGGAATTAAAGCCATCAGGATGTTGCTTGCAGTTGAATAGGTAGGAGACACACTGAGAACAAACAGATGCCCATACCAACAAACAACTCTTAGCGGTTAAGAAGAAATGGGTGATTAAAGGGACACTGACTTAAAAAGAAATCAATTTTTTCTGGATTTTTTTAACCTAATCTTGTTACAAATAACCCTAAAACAAACCTATTAGGAGGACTTTAGAAGCAAATAAGGGCTCAGTTCTGCAAGGTACTAAGCACTAGATCCCTGACATAACAAAGCACTTGAGCATCTGCTTAACTTTGTCCCCCTGTAGGTTGGCCTAGTCACATGCTTAAGTATCTTGCTAAATTGAAGCCTACAGCTCTTTAAAAAAAATCTAGCAGTGACATTATTAACAGAAAATCAGTCACATGTCTTTTGTAATATGTTAGCAACTTTCACACCAAATTCCACTATTTTCTCTTTGTACACTTTGCCTGCAGTAACCTGTATGCCCTAAACACTGCAGAGTAGCTACTAGAAGTATGCCAGGGAATAGGTGGTGTTCGATATCACCTCCATATTATTAAAAATTTTCATAACACAAGGCTCTGGAAAAAACTCAGAAATGATAACTGCTGTCTTTTAAAATGTTGGATAACTTCTACTCATAAAATATTCACACCGAAATATGAATTTCTAATATTTCATTTACAAGATTTGACCTTTTAACTCCTTTTTGAGTCTATGGTAGAGATTCAGTGTGTTAAACCAATGGTATGAATACCCTAGTAAATATTAAAATTCAAATGTTAAACCAGCAGTTTTCCCCTCCAAAAGTTGGTCCTGTAGTCCAATGTGAGAATAAATCCTCTTCTCTGAGACTGAAATCAATGAATATCATTAACAAGTCTTGTGAATGCACAGAATTTAAAATTCTAAATTGGAGAGAGTATATGTGCTCCAATCGCAACAGTGTCCTGTACATCTACAAAACTGACACAAGGCCATTGGATGCAGTCAGCTGGGCTAGCTCCACTGATGTCAAGGGACGTATGCCAGTTTGCACCTGAGCGTCAAATTCAGAGGTGACATATAAAGTCTAATTTAAAATTGCTTGCTAGTCGAAGGCCCTGATTCAAAGCCCACTAAAGTCAATGGAAAAAGTCAATGGATCAGACTGTAAATTGGTGGAACTTGTATGCCAAGGAGCCAGATGAAGGTGAAAGGTAAAAACGGGTGGGGGCTACTTCAGCGTACACTTGCTACACTACTCATTCTTGTCTTTAAGCGCGTGAGATAGACCAGCTTAGAATCCTTACACTCAGAGAGCCAAATTCAGATGTCATGGGCCAGGAAATAAAAGGTGTAAGTTACAAGGCAGTAAGTGGGTCTGAGTCTCACTCTAGGCATTGAAGTTGGTGAACATACACATTGGAGATCATTACACCAACTCTGACTCTCTCTTAGTTAGACTGTAAGCTCTTTGAGGCAAGGACCACTCTCTCCATATATATCTATGTAATGTTTAGCACCGTGGGGCCCCAATCCTGACTGGGACTGCTAAGTGCTACTATATTACAAATAACTTAGGTCTGCCCAGTTCTCACTGAATGAAGCTAGACTTTTGTCATTGACTTCATGGGGAACAGATCCTTAGACTCTCTTCTAAATGTAGCTCTAATACCTCAGGCTATCAGGAAATCATCAGGCCCTACTGAACCATTGGGAGCTTTGGAAATTGGAAAATTAGAATCTGATTGATTTCCACAGCTCAGAATGTCTTCTGAACAGTCATGGAGTCTTTGTAAAAGTTCAAACACCATTAACTCAGTTTCCATTTGCAAACAAGTGTCAAAAATATCTCATTTGTCCACTAAAATAAATCTGTGTGAGTAAACATAAATTAGAACAAGCAAAAAAAACCCCCAACTTACTGCAGGTCCAATTATGACAAGGTGGATATGGGGCTCTCTTCTGTGCCACTCTAAAACAGAACAGTAATTTTTTTTTTAATATTAACAAATTATGCTTAATATTCTTACAATCACATACAATGACTGGGCCAAGTCCTCCTCCCTAGAAAACAATGGGAGTACTCGCATGACTCAGACAGGTAGAATTTGGACAGTAGCATTAGTGATAGTGTTTAAATATGGAAAGTAGATCAGATTTTCACTTCAACATTCACACACAATATTTGATTCATTAACATTATTGAAGTTAGTGTTCATTTTTCTTTCACTCTGTTATCATTCAAGTGTTATTTTTTGTGATTAAGCTGAGGTATTATTTTAGAATAATTTTAACAGTGAAGCGTTTTACAGGATGCTGGTGAATGGAGTTAATCAAGGTGGTTTGGATTCTTGTTCTGCCGAAATGACCAGGACTTATTCTTACCACGAGCACCTGCATGTGGCCCCCAGGAAATGCTGCGGAAATGCAATGTTTTGTTGTTACCGGTGGAGGGAAAGAATAACTGCAAAGTCATTAAAGTTATATAGTGTTTGTAACTCTAGAATCTGAAAAAATGCCTCTCCAACGATTCCATTGCCAAAATAGGGCCCACTCCTGTGAACACTTACTTGACTTTAACAGACTACACATGGTAATAAGCCCTCCACAGTATAGTAAGGGTTTGCTTAATAGGATCAACAGAATAGTGGCCTAAGATTTGTAGGGGGCTAACATTTAGAATGTCTGGACTCCCTGCAGCCACAGTTCAAATCCTGGCAGAAGAGACTCATCCATTCACGCTTTTGACACAGCTAAATTGAGAAACATGCCTTTGCTGTGCATGTGGGTCTTTCAAAAGTGAACACCTAGTAAAAGGTATGACTAGCTTTGATATAAATAATCTAATCAATTCCAAAAGGTATGCGGTATGTCTAAACTAGGAAAGCAGGTTGTGTTTTACAATATGTTAGGCTCTCCTGTAGATTCACCACCCACAGTCTAACAACTTTCTTTTAAAAAGTCAGACTTTGTCTATCCTTTAAAACCTGTTTTAAAATGTTTCAGCCGACCTCTTCAAATGTGATCTATTTTCCTAGTTCAGACAGAGCTTGGAACTTTGAGAGTATCTTAGTGAATCTCATTGGTTGGTATGATCTGTTTTCTGTAAAATTATCAAATATATTGCTTTTTAATTGGTGTATCAAATTTCAGACCTGCCTTATTTTGGTTGTGCCTCACATGAACCTTCGTATCAGTGTTCGACTTTATACATCTTGATGTGAAATGTACCAAAAAGAAATACTGAGAACAAAAAGACACAAAGGATATAAACATTACAAATACGAACTTTTACTGCTCTTCTCACCTCTGACCACCTCCCTCCTAAGCTGATCTGTTGTCATTACTTTCCACATTATATCTATTTTAGACCCCGATCCTGTTCTCAGTGCAGGGATTCTGTCTTATATGTATGGTAAGCCCTGTGTGAATTATAATACTGTAATAATCATAATTGAACATGGAATAATTGTAAATCAATTTTCCAATTAGAAAGGACTTTAAAAAAATTTTTTGTTGTTCATTTAAAAAAATCGCACACTTTTCCAATCTACAAAATAAGTTAAAATTCAAGATGGTCACTCATCTTTTTAGTTCATCATTTTTTAGTTACATTTTAATGTTTAATCTTGTTTTGAAGTTGAGAAATGACAGAATCACAGAAAAGTAGGGCTTGGAAGAACCTAAGAGGCCCTGTAGTATATCTCTCTGTACTGAGGCTGTATTAAGCATAGCTATGGCTATGTCTTCACTACCCACTGTATCGGCAGGTAGCAATCGATTACTCGGGGATTGATATATTGCGTCTCATCTAGATACGATATATCGATCCCCGAATGCGCTTATATCGATTCCGGAATTCCACCAACCTGAACGGAGTTGTGGAATCAACAGGGGGAGCCGCGGACATCGATCCCGCGCTGTGAGGACAGTGAGTAATTCGATCTTAGATACTTTGACTTCAGCTACGTTATTCACGTAGCTGAAGTTGCGTATCTAAGATCGATTTTCCCCCGTAGCGTAGACCAGCCCTGAGATGAGCTGACTGAAAGAAACCCTTACTACTTCTCACTTGTCTCATGTACAAACCTGATGAATCTCTCTCTCTCTCTCTCTCTCTTTCTCTATGTATATATAGTGTCCTTGCCCATTCTTTGTTAGGGGAAAAATAATGAGAAAGTGGCTTTACAGAAATCTGATGATGAATACAAGAAAAGTCTACTCGCAGGGGATACTGGACAGATTTTATACTGAATTGAGTGTATTCTGACACAGAGTTTGGGGAGTTGTTTCTGTTCTATGATTACTTATATGGAGCAACCATTCAATAAACTGATATTTCAGCTACTACATCTCATTATCTTGAGTAAGTGAACTGATTTATGAAGCTCCCAGTAATCTCAAAATACTCCAAAGAAGGAATATACCCTATGAAAGGCATCAGTGCTTCAGTTCAACAACAAAGTGAAACAATAGAGTAGAGTGTAACAAAGCATAAAAGTAAACTTTTAGTTTAGACAATTACCTAATTCTCTAATGTAGAACAGAGACAGGTTCGTGGTACTAATAACACCAATTAGAAAAAATGATTGAGATGTCTAACACTTAAAGTAGCAGATATCTGCAGATGTCACAGCCCTGGCTCAACCTCAACATCCACTTCTTTTTGCTCCTGCTCTTGCACTGCGGAGCGTCTCTGGTGGAAATCCTGTGACCAGGTTGACTTCCTCCACTACAAATTTGTTCTCTCCTTTAGTTCTGCCATATTCCTAGCTAAATAATTTTACTCCTCCGACTTTAATTGAATCCAAACCTACAATCCCAGCTGCCTTTTTATCACCTTTGACTTATTCCTCAAACCCTCCCTTCCTCCTGCCACCACTTCTCTCTCTGCACTGGATCTTACCAATTTCTTGTCACAAGAAAACCGACAAAATACAATGTGAGTTTCCCCCATCAGTCCCCACCTTCTCCTCTTACAACTCTTTCCTCCTTCTCCAACTGTTGTCTCTTGTCATATACTTAGATTGCAGCTCCTTGGGGCAGGAACTGTCTTTGTGTTCTGTGTTTGCACAAGGGGGTACTGCTCCATGACTGGGACTTCTACTACTGCTATTACCACTAAACCATACCACAGACAAAAACCCTGTAAAAGCAGGAAGAAAATAAAGGAGATACTGATGAGCACCTCGTTTAAAACATAGTTCCTAGAAAGAAGGCCCTGCTTTCCTTCTCACTGTGTTCAGCTAACGTTTTATGAAAGGCAAAGGCAGGGCTGTGGGAGATGAGCAATCTGAGTCCTGCTCATGGTAAGTGATGTCAACGGGCCCGAACTTTGGAACTGAATGGAAACTTTTTGTCATAGTTGAACTTGATACAGGAATCCAAGTAAATGAAATATGTGTGTTTGCAACCCTTTCTAGCTTTGTAAGAGCGTCTCACATGCTATGTGAAGAAATCTCAATTTAGATTGCTGCTTTGCCCTAAAAACACGAGAAAAGATTTTTTTCTTGTAACTTTAATAGTATTCCTTAGTACACCTGCAAACATATGTAATAACCATGACACAATAAGCCCAAAAACTTCTTTTGAAATAGGTGAACTTCTTTCTTTTGTCTACTATGACTATTGTATGCTAGCAGCAAAATAATTACTCCCTCAACAAGCAAAAGCATCAAATATTTCTCTTGGATTACAATGCTGTGTTATTCCCAGGAGGCAGGAAAAGACACAGTACAGAAATAATGTGTTCAACAGATCAATGTTTATAGGAACACTTTTTAAAAACATAAATATATTATGAAGTATTCTGCAGAGAAAAACACAACTTACAGTAAAGTCATCAACACCAAGAAATTTATCTGAATGGTGTTCGGAGGAAAAAACCAAACTCAGTGAAAATGCACAGACATTTAAACAGCAAGGCACGTACCTGAAAATACATCCACTAAATAAAGAGGGTCCTTGACTCTTCTAAGTCCACATATCAAAAGAAACAGGCGTAAATTTTCTGTGTCTTGAGGGATCCCTGTAACGCGATATTTTCAAAAATACCGAATGCAGTTACAACAGTAAAATATCTTCACAACAATTGCTTCCTGAGTGAGCATGCAACTTGTGCAGTAATCCTAGGAATATAAATAGGGTGACATTTTTCAAAAGCACCCAGCATTGAACTAACTACTCCCAATGGGAGTTAATTTCAGTGGGAGCAGTAGGTCAACACTGACAGCCTGTGAAAACCCTACCCTGTAACGCTAAGAATGGTCTATCTCTATGCATTTCCTCAGCATTAAGTGCCTAATCCAAAGCCCACTGCAGTCACTTTCCAGCATCTTGAGGAAATATTACTCTTTTTATGGATGGAAAACCTGACGCAGAGGTTAAATTTCTTGCTTAAAGAGAATCTATGCCAGAGCTGGGATTAGTATCCAGAGTTTCTGGCTCCTAATCCAGTAGTCAGTCAACTGGACTGCATATCTGATAAATGTAATGATAAATTCTAAATGATAAAGCCAAGCAAATGCCCACAATAATGCATATAACTCGTTGGGTGCAAGATTGCATTGTTGTATTTGTTGTTCTTAGCCTGCAGGGAATGAAAAAGATACAACTTTGCTGTTATATGATGGAATGCTCTAAACCTCTGATGCTGCAAGTTTACATTTATCTATAGTTGTCCAAAATCTCTTAGCCAAAGCAGACTCCACTTCTTTCCATGTGGTATTGAGTATAACGGAGTACTCCAATTAGTTACTTTTACAGTCATACACATTCAGCACAGCAGTCTTACATTAAGAGTCTATAGATTACAAGGAATAAATATTTATACTGTTTATATCTAGAATTTGTTTCAGTGGAGCAACAGGCAATGTTTTACAGTCTAGAATATTAAGGTCTGCTTTACCTTTATGTTAGGTCAACATTGTTACATCAGTCAACGGTGTGAAAAACCCATACCCCTGACCTAACTTAAACCCTACTGTTGATACATTTATGTCAAGAGAAGAATACTTCTGTTGCTGTAGCCACTCTCATTCGGGGAGGTGGTGTTCCTCCATCTACACTATAGGTTTATCCAGGCAACGTAGTGTGCTGGGATAATCTCCATAGTGTACGCGTATCCTAAGTGATGTAGCAGTTAAATACCAACCTATGCCATCAAGACCACTTTAGTTCCCTGATGAAAAATTTAGCATGTTGGTCTCATTTAAAATGACACTTATGGAAATGAATAATTCATCTGTCCCTAGAAAGAAAGATCTAGTCACTTAGGGTTGATATTATCAGGGGGATATAATGAAGAACTTGATAGTATATAACAGGGGTTGGCAACCTTTCAGAAGTGCTGTGCCACGTCTTCATTTATTCACTCTGATTTAAGGTTTTGCATGCCAGCAATATATTTTAACGTTTTTAGAAGGTCTCTTTCTATAAGTCTATAATATATAAATAAACTGTTGTTGTATGTAAAGTAAATAAGGTTTTAAAATGTTCAAGAAACTTCATTTAAAATTAAATTAAAATGCAGAGCCTCCCCCCAGACCAGTGGCCAGGACCCAGGCAGTGTGAGTGCCACTGAAAATCAGCTCACACCATAGGTAGCCTACCCCTGGTATATAATCATATGACCTATATTCAAAACCCATTCTGTTAGACAGGCAGTAATGCCTGGTGTATAGCAAAAGCAACTGGTAACCAAAGATTCTACTGCCAACCCTATAAGAGTAGGGGCAAATTATATAAATCCTGTGCCTCAGTTTCCCCAATCAGTAACATAGAGATCATATATATTTAGGCAAGAACATGGCCCCATTTCAAGAGGGTTGTGAGATGTGAAGCTCTTCATGTTTGTAAAGAGATGTGAGTTCTTCATATGAAAGGAATTTCATAATAAGAGCAAAAACCTTTCTATTGCTTCAGTTTCCAAAGCAGTATCTATCCTTTAAACACCCAAGCTGTCACAGAATATTTAACCAGAATTTAAATGACTGCAAAGCACTTATTTTTATCTTAAATTTTCTTTGTAACACACTGACAAGAAAGCCTTTTGAAGATAATGAACTATACCCTTCGCTATTTATTGTATATCTTTCTGTTAAAATGAATCTGTCAAGAGAAGTCCTCTCAAGTCGCACTTGAACTAACGGTGCGTTGTGTGGATAAGAAATGCAAATTAAAAATAATTGAAAAATCTCAATGTAAAAAAAAAATAAAAGCACCCACACTTAAATGCTGCTGGAAACACAGAGATAAGAACCATAAAATTCCACCAACTCTTGTTAAAATGTCGTTTAAAAACTGACAATCTAATGTATGCAATTGCAGTTGCTTGGTTCTGCAACAGCACAATTACACTCAGAATGTAATTCTGGGGATGGGTCACCATGTGATGTGCTTGGATCAAATGTGTTCACCATAATTTAATATAATCCACAAACTGCTGAATGCATGTTCATAACAGAAACATCACTTAATCAATTCTAAGGGGTTAGTAGTTTCCATTTCCTGGCTGAACACTGCACAAAGCAGATCAATTCATTGTCCTTCCATGCACACGTTTATTGAGCCAGTGGCAAGGAGAACCAATATACCTAATCGTCGCAAAACTTTATAGTGGTAAACCATTTCATCAAGTGTTTTATTTATAAGGTCATCTCTGCCCACATCTGAGTGTTTTAATTTTATTAAAGAGTTGCTGGTCTTTCAAGAATGACTGAAAAAATCCACACACACTTCAGGTGGTGGAGATAAACAGGTGCAGCAAATAGACTCTTCAGAGACAAAAAGATCCGGTTTTAAGTCAAGTGAGCTCTAGAATAGAAAGAAGAAAATAACAAAAACTGAGACGACATGATAAATCAAAAAGAGTTTAAATCATTTATAACCACTTCTATGAATCAAGAACCTTTATTGAAGGGAAACAAGCCTCTAAAACTCTCTTGGTAAAACAAAACCTCAGCCTTATGGCCAGCTAATTTTACTGAATTGCTAAACTGAGCCCAAGACCAAACAAGATTGGCTTGGTATAAATTTGCTTATTTCTGATTGTTGATTGATTTGGCTCGCATATGGTCTCACCATTACACAAACACAAAGGAATTTATCCTCTCACTATTCCTGTGAGGCAGGGAAGTAGTATTATCCCGTCTTACGGATGGGAAAATATTTAAGTGACTTGCTCCAGGCCATATACACGTCCGTGAGAAAGTCAGGAATTGAACGCAAATGTCCCGTGTGCTGAACCACAAGGCCATCTTTTCTTTCTGGAATAGCTTGTATGTATCTACTGGTTCCCTTGGAACAAAAAGCATCAACAGTAGTTAAAAATCAGAGTTTATTTAAACAAGGACAATCTTGTTTTATTCTTTGTCACGTTGGCTCCCTCCTCACACTTCTGCTTTCCCAAAATCCTGTAACTCTAGAAGGCAATAGAAAATGGAATGAAGCAGCATTATTTAGATTGATCCCATATTCATGATTTTCCATTTTCACTGAATGCTATCTTTGCATAGGGGTTTATTCTAATCTCACTTTAAAAGGAGTAAATCATGAATAACTCCCCTGCAGTCAATGGAGTTATACTGGTGTACAACTAGCATGAGATCTGAACTGAACTTGCATTTTGAAAATGCCATAAACAATCAGTGGTTCATGACATATTCAAGTGATATTGCATTTAAAATTAAAATCTAACTTGGGGATTTAAATGCTCATTTTCACAGCATTTGCTATTGAGTCATTCTGATTTAATTTGAATAGTTTTAGCTGTCACAGAGCAGCTGCAGCAGACAAGGTAGATAATGATGCTGTTTAGTGGACCGAGAATAATTCATAATATACAATGTTTGGGCTAAAAAGGTCCTTTTGTCTGCTGTGATGCCCCATTAAGGCATTATGCTTTTAGGAGAACCAAGGCTGGTTTTGAGTCATAATCTAAACTTCCACAAAGCAAGTTGCTAGAAAAAGGGTCAGACTATGAGTACCACAGCAAAACTCTGCCTGAATTTTAATTACATGTACGGCACAAATATTTGATTTAAATTAACGTCTCTTCACCTTCTGATACTTTTTAACTTCTTTGGCTGCTGTGGATTGGAACATCAGGTTGGCACTAAAACTTCAGTCATACTGCTATGAGTATCCAGATCTCAGTTACCGTGAGTGTAGAGTCCATCACAAAAATTATGAAGATCCTTGGGTTTAACATAAAATCTGGCCTTAATAAAATCTAATATCCTTGCACTTGTTTCTTTCTAGCTCTTAGCATCTTTTTTCTGCATTATCTTTTTTATTTATTTGTGTAAGTAATGTTTGTAAAGCAGTTTGAAGATGAAAAGCACTGTGGGACCAAATCTGGAAGTTGCTGAGCACCCCTGTGGTAGGTTCTGGACAACCTCAACTCACAGGATAAATAATAATATTTAAAGTTCTTTTCATCAGTAGATCTCAGAGCACTTTGATCCAGTATCCCCATGTAAAATGCAGAGGTTCTCAGGACAAATTATTTGGTAGACTCAGAGTGCAGCCACCAACTCTTGCTAGTGGTCGCTCTTACACATTTTCCTAATATACTTAATTAGCTTTAGGAAAAACAAATACATATGCACATATACATGTCCAAATGATTGTAATTTATTTGTTACTAGCTAGTAAGTCTGTTGTGAAAAGCAATATTAACAACCATACAAGTATCACTTTTCACAGCTGACTTACTCAGCCCTGGATGGGGGGGGGGAGGGGGTCAGGGGAGGCAGTCTGGGGGCTGTAGCCAGAAATCCTGCAGCTGGAGCCTGGGCCCTGTCGCTGCACAGGCTGGAGCCTGAAGCCCCCGGCCAGAGTCTGCTGCCCCACCACCCCAGCACTGAAGGCTAAAGCCTGAGTCCCATTGCTCCTGGGAAGGTGGGGAATTCACTGGCTGCCTTCTCCTCCAGCATTGTACCCCAGGTGTCTCCAGAGGCGAGCAGGGTCCAACCCCTGCTGGCAGCCACAGCAATCAACACCAAGGCAGTGCATCCGGGATTCTATGATCCCCTGCCCTGCCCTGCCCCGCATCACAGCCCAGGAGGCTGGGGCCACAAGGAAAGCCCCGTGGTCGCCGCATGCAAGAAATACTGACATAGATGAAGTGACTTGCCTGAGCTGTGTAGCAGGCTAGTGGTGGGGCTACGAATAGAACGTGGGTCTCCTAAACCCACCATAATGCTTTACCCCCAGGCCACACTACTCTGCAGCTCTATGGTTTGGGTCATCTGTAAATGCTAAGTGGTAATAGCTTTATTTTGTAACAGATTTTCTCCATCCTTCCAGTATTTAAAGCTACCACAATATCACATATGTACCTGTGCACTTTCTACACATCTTACTGGAGTTCTGTAGGACAAATTGCTGAAAACATGTATAATCTCCACTGATTGTATTGGACAAACGTTCACAATCAGCTTTTCTTACGGGCAGGTTATTTCATAAGGCTGTGATTTTTTTTCAGTGGGGCTTAACGGAGTTAGGATTTTAATGGGAACTGGGTGCCTAACTCCCTTAGACAGGAAAACCCCATCCTAATAGTCCATTATGGGATTTCTTGCACCTTCCTCTGAAAGCTCACCTAATATCCACTCTGAGATATAACACTGAATTAAATGGACCACAGGTTTGATACCATATGGCAATTCCTATGTTCCTAAAAGCGGTCAGAAAGGAACTATCTGGGGAAGGAATTACCTGCCACTACAATTCAATTTATTGAGGCAGGAATCAGTCGTACAATTTTATTTTATTATATGCAGTAGATCTTAGTCATTGCCCAATTCATTTTTATGACCAGACTTTCCCCAACTTAATCCTCTTAGGGACATATCAAAAAACAGTCTTGAGAAGATTGCTTCACAGGAGCATCACAGCCAATCCGCACTGCCAGTAGTCTCTTCCACTCTTGGGCTGCTTACAGTCAGACTTAAGCAACACCTGTGTGTCTACTTGGCTTTCTATTTATTCACTGAAGATGATTAAATTTTCACATCAAGATAATGCTACCATCAGATTTTCACCTCCTCGGTGCTTTTTCAAGACATCTTGGAGCCCCTGCTGTGAAAAGCAAACTATAGCTATCTGTACAAGAAAGCAATCATTTCAGCATTCTCACTCTTGATTTAGCCTCACAAAATACTCAAGAGCCCTAATGCGGGAAGCACATTAATACAGTAAGTGCAACGCTGGCTTTTTAGATGCTACAGACATAACAGCTATGTGGAAATTGATGTCTGAAAGGAAGCACCTAGTTTTTGTTTTTAGCTTAAGTGGAAGCGTCACTTTCTGTTGTAGTACTGTGCTTCCAAGAAGATTTACCTAATCTGTAATACAATTTTAATGCAAAAACAACACTTTTAACAGATCTGCCCCTTTGATGCATTCTTCTTGCGTTAGTGACAAAAATAATTTTTTACTTTTTTTTATGTTTTACTTCTGCTAGTGCTACTGAGTCAATATTTTGGGACAATGAGCTGGATTGTGTTCTGGCTCATGCACCATAAATAGAAAAAAAAAGTCTCAGCTACTGCTGGGCCAAACTCCACTCTCCACTTCAGATGTGTAACTGAGCACAGATTTGACCCACAAAAACTGTATTGCACATACCATCTTGATTTTGCAAAGGAACTTGTAAATTAAAGAAACTTGATAGCCATTAACAGGCTATTAAAATAACTGCCCTACTGTGATATTTCAGAGTATAATTGCACTATAAAGAGGAGGCCAAATTTTCTATGGTGTAACTCCATTGATGTCACTGGAGTCACACTAGCAGAGAATGTGGCCCAAGAAATGTTGTCTAGTAGCTATAACGGAGGACTAGGAATTGTGACTCCAGTATTCTATGCCTGGCTGTATTCTTGACTCACCTGATCTAGGGCAAGTCACTTAATTGCAAACTGCCTATGTTTACCTATCTGCAAAATGGATATAATACTTTGAAAGATGTTATGAGGCTTAACCAAATAATATTGGTAAAGTGCTTTGAACCCCTCAGCTGAAAGGTACAACAAAAGTACAAAAAGCTTCCCAAGATCAGGTGCAGCTTGTGCAAAACATTTTGCTTAGATACTGCCCTGCTTATATAACACTTCTGCATGAAAACAAGATCTTTGTTGGTTCCGTTCCTACAGTTTGTTCCTCATCTGAAATCATAATCCTATCTTTGTCATATCAGTCACTTTCACAGCAAGCAGCTGGAATGTCACTAGCAAAGAATTATGACTTTTGATGCGGAACAAGAAGGTAGAAACAGGTAAATTCTTTCTTAGAATCTCTGCCCCTATATTTGGGGAGATGTCCTTAATATTTTGCTTCCTTTGATCTTTATTTACGCTGTACAAGTAGACTTGTTCCTATGTCCCTAAAATAAAATGTTTTACAAAGTTTTCCATAAGGTCAGAGCAGCTTTTTTAAATAAAACCGAGTAAATAATAGCTGGTCTTTTAAGAACCAATTCTGAAGAAATGGCTTCCTAAATCCTGGGATTTTGAATTTTCCTTTAAGTCCCTTATTCTAGTGGTTCTCAAACTGTGGGTTGGGACCCCAAAGCGGGTCACGACTCCATTTCAATGGAGTTACCAAGGCTGGCATTAGACTTGCTTGGGCTCGGGCTCGAAGCCTGAGCCTCACCACCTGGTGCCAAAGCCCAAGAGCGGAGGGGCTCAGGCTTTGGCTGCAGCCCTTGATGGCAGGGCTCAGTTACAGGCCCCCTGCCTGGGACTGAAGCCCTTGGCCTTCGGCTTTGCCCCTGCCCCTCTCCCCTCCCGGGGCTGAAGCCCTTGGCCTTCAGCTTTGGCCTCCTTGCCTGGGGTGGCAAGGCTTGGCCCTTAGCTTTGTCCCGTGTCCCCCCATTTAGGGCTTGGGCAGGCTCAGGCTTCAGTCCCACCTCCTGGGGTCGTGTAGTAACTTTTGTTGTCAGAAGGGGGTCGCGATGCAATGAAGTTTGAGACCCCCTGCCTTATTCAAATCCAGCCAAGGCAGACAGTGCTCAAATGGTATTACCATGTGATGGCTGTTCAGTGCTCTGTAAGTATTGTGTTCTCACTCCAGTCCTTAGTGGATACATGTCAACATTGCAAATACCATCACTGCAGCGGGCACCATTACTAACAGACTTTGCAGAACTGCCATGGACTTGGTGACCAATTACCTTCTCAAACTTGGTGGTGGTGCCTCTAGGTTGGAAACATGCTAGTGGGGAAATAACTTCAGGCTCCAGGGCTTTCAAATCTTTCTTGGCTACTAAACGGACAGGTTTTAAATTAATATTTTGGATGAAATCTTATTAGTTTCCCGACACTTCAAGTTTTGAATGCTAGTGATCGTGCTTTTTTTTTTTTTAATGAAATGTTAGTATTTTAAAGGTAATTATAAAGACTACACTTTGCTGTCTCGAAGACAGAACAATCCATTATCATCTGGCTCCACGACTCTTCTCACTCTTGCTATGTGCTGAGGGCTAACAAAAAATATATCATTCTCTTTGCTTTGCAAAGTCTCATGTGCAAATGCTTATAGTTGAGGCTTTAATAGAGTCGTTAATATAAGATCTGACTGTAAACTGATTTAAATGGATGTGAATGCTTTTATTTCACTTTCAATTATGCTTATTTCAGTTTAGCATAAGTCGATTAGGAACAGGTTTAAGCTAAACTGAAATAAACTCCTCGAAGTGTCCACACAGGGGTCTGAAACAGTTTAACTTAAACTGATTTGATAAAACTGGTGGAAGTTTTTATGTAGACAAGGCCTCTGGCAGGATGACAGCCTAATAAAAGCAATCTCCTAAGGAATCTATTTAGCTTGATGGCAGTAAATGACAATGACTGATACTTAATTGGGAAAGACTATGTATATTCTGTTTGAGGGTGACATTTGGTTAGTACCAACTACTTAAGTGGCACTAAGTCCTAGGTGTTGGAGGATCCACTGCTACATAAATCCTCCAGTCCTTTCCTCCCTGCAGCAGGAATGTGAGGGTCATAGAAACTGGGGAAGATGTTGCCAAAGCTAATATATAAAAAGATTAAATAAAGAATATATATTAGGCAGCAAAAAGCAGAGGACTCTACTTCAAAATTGAGCTATAGCATGGCACTATATATATGGGGCCTTGAGAATATCCATGTCTTGGGTGTCAAGACAGTATAACAGAAACAAACGAAGTAGCATCTCAGGAATCATTTCTGAAGCATTCCTGAATACATTATTTTTATGATAAAGGCAAGAGTAAAATACAGCCCCCATCACTTAGCAGGACTTTAAAACAGCAAATTTATTTAACACCATCCCAGTATGAACAATCAAGAAAAAAACTGATAGAGCAATCTCAGATAAATAGTATAAAATTGTTCTTACAAATCTTACTGAAGAGCTGCAGGCTTCTATGTGCCTGGGTGATATCAAACTCTGACTTGCTGGAGGTAAGGATGCAGTCTGAGATCATCTTATCTCAAGTGACCTAGTTTCTCACTGCTTGTTCAGATAAAGACATTTTTCTTATTTGAGATTTTAATGGCTGTTTTCATGAAATGTATTCACGAGTTTCCAAAGGGGGAAAACCAAACTTTAGATGATTTATATTCAAAGTGCTTGTTTTGGACAGGATTTTTTTTAAAAAAATCCTTAAAAAACAAACCTTTAACGTATGTTTTACCTTTTATAGTTTAAGATTTGAAAATGATACCTATTAGAGGTCAAATATATATTTTATATCAGGCGTATTGATTGTATTTGTGCATTTAAATAACTTGAGGTTACACATAAGCGCACACTGTCTTCAAACAAGATTGCCCTTATGAATGCTGGGTCAAGGGCAATCAAAGTCTCAGGGTTAATTTTTTTTAATCCCTGAATTGAACTTGATTTTCACCTGTATTCCAAAGACCTTTAGATCACCATACCAGGTCCACATTATTTAGGCTTATCCACCTGACTTCTCTTTTGTTCAGAAACTATGACTAAGTTATGACTGGAGGGCAAGGTTAAATCCCCTCTCAAATCCTCCTTTCTGTTCACTTTGAACCATACCAAATCTTTTATCTCTCTTGAAAAATTGTTCATTTTTCTGTCTCCTACACATTTCAAAGTATTAACTGATCTCCTACAAAAGAAAATCTATAGGTTTCTTGCTGAGATTTCAGATTCTGTCTGAGATGGTTATTTTATCTTCCAGAGTTTGAATCTTGGGTGACTTTGTCCACCAGTGGAATATATCTTTGATATGCTCAGTAAGTCTTCTAACTCCGCTTTGTCCTTTACATTCATCTCTTCGGCCACATGTTGGAACTGTCACAATAAATCATCTAATTTCTTTTGTGTTCTCATAACTAAGAGTTTTGCAGCATTAGATCTTCAACACTGGCTTTTTTAAATCTTGTCTCTCTCAAAATTCAACCCTTCATGATTTTAAATACCTTTAGTTGCTCAGCCCAGCCAAATTCCCCATTTTGTGTACTACAGCAGCATTACATGGCAGTTCCCATAATGCAATCCAGCTTTTCAGTTCTACCTTATCATCTGCTGATCCTGAAGCCACTGACTTCATTGAGAACAGAATTAGGTCCATCCTTAGTGCAATTAGGTCCCTATTAGCAACACACTTAAGAACAAGTATATGAATAACTTTAAAAAAATACTTAAATGCTTGACTGATTTGGGACCTTAATCTACAAAGTAATCCTTTCCCTTGAAATGAAAGAAGGGGGAGGATACAGGGGACAGACTCCATAGTAACTGAAGAAACTAAAAGTACCGTATATACTCATTCATAAGCCAAATATTTTTGGTAAAAAAGTGATGTGTCAAAGAGTGGGGGTCAGCTTATAAACAGGTCTACACCTAAATTTGATTTTAAACTCTAAGGAATCATTGAATACAGTGTCGTTTTGTTTACCTGAAGCATCTGCAGGCATGGAGCCCCTAAGCTCCCTGTGGCCATGGTTCACCATTCCCAGACAATGGGAGCTGTGGGAAATGGCTGCGGCCACAGGGAGCTGAGGGGCTCCATGGCTGCAGATGCTCCAAGTAAAGAAAACGTCCCAACCCACCAGCGGCTTACCCTGATGGGCTGAGAGCCAAAGTTTGCCAACCCCTGAAATATAAGGTCGGCTTATGGAAGGGTCATACGGTTTTTGCTGTTTTTACCTAACCATCTTGGGGGTCGGCTTATAAATGAATGGGCTAATGAACGAGTATATACGGTAGTTTATCATAAATTAATCACTAGAGGGCATTTGCACTTTCAGGGCCCTAATCTTCCTAGGTGCTGCGCACTCTCAACTTCCATTGATTCCACTGAAGTACTCAACACCTCACAGGATAAGGACCTTATCTGGAAAAATCAGACTGCAGGAAATGTAGCATCATATGGCTTCTATAATTTCTAGTTATCAGTAACAGATATGGCAGTATGCTTTTCACTGTATGTGAACAAAAAAAAACAACTTCGAGATATTTTCCCCCAAAGATTCAACAATCAGACTTCACAACATTAGTGTGAATAGGACTTTTGAGTCTAGGCCTGCCTTCCTACCCTACTAGTAAATTTAAGGCCAGTTTATGAGCATCTCACATTGAGAAGTAGCTCACTCCAATAATCCTATTCACTCCAATGCGACCACTAGTGTGAGTAACTGCTGACTGGTGTAATTAAGGAGTTCATAATAGCCCTCAAAAAATGTCCCTTTACTAGGAACATACCTAAGAACTGTGTTTTGATCATTGGTTAGATAGTGACTGTGAGGAAAATACCAGACTGCCCTGTGTTATGACCATTGCTTGCTGAAGTCCCTTGGATTTCTACAGAGACTTTCACCATCTGGTCTTTCTTAACATTGCACTCACCTTGTCTCTTTCTCCATAGTTTTAGGAAAACATAATGCATCTGTGCAATCCCATCTATGCCACCATAGGTCACGTAACATTTTCAGTCTTACTCCATAGCAAGGCATCTTCAGAAATTGGCCTAGCAGAGGGAAATTACACACCAAGACTATGTCTGACATTGGTTGTTTGATTCTACAGTGACACCTGATCCTCACAGATCATGGGACCTTCCTGGAGTATCTAATATTGGTTCACTTTCCTGCCAGAATAGGGTTGAAATCTAATTAATCTTTCTCAACTTATAACTAAGAAATTGCAGTACAGTAATCTACCCTTCTGAACCATATGACCTTATCCAAATTTGTATTTTAGGAACTTAATCCAATGCTCAATGAAATCAATGGAAGTCTTTCCATCAACTTAAGTGGGCATTGGACCAGTCCCTACCTCAACCAGCTATATACCATCGTTGAGCAGAGGACACAAATCTGGGTTTTCATGTTGATGTAGGTTGTGTTGTTATTTTCTACTGACAAATTTTCAGTGGAGTCTACGCTATCTCATTGTTTTAGGTCCACAGATGGGCATGTCATACTGGTGACATGACTGATATACTTTGGATAGTTACTAAGCATCAACAGGAAAAGTTTCTCTTAGAAATTTGCTTCCAGGATAACTGTCTTGTTGCAGTTTAAGTTTAAAACTAGGGGTGGCCATGATTTTTGGTTTGTCTTTTGATGCCTGCAGTCTTTCTTTTCATCATGTAGAAAAGATTGCAAAGTTGACAACAAAAAAAACACTAATCAATTCCAAAAGTTCCCTCTTTGCAGATTTATCCAATAAAATGCTTCATAATCTCCAGTTGGTGAAAATTTTGCCACTGGGAGCTTAGGTGCACTAACTCTAAACAAGCATTACTGTCAGCCCCTTGATGTCTGCATGGAAGCCTAATGAGTTACAATATAGATTCCATGATTTTATGCCATTCTTTCATTGTACCCTCAAAGATTATTACAAAAATTAAAAATCCCTTCCTCATATTAGGCAATTGTAATTTATATCCACCATTCACTGAAATCTGCTAGGCATTTAGGAGGTGAGGGAAGGCTGGTTTTAGCACCAACCGTAATTGATCCACGCCAGATTCTGCCACCCTGTCTCCACTTGTATCTCACTCCATGTACAGTCCCACTGCTTTCAATAGGACTATTTGTGGAATAAAGTTCTATTCAGCATGAGTATCAGGCATCACTGTGATTGTGGAACTCACTACCAAGTTGGACTATGTAAGTGGGGCATATACAAATAGGAAAAAAACGAAGTTTTCAAAAGAGTCCATTGGTATTATGACACTTACTTGGCACTATATGGCCTAATTTTCAGGGCTGCTTAGCATGTATGGCTCCCAATGACTTCAGTTGGAATTGTAGGGCTAGGTACTGTCTGACTTGAGTTGGGCACATAAGATGGAGAACACTTCTAAAAATATGTGCCAGTTATTGGGATGGTTTTGGAGAAAAAACTATTAACCCTCTTTAGAGACGGGATAGAAGTCACAGTGAATACATGACAGAAGTCAAAAAGAAAATAAATTTTATAAAATAAACTAGATTGGGCAGTCACAGAACCACATAAATAGTAGATGATCTAGTTAAAGTGCACTGCATTGAGCAAGTATATGCTTTAACTGAATCAAAATATCACTACTTTCCAGGAAAATATTGTCACTGCTATATTTTCTAAGACTTCCCACTAACTGCTACTAGTTTACATTATTCTGAATATGAGAGACTCGATCTAGAAATTGAAAACTCCATGAAAAGCACCCCTTCTGCTCCCTTTGTTATTCTCCAGCAAGCACGGAATTAGGGACAAAAAACCAGACCCGATCTGCTAGAATGGGAGACGTTTTACATGCTACAGTGATACTAGGGTATGGGGGGGAAGTGTTGATGAGAACTGCAGCCCATCCCAGGAGACTGAAATAGGAGCAGGACTGAGGATAAAACAAATGAGATGAGATACATGGTCATAAAACCAATACACACTGAATAATTTTGTCAATTTTCAATTTATTACTTAGCAGGCAAGGAAGTGACAGTCACTGTTTGCTTTTGTCTGTGAATTATGAATTATTTTGCACTTTTGCATTAGAGTACATTTGGATAAAACTGCCCTTAATATATCAGACAAAATGCATTTATGAGGAATCTTCTCGTCCCCCGCACCCTCTGACCCTGCTGTTCCTTTAATCACAAAATAGTGAGACACAGGATCCAATCAATGTTGGGGCCATATTAGGCAAGTGACAAATCATTATACTTCTGAAAATTATTAATCTTAGTGGTGCTGTGCTGGTGTGCTGTGATTTTCTGAGAACGAAATAACCTCACAATGCTCAATTTAAAATTGGACATGGGTTCTGAATAATGACACACATTTACTGACATGATAGGGCAATTGAATAATGTGGATTCATTTGTAACAACGGAAGAGAGAGCTGTACTACTGAAGATCAGATTGATGAGAACGATGCAAAAAAAAAAAAAAAAAATTCCAGGGCAAAATGCATGAAAATTTTTCTAGTTTGGAAAAGGAGCCTTAATAATCAAAGTGTTACGAAGAGATGACTTTTTGAATTAGTCTTTCCCCCAGATGTGCCGTTACAGGGGAAAGATTAGAAGAGCTCGCTTTTACGTAAGGGTTGAGGTAGGAACTCAGTGTAACAGTGCTGGGGCTCATAAACTTGCTGCACAGGTACAATTCACTGGTCTACATGGTAGACATATTGCACACAGTAAGGAATGATCCAGACGCCTGCATTTCCCCCAGCATCATTACATGAAGAAGTAGCATGTGCTGCATATATGTTTCAGAAGTTACTGGGCTCAAAATGCAAGATTGTATGGCATGTGTTATGCAGGATGTCAGACCAGATGATCACAGTGATCACTGAAATCTATGAATCTCAGTGCAACCAACCAGGCTATTGTAACTTTTGAGTTTCCCTGTCCACTGGATACCTCAGTGCCCGCTTCTTTTTTGTCTCTTCTGGTCAAGCACCAAAGATTTAGCTCCCCTCACCTATGGCAGTTCAGAAATAGAGACCCTGTAAACTGAAAGTTTAAGAAGCCAGAACTAGTCTGTTATAAAGTGGCACAGAGCCACTGAAGTCAATGGAGCTACTTCAGTTTACATCAGCAGAGGATCTGGCCCTAACTTGTCTTTTGGACATACGGTGAAACCAATCTCTTTTTGCAGGCTTTATTTATTACTACTCATTTGGTAGTGGATTATGACCAATCATAGCTATATGGTAGAAACACCTTCTCAATTCTCATATAATGCTAATATATGTATTTGATCTGAGTTTAAAAAATTTAGAAGGATCCCCAGAACATGGGATGGCTGTTGACTGCCAGATTATGGGGGGGCGGGAGAGAAGAAATAACAAAGCTATAAACCCTCAGTTGCCACAACTCACTCTGCAGTCCTGATTTTCCCACCCCCCAAAAATTAGGCAAATCTTTTGTTGAATCTAGTCTGCTTCTATGTATGTATGTATTTGTATTCAGATAAGGAAGTCAGTGAGATTTTTTTTTGTTCTTGGCTGACAAATGGCAAAGGTGTTCTCAGCCAAGAAAACAGTTTATGTTTCAATTTGAGAGAGGAAAAATTAACTTTCCAATTTTCAAGCTATATGAACTATAACTTTTAAATTTATACTTACTATTCAAATGATGTACTCAAAGGAGTCGTGCTCCAGGGGTGAATGTATAGTAGGCATACTAATTCTAAATTAATTAATTAAATAAGCATTTTAACCAATAGGCAATTCAAAAATCCTTTAAATATGTATCATGCTGTGTCTGGCACACACGTCTGCTTGTATGTTGTTTTCCAACCCTGGGTATTTCGCTGTTTGATTCTAAGTCCTTCAGACCAGGGACTATGTTTCTATGTTTGTATGGCGCCCAGCACAATGGGGACCTGATTAAATATTTAATAACAATAATTAAAGATAGGCAGGAAATCAGTTTTCTCATCCCAGGAAAATTTTTGAGACTCTTAAAAACTTTCCATCCCAAATCAGGACAAAAAGCTGCAATATTTTGTTTTAGAAACAAATATGCTCTCTGGAAATATAGTCATCCAGCTGTAGATGCTGACTGAAATTGACATAAATATCAGTTTCAGAACTGCATATCACTCAGCAGCAGCAGTGAAACTGAACAGATTCTTGCTGTCAGCCTGGGATCCATGCAAAGTTAATAGAAATCTAATCAATCCCATAAAAGATTTTGACAAAAAAAAAAGTTGTGTCTGAATTTTTTCAACCAACTCTAACAACATGCAGATTATGCTCGATTTCTGTGAACTCTAGGTCAGGTGCTAGGGGTCTTATCCCACTCTTGTTGAAATAAATGACAAAATTCCCATTGATTTCAGTAGAAGCTGGTTCATACCCTAATTGCATATTTAAAAAGACTTATTAATTTATTAATAAAACAATCTGTTATTTTCCTAAATTTTCTCCTGCTTTGAAACCAAGTTTCAGCCCAGACTGAAATATACAAGTTGGCACCATAAAGAGGTTGCCAGATAGTTTAGTGGCAACACAATGCCTGTCCAGAAGTCCAAGCATGCTTACCATTCTTGTTGAAAGTCTTCATAGTGAGGCCATATAGCATATAGGCACAAATACTGAATGATATCTGACCTCTCCAGGTCAAGAATTAGGCTCACTGTGGGGGTTAGATTGTGAAAGTTTGAACTGCTATTTCAGATTCCCTACCCATCTCTTCTGTCATACTGGCCTCCATCACATTTCTGTGTATCACAAGCATGCTCAGATATCTGTGCTTTGGTCATGAGTGAAATGAGTGTTACTGCCAACTACGTTTCCAGGGGACATTTGTCCATATCTCATAGCCACTTTATTGTTTGGTGCAATTTCATTTTTGTCAGTGTAAGCACGGCTAAAGGTTGTGACTAGGAATACAGGGGTAGTTTGCTGTTGTGATTAACAAGCAAGGGCAGAATTCTGACTGCCTGATTCTAGCTAGCACTGTTAATCCCTCATTTTCAAGAGCACTAAAAACCATAACCGTACAACAGATCAACTTACATATTCTAAGATCTCTTCCAGAACGGAGACAAAAACAGAAAATCATTCAAACATATCAAGAATATGTACTGAAAACTTAATTAGAGGAAGAGGCAGCATATGTAAGCTATGATCTTCATGCACTTTGTTCAGAAGCATAAAGCAGTTTTACATTGTACCTGCATTTTGTAGAAATCTCTTCCAGTTAAAAGTTGCACTAGGTGTGGTCATAATTCCTAGATTCAAGGGAAGAAAGGGACAACATGTTTTACTAGACCTAAGGTGGCAAAACTATAGCTCTTAAAGTCTTGTACTGTGTAATGTGTTTGTCAAATACTCTAAATCCCACTTGAAATTGCTCCCATTTCAAGATATCCTTTCCCATGTACATCTTCTTGCCTAGAATTTCTGTAGCATTCAGTTTGATTTTTCCAGTTCAGGTTCCAATATTTATACCTTGGGCCTCAGAGGGTGCAACTCCATGGAAATCCACAGAGTCATGCCTACTTGCACCAATGTTGGTTTGGCCTCTTAATACTATGTTGTTGTCTGGATGTCTCATAGGTAGATTTTACTTGATGGGAAAATCATCTGGATTGGTTCTGAAACGTGGAATAAAAAAACATGATGCCTAAATCCTTTGATGTCACTGCTAAATTATATGTATATTTAATCTCTTAATAAATCTTAAATCCTAACCCCACAATACACATTTTTTTAAAAAAGAAATCTCTTTAGAAGGCCAAAGTTAAACATCTAAAATTTTATTTTCACATTCTACAGTTGGTTAGTTTAGTAACATTGACAGCAGCTGAAGCAGCCACATTTCAAATGCTAAGCTAGGTCTTAATTTTGATTAAATATTACCTAGATAGCATTATAGATGTATATGGCGCTTTACAAACAGAATGCATCACATTCCCTGCACTAATTGTCCAACCAAGATTTTCAAAAGCAAATACTGATTTTGAATGCCTCTGGTTTTGGGACACCAACTTGAGGCATGTTAAAGGGGCCTGATTTTTAGAGAATGGGTGCTTGGCACTTTTTGAATATTAGGAGTGAAGAGTTTATGCAAAGCTCATTGAAGTCTATGGAAGACTCTCACTGACTTCACCGTGCTTTGGGTCAGACCCATAAATATATCATGTTGGGCAGCTGAAAATTGAGTCACCCAAACTCAAGAGTTCACCTGAAAATCTAGGTGAAATCTTGGCCCAATGAAGTCAACAGCAAAACTCTGACTCCAGTGGAGCCTGGCCATCATCCTATGTCTATTTCAGCAAGACTTCTGTATCACTTGAAAAATCCATCTAAGTAGGCATCACGAGGGTAGCAAGCTTCAAAACAAGCACATACCTGGAATATTTCAAAACTTACCTTGAGTCTGGATGTATATTTTGCTTCTAGCATCTGGCTTTAAAGAGAGGAGAGCAAAAGAGTAAATGTCATTGCTCATTCCCCCCAAAAAACTGTTCAGACTCAAAATAATCTAATGCAGTAATATGCTCAACTACATAGTTGCCCTTTGAGTACAGAGAAGCAAAAGAGACTAGCTGTATTTCTAAAGGGTTTTTGACCATTAGAAAGGAACACTTCTGCAAGGTCAAATGCACACGACGATCAGTGATTAAAATTAGGTTTAATCAACCTTTATACTATCAACCAACCAATTTTGCAATTTGATACAATTATCAGATTAATATAAAACCTACTTTTTCGCTTATGCTAATGACACTTCTAGCATCCATTAGCCTGCTCATTGCATGGAGAGAGAGAGAGAGAGAACTAATTCTCGGCAGAAGGAAGGCTGTAGTTTCCAAAAACACTGGGACTAGCAGAAAAACCATAATTAGTTTAAAAGCCACAGAATCAGTTTCATCAAAGTGCATTTATCTAAAAAGGGCCTTTCAAACATACCAAGCAAGAAACAAAACCCCACTTATCTCTCACAGCATCTTTTGTCAAAGACTGCTGCTGAATATATATGGGCTTATCTACGTGTGAAAATTGACCAGCATAGCTATTCTGGAATAACTATTCCAATATAGCTTCTGGAATAACTCCCCTCTGTGGACACTACTCCGCTTCCACAGGTATTCTGGAATAGCTATACAGTGCAGATATAGCTGTTTCCGCCATGTAGATAAAGCTTCACAACCTACCTTCTCTCCGTAATTGATTCTATAGCAAATCAGGCTGTATAATATGTATTTTGCCATGAAAACAGCCAAGTAGGCCTTTGGTCAAGAAGTACCCTCAGGTCCTCTCTACAACAAAAAGGCATTGCAAACAACCAAAGGAGCAATATCTGTACAAAACTTTGTGTTCAAACAAAACCACCTTACTTACAAGGACTCACTGTAACACCTGTGAAGAGGCATTAAGTTCCCTTCTGGCTGAACTGGTGTAGTCAGTCCATGAATTCTCCCAAGATATCCCTGAAAGCTTCAGGGTTTGAAACTGCACAACTATTATGTTTTCTATCATGGGGCAAATATAACCGCCTCCTTTGCTGCAGGTACTACTACCCACATAGGGGGAGGCGCTGGCCTGGATTTGGAGGCGAGGTTGCACTCCTGTGAAGTACAGATCACTGGTTTGTGGTGTCTCCATCTACAGCATGGAGCCTGAGGACCAGCTGCCATCCAGACAATCCTATCCGCCATCTTTTGGAGGATACTGGCCCCAGTACAGTATTACGCTGTACTGTAGAACTGGCTAGTGCTTGCCTAAATAGCTCAGACTGAGCATTGTGGTAAGGAGTTGCCCACTGGGGCAGAGAGTCCCTATATTATTCAGAGTTTGGCATCCCCAGATATAAGCAATTTAGGATATTCATCTGTGTCAGCAGATTGTGAACCTGCACATCACCCACCCTTAAGGCTGACTTTGGGCCGCAGCCTGTGAAATCACAAATGCCAGATTTTTCTCTTAATTAATTAGCCTCTTAGAGTTGGTAGGACAACTCCCACCTTTTCATGTTCTCTGTATGTGTATATATCTCTCCTTACTATATGTTCCATTCTGTGCATCCGATGAAGTGGGCTGTAGCCTACAAAAGCTTATGCTCAAATAAATTTGTTAGTCTCTAAGGTGCCACAAGTACTCCTGTTCTTTTTAAGTGCCAGATAGTGACTTTATGGCAGGAAGAGACGCGCTGTTTTTAGAAGAAAGCCCCAATTCAAAAACAAATGTGAAACAACTGCACATATTGTTTTTCAGCTTTGTCCTATGTGACTGGCCCTCTCTATAGTTCAGTCACCACGTTCAGTTTCAAGTACTGAAAATTAACATCAACGGAAACAAGAGAGAAAGTAATTCAGAAGGAAGTGGTATGTCATCAGAGAGAAATAGCCCAGTCAAGGAGATAGGAAGTTCACTGGAAGTCACTGAACTGGCTACTTCACAAACACTCCTCAGATGAACAGCAGTGCTGTAATTAAAGGGGGGCCAGGGCTGACAAGAATTATGCTGTTTAGATTAGGTCTTTCCATAGTCATGGGCTGCACCCTACAGATCCTGTATGAATACTCTTATTCCATGAGCTCTAAAAAAACCCTAAAACTGCTTTAAGAGGTATGCAACAACATAAACACCTCTCAGATATACTGTAACAAATAACCTCTCATATTTATATAGCACCTGTCCATCGAAAAGAGCTCAAACACTTCATTAACTATACATGGAGAACAACGTGGGGAAGAGGATGGCAACCAATTGTTCTGCAATTTGATGTGTGGACAAACTAGGGAAGTTGGAAATCTGGGCTAGGAGACTGAAGCAAACCCCTACAAAGGCGGCCAGGAGATCATTAGAGTGGGATTTTTAGAAGTGTTCAGCAGCATCTAATGCTGCTCCCCTTGAAATCAATGGCAAAACTCACTAACTGCAATAGGAGCAGAGAGGCCAATACTGAGCTTCTGAAAATCTCACTCTTAATGTCCACACAGAGCAAATAACTTCATTACACACACATGCAAAGGACCAAATCCTCAGCTGGCATAAAGTGGAGTAGCTGCATTGAATCTGATTTACACTAACTGATGATCTAATCCCAATATTTCAAGGACCTCACTGAAACCATGAAAAAGCAAAGGAATGCCAAGTTCAAAATCGGAGCTAACTGTTCTTACTAAAATAAAAACCGCAAGCGTTGCCAAGAGCCCCACATGTATTTATATATTTTATAATGCTCTGCGTACAGATTGGACTTTCTTGGCTCAGTATTTGTTCTTTCACTTGCCTGGAAATACCATAACTGCTTAGGATCTAGTATGTCACTTGTTTAAGAGCTAAGTTACAAACCCAGTGAGGGTACAAAAATACAAAGCCTAGCATGAGTCTGAAAACTTTCAGTTATGCACTGAAGTGGAAAAAAGTAACAAAGGACATATTGTAACCTAGAATATTCTTTATAAGAGCACCTGTGGAGAGCACACTACCTCAAACTATAGTTCTATGCTGTCACCAGACCAGGCATTCTTGTTGAAACAAAGATTAATGAATGATGCATAGGTGAACTGTACACTGAGCTGAGATTATGAAAGGTTGGTTGTTTTTTAGGACCACAACCCCTTTATCTGCAGCCTCATTTGTCAATGACACTGAAGAAACATAAAACAGGGACGCTCTAGTCAGTTCCAATGGGAACATTAAAGAGTGTCCAATGATAATACGTGTTTAAATTGTATCACCTAACTTAAATTCTTATTAAAAATGTACAAAATGACACCCTCTCATTTAAAATTAACTAGATTTTATATTACAAATCTGGTAAGGGATGATATATGTATGTATTTATTTATATCTTAGTGACTGTTTGGGGAGGTGAAAATTCACCATTGGTCTATTCCTATGAGGACCTGGCTACTCTCAGAGATTTTTAAGGTCAGAAGGGACCATTAATATGATATAGGCTGTGAAATTCATCAAGTAATATCTGCATCTAGCTTGTATCTTGTGTTTTAGAAAGACATGCCATGTTGATTTAAAGATGTCAGCATTCAGATCCATTGTCTCCAATGGGAGCTTTTGGTGCTCAGATCTTCGTAGAATATACCTGAAAATTGCAGATTTGACCCCTCTTTTATTTAGCACAAACATAGGATTCAGTTTCACTGTACTGAATGATATTTATTGTACAAAGATGATTGTATTGATACAGCTTTTTTAACCATTTCTTGATTTGGATACTATAGAAAGACTGTCTCAGAACTATCAGATATAAACTCAGAGCCTTATCTTGCTGTTACTTATAGGATGTGAATTTCACATTTCCATGTATATTGTAGAAGGCAAATCACATGGCTCTGTCCCATACAATACACAAACATGATATTTAATCCTCACACACACACACAAAAACAGCATCATGCTAATGAGAGTTTGGCAGTTTTGCACAGGAGGACGCGTGTTACAGAATTAGGCTAAATCCTAATTCCACATTTTATATTGGCTTAATTGCATCCTCAATAGGTACACATTTCAAAAACCACCATTAACATGAGCCTGTCCTCTGGCTGCCTTCAGTCTAATTTATACCTCCCAGGGAGGTATAAATTATGCAGCAATGGCACAAGAAAATGGTAGACGGGGCCTGATCAGGAATCGTATTCACTCAAATTCGTACACTATATGGCCTGGCTCTTAAGTCTTGCTTCAGAATGTGCCTCAACCTGTGAGGACTTGCAGAATGGCACTCCTGCTGCTTTGGATGGAGCTAGAATAGGGGCAGACAGTTTCAACGCCACATCTCTTGTCCTTGATCCCAATTCAGCAAAGCATTTAAGCACATGATTAAATCCATTGAAGTCAATGGGACTCACATATTTAAAGTAAAGGAACTAGTTAAGTGCTTCGCTGTGTAGGGCCCTTGACATAGTTTTTCTAGTAGATGTGTATATTGTTACTCTTGAGAGAACTTTGTCTATAAAGAGTGAACATATGGGGTGCATACAAAATTGGCCACAGATAACATTTCTTTTGTTGTACTCTCCTTTTAAAAAAAGTGGGGAAGGGAACAGTTGAGTGGTGATAAAACTGCCATTGGAAAGCGTTTTTCCCCACTGAGATTACACTGTTGGAATAACAGACTGATCATAACTACAGGGCTTTTTACAATATTTCACATACTTAGATTATGTATTATTAAAACATAGTATTGTGTACTTCCTAATTAAAGATACTTTATCCAATACAATGAAAGGAGTTTGTTGGAGGATATGACCCTCTGAGTACCATACACTTTCTAGTACTTGCTAGGAATTTAAATTCTTAATTTACTAACTAACTAAGAAAGTGAACATTGGAGGAGTGATGCAGCTCACGTTAGTATGAAATAATGGGTAAGGAATCCTAATATTCTGAGAATAGCACAGAAAAGTTCATTTGTGTTTCTCAGTGTTTGTAGTTGAAATGTCCACGTCCTGTGCTTTTTCCTAGAGGATCGGGTGTTTTATTTGACATAACAGTACTTAAGAGCCAGGTCACTAGCCTAAGACTCGGGAGACCCTTCTCTGCCACAGATGTCCTGTACACTCTTGAGCAGGTCACTTAGCTTCTCTGTGCCTCAGTTCCCCATCTGTAAAATGGGATTATAGCACAGCCATGCCTCACAAGAGTGAGGGAAGGATAAATACACTGAAAGATTGTAAGGCGATCCATTACTACAGTGATTGGAGCCATATGTACCTAAGATAGATTTACAGAAGCAATTAGATGACTAACTGCTAATATATTAATTACTAATAGCCAACATTATCTGTGCCCAGATAAAAATGACTTGCCTAAAGTTACCGAAGGAGTCAATGTCAGAACCAGGGTTAGGAATTCCAGAGTCCAAGTTTACTCCTTTCCCCAATCTTTTGTCCAGCTGTTTGTTTTGTCTTTTTCAAGTGTAAGCTCTTTGGGGAAGGGACTATGTCTTTAGATGCTAGTATAGTGCCTGGCACATTGTGGTCACTACTGACAACAAATAATACAAAATTACTAGATCACACATCTCTTTGGGTGTCCTTTTAATGAACACAACAAAATCAAATTAAAATCAATTAATGGTGAAGAAACTGTAGACAGTATTAGTGTGCAATATTAAACTGTTTGGACGTATGGGCTATACCTCCGAACAGTTTTCTGTTGGTGGGAGGATGGGTGGTGAAGCAAATGCCTAAGGAAAATGATTGCATGATTATGGAAATTAAAATGGAAGAGATGGTACATGCAGTTAGTTCCTATTGCTGTTGGTGATTATTAGATCAGAAATAAGGGAACATGTGAAGAGCAGGAGAAGGAATGAATTGTAAAGAGACAAATACCCTCTTAAGAAATGCCTGGAGTCAGTCATGTTGCAGCTCATTCAGTCAGGCTAGTATATGAAAACGGTGCAAATTTTCTGAGTTCATTTTGCCGTGTGAACAGTCCAGTGGCAGCCAAGGGATTCCTCTTGCTATCTGTAGATCAGTTTCCAAAGGAACTGCTGTTTCAATTAATGAATGGACCAAGTTCTGCTACACTGTGAAGGTGACTCCTAAACAAGCTTGCAATAATGTAAAGCAGTGGTTTCAAGCACCTGTATTTGGATCAAAATCACTCCCCGAGCAGAAATATTGTATTGTCTGGAGCAACTGGAGAGCAGACCTTTTACACCAACCTCTTAAGCTATGCAGTATGTACTCCCCTTGGAACTTGGCGAGCTCTGCCGCCTGGTGTGGAGGATGGGTGGGGCCAGGGCCTCCACAGCTCTCTTTGGGTTTGTTAGAGCTGCTAATGACACTAACTAGGAGCACTCTTTGTACTCAAGTGAGGGCAAAGACCACAGCTGTGCCCAGTTCCTTGTGCCTTCCCCATTCTTAAGTATCTGTGAAGGGTCCAGGTTCAGGCCTTGTCTATATTTGGCACTGGCCCCAAATATAGCCATTCGGTGGCCAGCCACAAGTGTAGCTGCCCTAGTGCAAACACCTGTTATAGACAAGGTAAAGAACGCTAAACTGCTGTAGCTTACCCAGCTTCACGCAGAGGTGAGCCCCACCATTACAAATAACAGCATTGCCTGGAAGGGAGTTGCAGTACTGCAGATACAATGCTGGTTGTAATTGGAGGAACAAATACAGGCCCTTAAACTGGTATATTATGGGCCAGAGCCTCAGATGGTGTAATCTGACCTAACTCATTCAAATCAATGGAGGTTTATTGATTTACAGCAGATGAGGATCTGGCCTGAAGTTTGTAAGGCACTTCAAGGCCTTCAAAAGGAAGGTGTTATAGAAGTGCAAAGTATTATTTTATTAGTACAGTGGATACTGTTGCATGATCTAAACTACTTCCACTCAAAACAAATACAAAGGTTATTTCCTTTTAATATCTTCCAACACATGCAGTGCAATTATAAAACAAAACACACAAACGACAAAGAGGAAAAAATATGACCAAACTAAATGCTTCCAATTCTGGATTATTGGTGTTTGGGTGACTGCTCTACTGCTTTTCTATTTGAGGATAATTAGTGGTATTAGCTAAATTACATACTGGGCCAAATTTGTTCACTAAGAAGGATTATTTAAACAAAGCAAAATCCGACGACAATGTAATTACACTAAACCCATGCCTTCAGAAAGAATGCTCAGACAGAAATCGGCGAAGAGAATCACATTTCTTGCACAACTGATTTTGTCCAACCTCACTGTCTGATTTATTTGCAAGGCTTGTTTCTCAAACTTCTTTAATTTTAGTCTCTCTCTGAAATTTGTGAGGGACTCGCTGTAAAATTTCAATGTAAGTTTACATTTTTCTCTTGTCCTTCACTTTCCCCATTCCTTTGGTCAATTCAATATATTTTTAACAGTATAATTTAAGGAAAGTGGCCACATTCACCCATGGTAGGACTACACCTGACTTCAGCTCAATTACCCCCAAAATGAATTTGGAACAAGACATTTAAGATCACAGCCTCACTCTCTCACTTTAATTCCTTTTTCTTTTAGAGACTGTGGTGGCTTTAATGAATTAATTTTGGACTAAATTCTGGACTATGCAAAGCTCAAGTAATCAAGTGGACACATCCACCTCACAAAAAAAAATTGGATGAGGCTACTGAAGTCATTTCATATGTTACTTAAATAATATTTGAATATTAATCTCTAGAAGTAAATTACTTAACACCAGACCTTGGGAGAAAACTAACCCTAGAAATTAAGGGCCTGATCCTCTAGCCAATGAAGTCAATGGCAGAGCTATCATTGACTTGAGTGGTGAAGCATGAAGGCTTAGATGAATGTTACCACATTTAGGTCCCAGTCCTTCAAAGAGTTCCACACAGGTGGATTCCTATGTCCATGTGGAACTTCACTACAGTCAACAGGGCTCCATATGGGGAAAGAGGTTTGCCTACAAGATCAGGACCTTATGTATTAGGTGTATGGACTTTCATAAATACAATATACATTCTCCAAAAACACCAAGTACAAGTACCAGAGAAAAAGCACAAAAGTTTTGTTCCCTGGAAATCTTTTGCTGACATCCATAACAGTTCAAAATGTATCTTTGAGCGTTACACAATTTTATTACAAAACATTCCTTTTTAACAATCTTCTCCCGTTCCAGTAAAGATTAAATGTAAAGCTTACTGCAGAATTGAATTCAAAGTGGAAATACATACTTCATGGGGAAAAAAAATAATGCTGCCTCTAACAGGACTGAGAGTGTTTGGAAGAACTGGGCAACTCTCAATTAAATAATATATTCAGCAGATAATATATTATTCAATGAATTTTATTTTGTTGTTATTCATCCAGAACTACTGCTGATCAGATAATATCCTTCAAATAATTTGTCAAATAATGTATTTTTATCTAATATGTTATATTACAACTAAATTTATCCAGTATTTGGCCAGCTGCAGCATTTAGCATAGATAGAAAAGTTTTTAATTTTGTTTTCAGAAACTAACACAATTTTTTATAAGGCATTACAAATTTTGGTGCTGTATACCTTTTGCAACCTGGTAAATAGGGGATCTCATATTGCGGGGGTTGGCCAAACATTCATTTTAGCTTTGCAATTCACGTCAAGGAGTTTGCTTTATTTTCTGTGTTGAAAGAGCAAGTATTACAAATTAATTTAAAAAATTGCTCACTGTAAATAGAGCTGTTTAGTAAAATTGTGGCAACATCCAGGGGCTTAGTAAATGATGTAAAAGGAAAGAACATAAACATACTATCAGGAGATACTCAAAAGGCAAAGGCTAGTTTTAATTGCTACGGAGCAGTACTTTAAAAACAACTATAAGCTCTTCTCAAATACAAAAGGCTTTCAAATGTCAGACTTATTTGACCTGGCAAAGTGCATAAATATAAAATGTTTTCTCCTCCAGAAAAAAATCAGAAATACACAATATGAAGATTATTAAAATTCTCCCTCATTATTTAGAATTACATTTTATGGTAATGCCTAGTTGATAATGCTATAATAATCATATAAACATACCCACTCTGCTGCTGCCAGTTCCTTCATTTTCTCTGTGAAAGCCACTGCAAACCTAGTTAAATGGACAAAAATGGGTAGGATCATCCGCTTAAAGTCTTTAAATATAATAATAAAGGGGCACTTCAGAACAAAAGTATATAAGAACAAAGACTGGAAGCTGATAAAAATGATTACAGTAAGATGGAAATGCAGGAAGCAGGAATTCTATTTGTTTTGCCAAGGAGAGATAAAGTGAGGATTTATCGCATTCAATGAAAGGCCAGACACTGGGGATGCCCACTGTCATTTATCCAGATTAACACAGTTGCCTTCAGGCTGTTCTTTTACTCCCAAGGTATGGTACATCTCTTTCTAACGAGAGAAGGTATCTGAAGTCCAATACAGTTAGGGCATGTCTATATATACAACGCTGCAGCGGCCCAGCTGTACCAATTCACACCCCTGAGCAACATCAGTTATGTCGCCATAGGTAGTGGTACAGACACAGCCCGACATATTGCTGGCAGATCAGCCCAGCCCAGCAATGTGCACCTCTTTACTAGTGAATACTTGTATAATACCGCACCTTCTCTTCTCCCACCTGTCTCTCTTTTGTTTCTAAGCTCCTGTATCAATGCTGTTTACTTAAATCAGCGTTGATGAGAGAGGAACATCTGTGCATCAAAAAGTTCAAATTATAGAATATTTCCTTAATGGAAGAGGAATAAATAAAATTAATGAACAGGAGGAATAAATACATTAAATAAAGTAGAAAGATGGTTCACCATTTAGGGTGCTAGCCTGGGACTCAGGAACCCCAGGTTCAATTCCTTCCTCTGCCACAGACTTCTTGTTTGGCCTTGGGCAAGTGACTGAGGGCTTAGCTACATGGTGCAACTGTGCACAAAGGGGGTGTGAATTCTGAAGTGCACTGTGTTGCGCACTAATTGGCTCATGTAAATCCTGCGGGTGCATGTCAAAAGTTTCCTAGTGCATGTTAACATACTATGTTAACACACAGTAAGGAACTTGTAATGTGCATCAACAGGATCTGCATGGGCCAGTTAATATATGCCTCCCCAATACTCCTGTGAGAAAGGTAAGTAGTATTACCCCTGTTTCACTGATGCACAAGACTGCTTAAAGCCAGAATTTACAAAAGCGGTCTCTAATTTTGGGTGCCCAAATTCAGACTCACCCGGCCTGATTTTCAAAGGTCATGAGTATATCAAGCGCCAATTAAAGTCAACATCAGCAACATGTTTAATACCTAAAAGTTGTATGTGCCATACAGTTATCTTTTTAAGCCTCAATTCTGGAAAATATCTCTGTTCAGAACAGCTCTTAAACACATGCTTTAATTTAACTTTCAATCCCAATGGGATTTACTCATGTGTTGGAGTTGCTCTCTTTAACTGGGTCCTTAGCAATAATTCTTTAGTGACTGATCCACTGGGGTCCTTAGTGACAATGTCTTAGTCCCCACTGGGACTTGAGCACTTGCACAGTGCTACCTTGAACAGAGCAGCTTTCTGAAATCAGGATGTAAGGCCTCAGTTCTTTTTTTCCCTTTCCCTATATTGGGGATAAAAGCATAGGCATTGGGGAGATGGGTTACCACATTAAATCTGTGATTCTGGGTTTGTCTTCCATAAAAGTAGTATAACAAATCTATCTTACTCTCTGTGGTTCTTATACTGCACCCCCTTGGTATGTGGGTACTAATGAGTGAGGCACTCTGGAAAGTCACAGCCACAAAAATGCTCTTTGACTAGGAGCTGTTAATGTTGTAATTTGTTGGTGTGAAGTCACAACCATTCATTAGAAGTCATAGTGCTGAATTATTATACTTATTTTCACAGTCACAAGCCTGTTTCCATGCAGTTGCTCGGCAGTATCTGCTCTACACCGTTACAATGCATTCCACATATACAATTTGACAGTTTAAAGGTTATTAAAGCCTTTGCAAATGCTTGTTTTCTCAAGTTGCGTATGCTCCCTTTCAAGTTTTTACAATTATACTTTCAATACATCATATTAACAAGCAGAAAAACTCTTGCTCCCAAGTCCACAAAGTACTGTCAAATTGAAAATATACCCTGCAGGAGTATAACCACCATTTAGAGGAATTTGATTAAAAATGAAACACTCATTATAAAGCTAGACACAGTTTAATACTTTGTTTTATGGAATTTGGTGGTATATTGTGCTGGACAAGTAATCTACGATTCATGGAACTTTTCTGCTTAGAACCCTGAAATCAATAATAAAAAAATCAATTTTTATTTTAATAACTATGCAATGAATAATACTGCCAGGATGTAGCTGTAGCTTCTAGAAAACTGAATTACCTTTCTTATACCGGAGAAAACATTATGAACTCTACAAAGCATGTGATAATACATTTTGAAGCATCAGAACAAATCCAGCCTAATAAAATACCTTTAAAGTTCCTAAGATAATTATCACAAAACTGCATTGACTACACATAGAAGCTATTTGACATACGCAATAGCTATGTTTTTGCAAGATTTCATATACTCTAAGTACAGAAACACAGGTCTCAATGGAGAGACTTCAAATTAAAAAGAATAGGGGTCCAGTTTTTATAAAAATGTTCAGTTTGCTTCTGTCTAATGTTCACACTTAATATTTTTGTATCAATTGCCAAACTATCTCTTTTCTCCTCCTCTTCCAGAGTTATTTACCACGGGTGTTTCTGAAATTAAAACTACTAAACTTCTAAGGCCTCAATTCAGATCAGCACTTAAGCATCTTCTTAAATATAAGTCCCACTAAGACTTACACAAGCAGTGGGCAAACTTTTTGGCCCAAGGGCCACATCAGAGTTGCGCAACTGTATGGAGGGCCGGGAAGGGAAGCCTGTGCCTCCCCAAACAGCCTGGCCCCTGTCCCCTATCAGCCCCTTCCTGCCCCCTGATTGCCCCCCTCAGAAGCCCCAACCAATCCAATCCCCCCTGCTTCTCATCCCTTGACCACCCCCTCCCGGGACCTCTAACTGCCCCCAGCATCCCACCCCCTTATCTAAGCCCCCCACCCACTCTCAGTTCCCTGACTGCCCTCCCGACTCCTATCCACATCCGCACTCCCAACAGGCCCCCCGGGACTCCCACTCCCAACCCTCCCTGTTCCCCATCCCCTGACTGCCCCCCCTAGAACCTCCGCCCCATCCAACCACCCCCTCCTTCCTGACTGCCCCCCAGGACGCCCTGCTTTCTTACCCAACCCCCCTGCTCCCCGCCCCCTTACCAGCAGCAGGAGCTTGCAGCCGCAACACCCAGTCACAGCCAGCTGTGCTCTCCACACTGCCCAGCAGGAGCGACAGGCCAGAGCACGGCCGGCGCAGTGGCGTGGCTGTGGGGAAGGGGCCGGAAGTAGGCTCCCCAGCCAGGAGCTCAGGAGCCAGGCAGGACTGTCCCTGTAGTTTGCCCACATCTGACTCAGGCACATGCTTAAATGCTCTCCTGAATCAGAGTGCTAGTGATAAATGATGCGTTGGTGATTGGTTCACTGGGACTTTGACTCGTGCCCATGCAGAAGAGCTGATGTAAATAGAGATACTTTCCTGAACTGGAGTGTAAGGCCTCAGTTCATTCAGGTATTTAAGCATGTGTCTAACTTTACGCATGTAAGTAGCCCCTTAGCTTCAATGCAGCTACTCAGGTGCTTAAATTTCAGCATGTGCTTAAATACCTTGTAGCTTCAGGGTTTAGAGTCTCAGTCTTCAGTGAGCTCCACCCCTGCATTCAGGCAGAGCTCATTGTAGAAACAAGGGCTACAAAGCCTGTTCTGCCACCATTACTTAATGTTACCATTACTTATGTTGATTAGTACCATGTTCTATGAATATTCCCACTGAAATCATGTTTTACTTGCATGTCAGTGGGATGACTCACAGAGTAAAGTACTACTCAACACGAGTAAAGGTCACTGAATCAGCCTCCAAATAAACTGTCAATAAAAGTTAAATCAATTATTACATTAATTTTAAAATACACTGCTACTTCGATATCACGCCACCTGATATAACACAAATTTGGATATAACGCAGTAAAGCAGTGCTCCGAGGGGCGGAGCTGCGCACTCCGGTGGATCAAAGCAAGTTCAATATAACATGGTTTCATCTATAACGTGGTAAGATTTTTTGGCTCCCAAGGACAGCGTTATATCGAGGTAGAGGTGTACCAATAAAAATGTACCAAGGTTTTGAAATACTCTTGAGTTCCAGTGCATGAAATGGAAGGTCCCACACCTGCCTCCAAACCCCACTGAAGTCAATGGAAAGATTCTCATTGACTTCGATGGACTTTGGATTAAGACAGACCCTCCTTTTCTGTCAGCGTAGATGCTGAAAGAGTGAAAAGTATCATCAAAAAGTCTGTTCATTGTTACACGTATATTCTGATTCAGGCATTAGTTCCTGCAGTGTCTTGGATAGCTTTACAAGTAGTCACTGGATTTTTTCTTTAATTGTAAAGCAACAGGTTAAGACGCAAAACTAAATGATTTTTCTTGCATGGTCTATACTGCTTTGTTTATGCAGCTCTAAAAGAAGCATATTAACAAAAAAATAAAAGAAGAAAGAACAAAACCACTTTCAGCTTGAGTCTCAGACACTACTGTCAAGTGCACTATCAACGTGCCAGATGCAAGTACCACATGAGCCACAGAAAAAGCTTTTGTGAGGCATAGGGGGGAATCAGATTTAAGTCTGTAATGTACTGATCCTAATGCAAATACTTGTTTGTTGTGGTTTTGCTGAAATTAAACAGTTGGGCAGCTTTGAACTTGGAGTGCAAATGCTGATGGAACGGGGTTCCCAAGAAAGACACTATTTGTAGTATAGAAGGGGGGTTAATAGAAAATAGACATGGAGCTTTAAAAGTACCATTTTGGGGCAATGATTGTTATTGTTTACTATATGTTTGTACAGGGCCTACCACAATGGGGTCCAACCCAGTTTAGGCCTGTAGGCACTACTGCAATAACAAATAATCATCATCCCAGTTTGGGGGTCAAATACCCAACTGTCACGTTAGGTATGAATGACAATTCTGTGGATATCGTGGGACACTCTTAGCTGTGTTTTAGTCCTCGCAAACCACTGAAAATATACATTGAAATAAGTGGGGGCAGGTAACATTGATTTGCACTCACATACTAGGATGATGAGCTTAATCAAAAAAACTAAGATATATAGATCACATTTTTGCAAGAGAAAAGACATAACATCCCAGTGCAAACTCACTACCAGTCTACCATTAAAGAGCAATAAACTGCCAGAGGCTCTGCCTTAAAAAAAGCAAACCTATTATTTTCCAAAAAATTCTCCTCCCTACACACACATATCTGATCACATATAAATTAAATATGCTAGGTATTATTCTTCCTGCATTTCTGATTATAAGATTATTACACCTTTTACCTGCCCTATAATATGATACTTAATACATTAAGAAAATTTGCAGATGACACCAAGTTGGGGGGAGTGGTGGACACGCGGGAGGGCAGGGATAGGATTCAGGGAGACTTAGACAAATTGGAGAAGTGGGCCACAAGAAACCTCATGAAGTTCAACAAGGACAAGTGCAAAGTCCTGCACTTAGGACAGAAAAACCTCATGCACTGCTACAGGCTGGGGACTGTTTGGCTAAGTAGCAGTGCTGAAGAAAAGGATCTTGGGGTTACGGTAGATGGAAAGTTGAACATGAGCCTACAGTGTGCTCTTGTAGCCAAAAAGGCTAATAGCATACTGGGCTGTATTAGTAGGAGTGTTGCCAGCAGATCGAGGGATGTGATTATTCCCCTCTATTCGGCACTGGTGAGGCCGCATCTGGAATATTGTGTCCAGTTTTGGGCGCCACACTACAAAAAGGACGTGGAACAATTGGAGAGAGTCCAGCGGAGGGCAACAAAAATGATTAGAGGACTAGAGCACATGACTTATGAAGAGAGACTGAAGGAACTGGGCTTATTTAGCCTGCAGAAGAGAAGACTAAGGGGGGATTTGATAGCAACCTTCAACTACTTGAAGGGATGCTCCAAGGAGGAGGGAGCTAGGCTGTTCTCAGTGGTGACGGAGGACAGAACAAGGAGCAATGGTTTGAAGTTGCAGTTGCAGAAGTCGAGGCTGGATATTAGAAAAAACTTTCTGACTAGGAGAGTGGTGAAGTATTGGAATGGGTTACCTAGGGAGGTGGTAGAATCTCCATCTTTAGAGCTATTTAAAGTCCGGCTAGACCGCACCCTGGCTGGGATTATTTAGGGAAAATGGTCCTGCCTTTAGCAGGGGGTTGGACTAGATGACCTCATGAGGTCCCTTCCAACCTTTTGATTCTATGATTCTATCATTTCCTCCTCACATGCACACATCCACTATTCTCGGGAACAGCTGTGGTTTAGCAGACACAGCACAAGGTTAGATAATTAGGACCACAAGTTCCATTAACTTTTAATTGGACTTGAGCTTCTAACTAACATTGGTGCTCTGGAAAATCCCACGGGTGTTTTGAAAAATCCCCGGGGCCCTTCCACCAGTTCCTTGTATGATTTGGGCAAGTCATTAATATGGTCAAATACCACAGTGGTGACTGCAGTATAAGAACAGAATGTTTACACATTCAGTTTTACAAAGGGTTTGCTCTGTTCTTATTGAAGTCTATGCCAAACTCCCAGTAACGCTAGTGGTAACAGGTTCAGGCCTTTAATAAACACCAACCACAATATTTATTTATTATTATAATGATGAACAATAATCTTCTGCATAAACCCTACATTCATTGTTACCTGGCTTCTTCTAACACTGCCCCCATAACCCGGTGTTTTTCTTCATGTTTGACGTCTTCATTTATATCCGTACCACCAAAGATGATCCCAAAAGGAATTCTACTACCTACAAAATGAAAATAACTATGAGACTGACAGGCAGGAGAGCTACATGTAATCTAATAAGATTAGGACTTGAAGAAAGTCCTAGTGAATAGCGTAGGTGAACAAGAGATGTTATTCCTACAACAGTGTATATCTCCAGGCTATGCTTCTACACTCATCAGCACAGTCCTTTGATGACACCTGGTTAAGCTTGAATTTTAATGGGATCGTGCAATATGTATACTCTATTACACACATGCAAGTCTATTATCTACCTGTAATGTTTTCTTAGGCCCTGCCTATACTCAGCCAAAAGGCTGTTTCAATAAATAGTTGGTTGGAATAGCCTGAGCTTCCATACTCAGCTGCCTTCCAAGCATTTTACAAGCATTGGTTGAACCAGTTAGTTGCTACATTTGAGAAAAGGTCGGAGATAAGGCAGAATAGGTGAAGTCTGCTATAGTTTCTCCCTAGAGAACTGAAGCTGCTCTGGATCAACCATTCTGCTTAACTCTGTCCCATGATACAGCACTTGCTTGGGTTTACAGATTATCCAGAAGCTGCTTCTGCAAGGAACAATGTTTGGTCACTATATGAAATGTACTTCAGGAGTCCCAAAATGTGCTGGTGCAACAACAATTGTAAGAGTGCTGGGTGTGCCAACATGTTATTTTATTGGGGCTGATGTGAATGAGGCCTTGTCAACACACAAGTTTTTAGTCAGAGGTATAGCTACATCAATGTACTGCACTGGTGCAAAAACCTTTCATAGATATACTCCACTGATGTAAACTGGAACTTGCACCAGTATAAGGGTAGGGTGTCAAAGTTTACACCAGGACAACTACATCTGCGTTTCTACATTGATGCTAAAGCCTTAATGTGAACATGGCCTAAGATTACTTAAAGGGGGAAAACTGTGATAAAAATGAGATTCCATTCTAATAGTATTTGTTTATTTGGAACCAGACGATTTTTAGTACATAGCAAGTTACCAAAAAACTAATCAACATAGCAGACTGAGGATATTATCCTCGATTCTTTAAGAATTACAAAAGCACTGAAAACAAGTGGTCACTTTTAAACTTCATTAAGCTACAATTAACAACCTGATTGCTGCTAATTATAACATACATGCTTTTAAATTCCAGATAAATGAGATTACACTTTGGCAGAACAAACAAGTCTCTAGCAACACTGGAAGAGAGGGATGCAGTTATCAGATCTGTCATCTAGGCTACTGATTTTGTGGGTTTCACATGGAATTTTGAAGTTCTATAGGTCAGGGTCGAGGAACCTTTACCAACTGTCTATTCCCTCGTGTTTGTAGCTAGTCAGTCCTTTGGGGGAGAAGTCTGTCATTTTGTCTCTAAAGCACAATTGTGCTTCATAATTGATAACTCAAAATATTGCACATTTAAAGATGCTTTAAAGATGACCGCAAAGGGATGACGATGTAGTTCCACTCCCCTACCGCCCCTGCAAAAGGGCTTTTATTTTCTCCTTTTTTTCACCTTTGGATGGTAGTGGTGTCAATGATTCAGCAGATGGCACTCTTTCCTCTGATCATTAGACTGATGTACAAACATGGCTTGGGAGCAACATGCTTCTGAAGACACCATCTTTTGGAGGAGAGATAAGTAAGGCCCTAACTACTAATCGTTGTTAATATTTTATTACAGAACCTCATCCTGCAGCCCTTTCTCATGTAAGTTATGGTTACAGGATCAGGATCAAAATATTCACATATGGCACTATGCTGGTAAATGTTTTTCAATTATGACAAGTTTTTATTAGTATGAAAAATACAGGGAATAGATGTTACTGTTAATATGCCAATTACTAAATTTCTGAAACCAATTACTGCATCTCCTCCACATTCCGTTTCCCCCCGCCCTTCAAAGACTCAGTAATCTCTTCTAGATTTGTCAGTTCAATCATCCTGGTAATCATATTACTGTACCTTTTTTTTTTTTTTTGTGGATTTCCATTTTATTTTTCAATATAATTCTGTTTGCTGTTGCAGCTGTTTCTAGGAACAGTGGGATTGTGATTTATTTAGATTAGTAAGATTTTCTCTAAGTACTTAGCATGAACTGAACTTGGCTTTCATCAAAATCAGTATTGGTGTAAAGTCAGGCCAAATATTGAGCACTTTTGATAATCCAAACTTATGTTCACTCCTCTACCTAAAATAGCATGTAAAATCAGTCTTAACCCCTTTCATCAGCCTTTCCTGTAACCATTTTGTCTTGTCACAGAATAAAAATCACAATATACAGATTAACAGAGATTTTTATTTATTTGTATTCCAGAGTTCCCAGTCTGAATAGGGTTCCATTGTGACAGACACTGTACAAACGCATACTAACAGTAATAAATTGAACTTTAAAACTCCTAGTACCAGAAAGATAGAGACTTGGGGCCCTGAAAACTAATGTTATTTCCTGGTCTGTTGAAAGTAATCCATTATCTACATTTGACCCAATGTATAGACTTGGATGATCTGAAAATGAACTCAAGAATTGGACTGTATTTGCAATTTCAGCTGCTGACACTGTCTGTAATTGTGGAAGCCAGTGTTGCTAGCATGTCATTAATGGCAGACTAAAATTTTGTTCTACTTGGCCAGTTACAATAGAAGATTTTATTATTTGTCAGCTAACATGCTGTCTCCTGCAGTTTAGCTGGCATGACTGACAACTCAAAGTTATTTCATGTCTAGAAAACATGATTCATTTTTCAACAGAAAATCAAATTAGCCTCTCTCCTTTCTTCTGTTTGACCTCTGCTATACTTAGCCAAGCTATTATCATCCTCTGAAAGAGCACATTTGTTGAAAGTATCTTAATGTTACTGTAATGCTCTTATCTTACTGGAGTAAAAGTATTTAATTATAAAACACATTGTGTCCTTTAAAAGTACAATTACTTAGTTCTCTCTGCTGTGGATCAAGTCTCCCACAGAGAAACACTTTCAATGTTTATTAACATTTGTTGAAATGGATAAACTGAATAACTACATTATATATGGGTTTATGCACATTTTCCATTTGTAGCTATTTGTATTCATGCCTGCTTTCTTTCAGTCTCTTTCTTTTAAGGGTTATTTTTACTGCTAAATTGAAAGAGGATTACCTTGCAGAAGTCTGCCTCCTTTATAAAGATGAATAGCCAGAGCTGCTTCAAACTTCTCTGCAGAGATTAGATTTGCTATTTCAGATGGGTTCTCGTAGCCAGAAGCATCCTGAAGACTGCATGTGTGACCCACAGCTTCTAGATGATCCCTTCATCACAAAAACAATAGAACAAATGGAAGATGATTAATATTAATATGCTGCAGACTTGCCATTATGTTAAATAGCTTAATAAAAACATATTTTGCTTAAAAACTTTTATCCCCTAGATTCACCTTCCTTATGCAACCTGGGTTGGAAAATACTCTCATGAAAGCCCCTTTCTGATATCTTTATGTCCTTCTGATTTTTATTCAACAGGGTGTATGCTGCCAGCAATAGGATCTGCATCCCCTCACATGGCCCAATATTCCAAGGTACTGAGAACCATCAGCTCCCTTTGAAATCAATGAAAGTTGAAAACATTCAGCACATTGCAGGATCTGACTCTATGAACCTGATCCAATGTCCTTCAAATCACTGGAAAGACTCCCTTTGATTGCTGTACATGTTGGATCAGGCCCTCAGTGGACTGAATCCAGGGGGCCTTGTGAAAGAAAATATAAAAGCATCCAGTTAATTAATCCTATTAACAAAACTACCAAACCATCACCACCAAAAAAAAAAGTGCAACATAAAACTTTGTTCAGTGCAAAAGGATTTTAGGCTCAAGCAGAGGACTAAAAATTGTATTCCCCAGCCTCCTGCTAACACACTATTTGACCTTGGACTTCATTTCTCTTTGCTTCAGTTTACTCATCTGTAAAATGGGGTTAGTTCTCTATAATTGAGCCATTTATTAAAAAAATTATTTAACATGTTTTCATGAAGATACCAAAAATTAACGCAACTGAGATTTTAAAATATCAAGACAATTTATTATTTTTTATTGTTGGCTTTCAAGATGGTAATGATATACATTTTGCACAACATAATCTAACAATATTCTTCACATTAAAGCCCTGATACAAAGACTGTTAAAGTCAATGGAAAAACTTCCACTGATTAAAATGGGTTTTGGATCAGCAATCTACTTACTACCAGAGTGAAATTTTACATCCCCCTACTGAAACTGAGATCAGTTGACGGTTGTGCCACTGCCATTGGCCAGTGCAGGAACATGCCCGTATTTTGACAGAAACTTGCATATTGTGTCAGCAAAATATATATAAAATGACTTCAAATATGAAGTGTTTACATTTCCAGCATCATAAAAAGAACACTACATTTTTGTGGTCATTAGATATTACTCCAGTTGGTTCATTTCTCATCCACATATTAATTATTCTGGCATTAAAATCAGTGACTTCAATAGCTTCTTGAATATTATTCTTTTCCCCTTCTCTGTCGCTTCACAGCCTCTCAAAGAATGTAATTATCTGTCCTGGGAAGTTAGGCATCAGTGCAGAAATTGCTGCTAAAAATACTATAAAACGTCTTGAGGGTCTGGAAAGACTATTAGCACTATAACAGACAGAGCCTTATTGGCACAACATATGGTACTATATTTCTCCATTATATTGAACAGGAATTTATTTTACTTTGGATTTCACCATTTGAAATAAAACTAATAAATCAGAGTAAGCATTAATAAATAATAACATACAGCCAAATTGTAAGGCCTTTATTCACATTGTTGAGCAATTATTCACATGAGCAGTCCCATGTACTTCAGTTGGGGTGTTTACCAATGTATGAGGTTTAAAATTTGGTCCTAATTAAATAATAATGAACCGTACACCGCACAGCTGTAGAAATGCATTCTCTCAGGCAGGCAAGCAATCGGGGTGCTCATGCAAACATTTCACAAGTTCTCATGTGCTCATTAACTTGTCTAAAAGAATTTTTTTTCCCTTCAGTATTCCAATTAGCATACATCGCTATCATGTACAAGCAATATGTTTGCATGTTACAGTTAATTTGAAAATAACTCTCTTAACACCACACTCCAAGGACTTCAGAACCCAAGAAACTCAGCTAGAAATTCTGAGCTGACGCAATCTTGTCTAACTACAGGAGGTGATCATATTTCCTTTTGTCTTCAGTTACCACAGCTTCAAATTGCGTCGCTATTTTTTATCATTTCAGAAATTATGATGCAAACAAACACTCCAAAGTAATTTGGATCACTCATGAAACTGTTCCTGGGTGTTGCTCAATCGATGTTACTCTTTATATTTTGATCCCCTGTACATAACAAACTATCTGCTGAGGGACCCAGATGCAACATACTAAAGCCCTGACACCCATAGTCTTTAAGGTCAGATGGTACCATTACAATCACTCTTGCACAACGCAGGCCACAGAATCTCACCCACCCACTCCATAACAAACCCCTAACCTATGTCTGAGTTAGTGAAGAACTCAAATCATGGTTTAAAGACCTAAAGGTGCAGAGAATCCTCCAGCAAGTGACCCGTGCCCCACACTACAGAGGAAGGCAAAAAATCTCCAGGGCCTCTGCCAATCTGCCCTGGAGGAAAATTCCTTCCCGATCTCAAATATGGCGATCAGCTAAACCCTGAGCATGTGGGCAAGACTCACCAGCCAGCACCCAGGAAAGAATTCTCTGTAGTAACTCAGATCCCATCCCATCACAGGCCACTGGGCATATTTACCGCTAATAATCAAAGATCAATTAATTGCCAAAATTAGGCTATCCTAACACTTTTCGATCTTTTGTGTATATGTGGGACTTTATGGTGTTATCACTGGTGTTTAGTACAATTAAAAAAGCTTGGTCTGATCTACCCTATAGGGTTGCTATGTGCTCAGGTTCATCCCTTTTTCAAGGTAGCTGTCCCTTGAAATCTGTACGGGTGCTCAGTACACACTACCACTTGTCCAATTTTATTGGCTCAGGATCATCCTGGATGTCTTGGGGGGGGCGGTTTGTACCTCAGACGTAGCAAGCCCACCTCTCAGGCAAGATTGAACCATGTTTTAATCACGTCAAGAAACTGTGACTGGTTCCCTAATACTTTAGTTTTTGTAGTGTAGAAGTAGGATTGATTTGACTTGCCTTTCCCATGAGTGCCGAGCAGTGTATGTGTCGTAAAGAGCAACGCTCAAGCCAGATGAGAAAGGTGTCGAAAGGAGAGCTCTCTGCAGTTCTCGGCCCTGAACCAAGCTGATGGCTACCCAGATGACAAATTTCCCTACTCCAGCTCTAGCTGTTACATATGGGGACAGTGGGATCAATGGCAAAACCTGCCAACAGAGTGACCCTGACAGACGCAAATCAAAGCAGAACAATGGTGGTCTCAATGGTAAATGGAAGGGGAGACTTCCTTGCAGTGTTCTAAAAGATGGCTATTTATGAAGGACTCTCTTAAGGAAGTAGAGCTTTGAGTTGCCACTATTGAGGTCCTGGATGTGTCTAGAGGTGTGATAAAAAGCTGGACTCACTCTATGACTGGTTGTTCAGGGGCACATAAAAGATAATATACAATTTAGGAAGTTAAAATGAATACTTTGAAAATTCTTTACAATCCCTAATCCTGAAAACATTTATACACATGCCATTGAGTTCAATGTAACCACTCACTCTCATGCTTCAGGTTAAGCACATGCATAAATATCTGTGGGATCAGGGTGTTAAATAGGATTTATCTAAAGTATTAGAATTTGCAGAGTGCGATTTTCTTCCTCCATGAAAGGCTTATTTTCACTCAGGGAATGAAGAGAACAACTTCCTGTACACCTGAACACACACCACCACTTCAATGAGTATGAGGCGAGGATGTTTGGAGACTATTTTACAAGGTTTTTATTTTGTTCTGTTTTGAAAGCTCGCTGTCTGTGAAGTCACAGATGGCCCTGGATCAGGTCAAGGCATATTTACACTACTGATATATTTTGTTTTCTCGTCTCATAAAAATTGTGTATTCAAATTGTTTTGCCAATTCATAAACAAACACTTTTGGAATAAAAATAAATGCATTCTCTGCTTTCTGTAAGCGAACACACGTGACAGTGTTGAGCCTTGCAAGAAATAGTGAATTTTGAGGTAGTGTTTTCTCTATTGTTTCCTTGTAGAAATGTGGGTAAATTTCCAAAGGAACATCTGCATTACTGACTTTCTTTACTTCAGGCCAGATTTTGCCATCCTTACTTATCCTGAGTAGCACATTATTCCATGAACAGCCCAACTGAATTCAGTGCCCCAACATGTGGAGTAAAGTGCTTCTACACTGGAGTTTGGGTCTCAGAATCTGACAGTTGGCTGTTTCATTGGAGAGAAGTCAAATCAGAGGAATTGTGAATTGTTCACTACTCAGGCTGAAACAGATCATTTGTTATGGTCCAGCTGAATAATAACTTGGAGGCACAGCTTCAGTTGCATCACTTACAGACTCTAGAATTAAATAACCCAGTATTTAGAGAAACACTGTGAACTCTGGATTCACTTTACTGGATTTTGTTCTCTGTCTGTGGGCTTCAGTTACTTTCATTTTTTATCGTCTAGTATTTTTGGTAATAAAATTTGGATGCTGGTTATTGAACATAGTGCTGGGCATCTGGGACTCCTGCATTCCAGCGTTGGCTCAGCCACTGATTTACTGTTTGGCTGTAAGTAAATCCCTTCACTCTTGTATAGACCCAATTCTTCTCCTTTTAATTCTAAGGTGAACTTCAGGTACTCAGCACATTTCAAAATCAAGCTGTACGTCTCAGCTTCTTAATCTCTGGGAATAAGGAGAATACGCACCCACCACACTCACATAAGTGTTGTGAAAAGGCAAAGCAAGAGAAGTCTTTAATGCTGTGGCATACTGTAGATCTATACTGTTTGTTAGTAATACTGCTGGTAATATAAAATTATAAGGTGCAGTTCTTTTCTGACTGTGTGTGCCTATTCACGCTTTAATGAAGGACTTACATAGGAAAGCAATTTTTGTCTAACATGGCTACAAAAACCCAGGTGATGTTTTATGATCCATTTCATACATTCTTTCCCACTCTTATTGATTACTCCTGGGGGAGTTTTGCACCTGTGCACATGCACAGAATTTATGCCCCCTGCAGATCTTTTTGCTTCCCCACAGAAAAATGACTTTCTGATGGGGAAGCCATGGGAAGCCACAAGAGCGGTTACAGTGCGTGCCCCCCCCAGCAGTATGTTTCAGGTGCCCAGGGCAGCTGGCAGAGAAGTAAATCACTGTGGGACAGGGGGCAGAACTGGGGAAGACCCAGCTTGTGGCGCCTACCCTGCGCAGGACTCAGCTGCTAGTCCCTGCTGGGCTAGGGAGGATGAGACTTCCTCTTCCTCTGCATAGCATCTGGGGATGGGTCAGACCAACCCCCAGATTTCTCCCCCAGCTGCAGGAAGCTCTGCAAATTCCTTCCTCTCCCCCCACTGCCACACATCCACTTCCTGCACCCATTGCTCCTAAGCTGCAGGAGGAGGGATCCCTGTATAGGGAGCTGCTCCCCCATCCCCCATGAATCCAGACCCGCTCATACCTAGACCCTCCTGCTGAGCTCCATTCCCCCTGCACCTGGACCACCCCACTGAGCCCACTGCACCCAGATCCCCACCCCACTCCCCCAGCATTTGGACCACCACACCCAGACATCCCCCCACTGAGCTCTGTTCCCTCACACCCAGACCCCTGCTGAGCCTCAACCACCTTCACCTGGACCCCTTGCAAAGTCCCATTACTGTTGCACCCACAACTCCCCCTCCCCCCCCAACAATCACCTGTGTATCCAGATCCTTCCCCACACACTTGGATCCCCCCACACTAAGACCCTTCACACTTGGATCCTGCCTTGCTGAGCCTGCCTGCCCACACCTGGCACAGAGGGGCAGGGCCCTGGGGTGTTTCTGGGGCAGGCCAGTCCTGGCATTGTGTCAGGGTTAGGTGCAGCCTCACTGCGGAGTCCATGTCTGGGCAGGGAGCTGCACAATGATCTCCCACCTCTGTGCAACCAGGGGCCTGTGCTCCCCAATGTCATGCTGGAGCCTTCAAATTTATTTGACAAATAACATTTGCAGAATTTTTTATTTTTTTTGGTGCAGAACACCTTCAGGAGTATATTGATTTGCTGCATCTGGTTTGTCCTGGCTAGCAATCTGAAAAATTCAACACCAACACCCCCACCTGATTCCAGAGTTCATAGTACTTCATGCCCTACAAGTTTGTTTTGTGGTTCCAAACTGATTGGGTTTCCTGTGAGTTAAAATAGTCTGTGGTTCTTACATGCTGTAGCTTGCAACACCTGTGTTGTGTTTTGCACTATATCCACTCCTCTTCTTTGCTCCCCACCTTCAAAAAAACCCACTTTATTTTATATTCTCATTTTGAATGGGGTTGTACTGTACAATAAGTAATGGGGATAGAGTGACTGCTTCCAGGAACTTCTTTTTCTGTGTTTGTACAGTACCTAACACAACCGGGTCTTGGTCTATGATTAGGGCTCCTAGGTGTTACAGTAATAACGCCCCTTTTTTAAATACATTTCATACTACTACATTGATTCTCTTCCACAAAGCCTCCGTCAGCAGGCTGGTTTCCAAAGCTGTTGCTGAGTGTAAAGGGCCTAATCTTAAACCTATTGAAGTCAATGAAATAATTTCTACTTCAGCTGGTATTTGGATCAGGTCTGTATGCCTGAGCCTCAGAGGTAGTGACCAACCCAATTCCCAGTAAAGTCTATGGAAGCTGTAGGTATTTAAATTACAACTTTGAGAGGCTTTCACCATGAAACCAAATCTGTCCTCATATAACCATTTTTGGTTTGAAACTGTCTTATCAGCGAACTTTGTTCCTCTCCCTTACAATAAGAATGAGGCACCTTTATTTGCACACTATACACTATTCTTGTGAGTGTAACAAACTGTAAGGATGGCCAGCAGTTTACAATTACTCCTGTACACCTTCAACCATTCACACTTATTTAATCAACATCAATTTTTCTTTAATTTCTCCCTCCCTTGGACATCTCCTTCCAAACAGCATAGGTGGAGGGAATTAACAGATGATTTGTGTTGGCTTGAAATGAGTACACCCCAACAGATTCATAGATTCTAGAACTGGAAGGGACCTCGAGATCCATTGTGGAGTGGGACTTTCAAAACTGCATTCGTGAGGGACAATTACTCTGCTTCTAGGGCCCGAAGTCAGTAGTTTTCTCTCTAGAAGTAGAGCTGAACCCAATGAAGTTTCACTCTGCTTGTCAACAGGTTCAGCTGTGTAAGTCCTTTTGGAATGCAGTACTCATCACTTGTTGGGACTGTAAATGTTGGAATGTGAGGCCTCAGGAGTGGAGGATGAATGGGGAATACTTGCCTTCTGCAGGTTTCAGAGAGGTAAGTCATGTTAGTCTGTATCAGCAAAAACAATGAAGAGTCCAAACATGAAATCTCACTAGTTTTATGCTTTTAATCATAATGCTCTTTTCTCACACATCTTATAGAAAAGTAAAACTACAAAGTAAACAGTAGCATCAGCAATACTGCAATAATACTATGTATTTGTACAGTGCCATTAGTTCAAAGATTTCAAAGTACTTTATATTCATTAATGAAGCTTCACACTGCTTATAGGAAGTATGTACTAGGACTTGTCTACATGGGGAAACTGACCAGAATAGTTATTGCACTTTAAATTCACATCCTATCTTATCTTGGGTAAGTTCTTTGTGTAGACAAGCTCTTAGCAATCTGATTTTACAAGTGGATAAACAGAGGCACACAGGGTGGTTACCTGACATCACACAATGTAGAAGAGGTAGGGAAAATATGTAAGAATCCTGATTCCCAGTTCCCTGATCAGACACAGATAAAAATATTCATTTTATGGAGAGAGAACTTTTTAGAAGCTCTATGTAGCACCCACCTTATTAACCTGACATGCCTCAAGTCTCCCTGATTTAGAGGTTGTGATGCTTCTTTTGTGACTTATTTTGAGGTTGTGTTTATAGTCTCAACCTCTCTGAATGAAGGACTTTTTCAGGGCCTGAAAGAAGCCCTGATAGGAAAATACGTTATGCTGCACCCACTCTTCACATGGCTGTCCCTATGGAAGTGGACAGGGGGGTGGGGGAAGGAGGGAAGGTTTACACACAAAGGAATTCACCCACATCTTTTGGAATGGGTGAGAAAGAGAGACAGGCAGCATGCTCTCTTACCCATGTGGATAAAAGGGAGGTCAGGCACAAGGGAGCCGACAGCTCCACCTTGCCCTGGTGGGGAGGCAGGGACAACACGGGGAGGGGTACCCCCTTGTCTCTGTGGATGAGGAAACAGGCATAGAGTGCCCCCATTTTTCTTATGCAAGGGGGAAAAGCAGACGTGGGAAAATCCTCCTTAAGAATGGAGAAGGCAAATCCCAGGGCGTCCCTCCTTGCCCCCGTGAACGTGGGGAAGAGAAGTAAGGGGGGTCCAGGGGAGCCCCTGGCCCCTGTGAACGGGGGAGAGAGCAGCGGAGAGAGGCAGGCGCAGGGGAGCCCCCGGCCCCTGTGAACTGGGGAGGGAGCCGCGGAGAGAGGAGGGTCCAGGGGAGCCCCTGGCCCTCGTGAACGGGGGAGGGAGCAGCGGAGAGAGGCAGGCCCAGGGGAGCCCCCGGCCCCCGTGAACCGGGGAGGGAGCCGCGGAGAGAGGAGGGTCCCGGGGAGCCCCAGGCCCCCGTGAACGGGGGAGGGAGCAGCGCAGAGGCAGGCCCGGGGGAGCCCCCTGAACAGAGCCAGCACTTACTGTATCCTGCCCGCGGTGGTAGCGTTCCCCGTCTGGGCTCGGAGACAGGCCAGCAGGAGCAGCCTCATCGCGGCGCGTCTCGCCCCACCGGGCCCGGCGGCAGCTACGGGCAGCTCCCAAGCAGGGCCAGGGCAGGGAGCCACTTTGCGGCCGCTCCCATCCCTCCGAAGCGGCGTTACCTGCTGGCGGCTGCCGCTGCCTGCGGTCCGGCCCCACAACGGCACCCCGGCCGCCGGAGCCCGGAGTTAGAGTTCCGCCTCCCGCCTGCTCCTTACGGCGGAGCGCAGGGCGGGGAGGGGGCAACCAGACGCTCCCAGTCCCTCGCCAGCACCACTAGCCAGTGACAAATGCACACAGGGGCTCCAGCCGTAAGTGTGGGGCCAAGCCCGATTCTGAGTGGATCGGGCCACCCAGGAGCGAGAGAGACAGACCTGAGGGGGGCTGACTCCTCTTTAAACTCCCCAACACTGATCTAGCCTGTCAGGCCAGTAACGTGAGAGAGAGAGAGAGACTCCCCCTACCCCTGCAGATTCAGGTCTAACAAAGCCCCAGTGTTGCTTCACTTGCACCACTTTTACACTGGTGACTTGAGTTGGGTTACTCCTGACTGACACCACTCAAAGGCCCTGTCCACACTAGAAAGTTGTACCTCTTTAACTATGCCAGCATAGTCAAAGTGATATAACCTGCCCTAGTTTGGACCCAGCTATATTAGTATAAAGGGGTGGGGGCTGTTATACACATCGGAAGTATATACCAGTATAGGTACACCACACTAGGAAGGATTTGCAGATATGATATATGGGCATACCATATTGGCAGAGTACTCCTTATATGGGTCCAGTATATAATGGCAAAAGTGGCATAGCTTATTCCAGTCCCCCTTAGGGAATTTTGCTAGCACAGCTATGTTGGTCACAACTCAAACCTCATCACACCCCTGACCAACATACATATGCCTGCAAAAGTTTGCAATATAGACTGGACCTTTATACTGATATAACTGCTAGGGCTTTTACTGGTATAATTATGTTGGTTGTAAAAAAAAGTCACATCCCTTACGTGATCTACCAGTAAAGTTTTTATGCCCTTAGTGAGATTAGAATTAGAACTTGAGAGAGAAACATATGCTTTCTTCCTCACACATGCACATAGCTGAAAGACACACACCTATCCTTACTGCATACACATTACTGAGCGAAAACTTTCCCAATATTAGAAGCATCCAGATCTGGGATTTTTATTTTAGCCTAGCACAAATTAGCATATGCATATCCACGCTAACTGTGTATGCTCACATGCATGCATTTAAACAGAGCTGCCCAATGTGCATTAGAGAGATTAAAGATTGATGCATGCATCTGACGAAGTGGGTATTCACCCACGAAAGCTCATGCTCCAATACCTCTGTTAGTCTACAAGGTGCCACAGAACTCTTTGCTGCTTTTACAGATCCAGATTAACACGGCTACCCCTCTGATATTAAAGATTGAGGCTCCCTCCAAATGAATGAGATGTGGCAAATCAACACATATTAACAAAGAAATGGCCCGTTAGGAATATTTCATCAAACCAAGGGTGATTTATAAAGGCTACATGTTTTCCTTTTTTCCCCATTGTTCTGTTTTGCATGTGCAAAGAAACCAATCATCTGTCAAACAACAGCCCACAAAAATACGTATCTTACTGTACTCTGTAATAATATTTCTGCTGTATGTGTTTGCATTTTTTGATATAGTAATTGGATGTGAATGTGTTATCCATCAAGATGAAAACCAAATGAAAAAATTAGTAGATCCAAATTTTCTCAACATTAGGCGCATTCAGATCTGGGATTTTGGTTTGAGCCCATCACAAGTGTAAAAACTGCACCTTTCTTTCAGAAATATTTTCCACAGAATAAATTTTTGAACCTTATGGGAGGACTTAGGATTTGTCTTCACTACTGCACTGCAGTGGCACATATGTCTGGTGAAGACACACTACATTGCACTCTCCCATCGACGTAATTAGTCCACCTCAATAAGAGACGGAAGCTATGTCAGCAGGAGAGTGTGGCATAGTGTGGAGTAGATACTGCTTTAAGTTGATGTAACTTACATCGCTCAGAGGGGTGGTTTTTTTCATACCCCTGAATGATGTCAATTACATTGACATAAGCAGAAGTGTAAACAAGCCCTTAGAAATCCTGGCCAGAATTATTATACCTCTCAAGAACTAAGGCTTAGTAAGCCCTTCTTTTATCTGATTTAAATAGGAATATTCATCTTGAACAAATTACATGGAGGAAAAGTAAATTCTTTGTTTTTTAGAATGCAGAAATCCTCACATGGGGGAAACAGAGTCCCAATTAGAGAGATGGAATCTTGGACACTTTCAAAATGTAGTATTCCTGAATAGATCATAAAATAGCCTGCCTGGATCCTAGATTTTCAAGAATTAAAATTTCCAGGGTGATGAAGACCAATCAATGGAGTATATTCAGGGAAGTTGTAATCATTTTGTACAGGTGTGCCTGTGCTTTTCAAGGATGGGGGCAGAGGGAGGAGGGTGTGTGTGTATGTGTGACCGAGGTCCCAGTGGGGGCCTACTTTAAGCACATCACTTTTACCTGGGTCAGGCTTACTTTTAAAATCTTCACTAGCCAACAATCCATCACTCACCAAGACTATACCCCAGTGGTCAGCAACCTTTCAGAAGTGGTGTGCCGAGTCTTCATTTATTGATTCTGATTTAAGGTTTCACGTACCAGTAATACATATTAACATTTTTAGAAGGTCTCTTTCTGTAAGTCTATAATATATAACTAAACTATTGTTGTATGTAAAGTAAATAAGGTTTTTAAAATGTTTAAGAAGCTTCATTTAAAATTAATTAAAATGCAGAGCTCCCCGGACCGGTGGCCAGGACCCAGGCAGTGTGAGTGTCACTGGAAATGAGATTGTGTGCCGCCTTTGGCACGTGTGCCATAGGTTGCCTACTCCTGCTATACCTTTTCCTTCCTCAGTTAGGGCTTTAACCTGTCCATCAGGTTTAATCTGCTCTAGAGAAACATTTCCTGAGCCTTATCTAATGCCAGATTCACTTCTGAAATACCAGACAGACACTCAGAAATTTCTTCCACATATGCACTGCCTTTTTGTACAGATAAACAGCTATCTTTCTCAGACAAACATTTGGAGAAACCCTCCATAGGTAAATCCTTGCCCCCAATAGATAGAGGTTTACGATTATTTCTTTCCTATGACTGGTTTATCTTATCAACTTGACTGAACAAAGCCTTAACGCCATCCCCAATCAAAAGATCCTTAGGCAATAACTTCCTTACACCAGCTATAACTTCATGTTTAACACCATTCCATTCACGATGGATTCTGGCTAAAGGCACACTTACAGTAAACTCACAGAGGATTGCAATATTCACACTCTGCTCTGGTAAGTAATCTTCCTCTTTGACAAAATCTGCTTTAACAAGAGTGACATTAGAAGCTCTAATTTGCCCTAAACAGCTTTTACCATTGACTTTTACATTCTCTGTATAAATTATGAGGTTATTTTTACTTCAGGACACAGTAAAAGCATTTTCATAAAAGGTGTCAGTGTTGGGGTATATTTGGTTACCCTTTTTCCAGTCATAGCAAAACTGGTTACACACAGGTTTCAGAGTAGCAGCCGTGTTAATCTGTATCCACAAAAAGAACAGGAGTACTTGTGGCACCTTAGAGACTAACACATTTATTTGAGCATAAGCTTTGATGAGCTACAGTCCACTTGATCAGATGCATAGAATGGAACATATAGTAAGAAGATATATATATACACACACAGAGAACATGAAAAAGTGGAAGTAGCCATACCAACTGTAAGAGGCTAATTAATTAAGATGAGCTATTATCAGGAGGAGAAAAAAAACGTTTGCAGTGATAATCAAGATGGCCCATTTTAGACAGCTGACAAGAAGGTGTAAGGATACTTACACACAGACAACAGCTTAGAGTCAAACAACATACCAACATTGTTACAGACTGGATAGATTCTATCCCCACCTTTGTTGTTGAGAGGAGCTTGCTCTCCGGGATGATACAGTTCCTGTTCCTTTATTCTTTTGATTTGGAGCTTAAGTCTGTCCACTTTTGCTTTAGCCAGCGGCGGCTCCAGGCACCAGCGCTCCAAGCACGTGCCTGAGTCGGCAAGCCGCTGGGGGCGCCCTGTCGGTCCCTGCGAGGGCGGCAGTCTGGCAGCCTTCAGTGGCGTGCCTGCAGGAGGTTCGCAGGTCCCGTGGATTCAGCGGCAGGTACGCCGAAGCCGCGGGACCAGCAGACCTCCTGCAGGCGTGCTGCTGAAGGCAGCCTGCCTGCTGTGCTTGGGGCGGCAAAAAAGCTAGATCCGCCCTTGGCCTTAGCTTCTAATTCCTGGAATCGAATATATGCCATTTTTCGTTCAGGTTCAAAACACAAGCGTTCTCATTCCATATCAGCTATTTTTTGCTTTTCCTGCAATCGAAGATATGCTACTCTTTGTTCATGTTCAAACTGCTGCTGGTTTCCTACTGCAAGCATTTTTGCTGAGTCTGCTTCCTTATGACTGGCAGTTAACAGATATTTCAGTTCCTGCTCTGGGGCCTTTTTCTTTTTCTCTGTGAGCACAATTCTTCCAGGCTTTTTCTGTCAGGATCTTGATCTACATTAGAAGATTTGGATTCCCCATCAGGCCCAGATTAAAGAATTTTAGGATCCTGTGCACTATTGCAATCCCAAACTCCCTCCCAGAGCTTGCACCCATTCCTACACCCCAACACCCTGCCCCAGGCGAAGCCCAGAGCCCCCTCCCACATCGCAACCTCCAGCTGGAGCCCACAGCCCAGCCCTCTCTCCTGCACCACAACCTCTTGCCCCAGCCCTAAGCCTTCTCCTGCACCCAAATTCCCTCCCAGAGTTCACCCCCTCTGCCCCAGCCTGGTGAAAGTGAGTGAGAGTGGGGGACAGCGAGTGATGGAGGGAGGGGGATGCAGTGAACATGGCAGGGCCTCAGATGGGGCAAGGCAAGAGTGGTTGGGTTTGTGTGATTAGATAGTTGGAAACCCTACTCCTAATTCAAAAGTAAGTAAGTAACCAAGGAAGGGAAAACAATTCTCCATCCATTTATCTGGTGTTGATTAAACTTTCCTGGAAAGACTTCATAGCTTTTTCAGAAGGGTCTCCCCTGCTTTGAAAAACTCACACCTACTTCCTTCATAAAATGTTGACTTTCCATGGAAAAGCCATTATTCTTATGCAACACCAATTGGTATACATTCATCCTGGGTTTATCCTCATGCAGGAGTTTTAAATGTACTGTAGCTAAAAATGTTCTTATTTGGAGAAAAATGATAAATTTCTCTGGTGAAGCCACTTTATTTCATAAACAGTAAGTTCAGTAGATACAGCTGCTTTTGAATTTCACTGCGACTGTCATAACTACTTATTTCTCAGTACTGAAAAGACAATAACATTTTTATAATGTGCGTCTCTAATATTAAATATGACTATTTCAGTGTTCCAAGATGTTTTTAACAGTTGGTGGATGGGCCAATATAAAACGTCACCTCACTGTTGCTAAAATAATTTGTGCAGGGACTGGAATGTGATGTCTTTGTATATTAAAAGCAGCAAAGAGTCCTATGGTACCTTATAAACTAACAGACATTTTGGAGCATGAGCTTTCGTGGGTGAATACCCACTTCGATGGATGCGTGTATTCACCCACGAAAGTTCATGCTCCAAAACATCTGTTAGTCTATAAGGTGCCACAGGACTCTTTGCTGCTTTTACAGATCCAGACTAACACGGCTACCCCCTGATACCTGTGTATATTAAAGTGTGCCCTAATGCAAAGGAATGTTATCTACTTGGTAGTCTCTGGCCACTGTCATTAGAAACCTTAGATGATGTAATCACACTAGTTGCATCTAGGTGCCTAGTACACAAAATTAGGTAAGTCATATAAACCTAAAATTTTGATCATCTTCTGTTAAATTATTGGTAACTTTCCAACAATAATTTACAAACATGAGATCCTTCATCTACGTTTGGCTTTATGAACTTTGCGGCACTTCGTCAATAAGTTTAAACATTAAGTTGAGCAAATATATTTCATGAGTCACTTCCACGGGGTCAGTATGTTATTTACAAAAGCCCTTCTTTAAAGATAAGTGCATTTTTTACTGGGACCAGCTGTTTAATTAGCAACACTTAGCTACACTCCTTTACTGACAATTATAAAATCTTGATTTGCAACCAGATGCCTGGGTGTGGTGGTATATTGTCAATCTGCCCTTTTACTGAAAACAGGAAGAGTGCAATATCTCTTCCATTTTATTATAGAAAACATTTTACCTTAGGGCCTGATCCTATAACACATACTTCTGAGCATAGTGTTTGCCTTTGTGGCTAGTCCCAATGAAATATTAAATGCCCTTATTCATGATAAATTGCACTTACTCACAAAATTAGGCCCATTAACTTCAACTGCTAATTAACATAAGCAAAGGTGGCAAAAGGGGAACTTCAAGGCCCTGATCCAGCAAACACTGACAAGCATGGTTAATTTTACTGCCTGAGTAGTCCCACTGACATCAAGGCCTTAATTTCTTCAGGTGATCTGGTGACACATTGTAAAACTGAAATATAGTGAGAGAAAAAAATAAAAGACAAGTCTAAACTGTGCTTCCTAATCACTTATCTTTCACATCTTCCACATTACCACCAAATGCTAACTATAAATATTAATAATTTTGAAGATGTGTCAATTGATCAATTTATAATATCAGTGTGACGCAAAAGCATTACATAAACAATGGGGACAGTTTAAACTGAGAATTCCATTTTTTCCAAGATGATGTTTTCCTCTGTCATTCCTATTTTCTTAGTTTTCTTTTTTCTGACTATGAACTGCAGCAAGAGCAATAATCACATTTTCATAGTAATATTTTATTATTATACAAGCAAATTTAATTTTAATTCAGTGTTGAAATCAGAAAAGGAGAAGATTAACTGGTCCATCTATTTCAAAGTATGAAGACAGGATCTTTTTCAGGCTATGACCATTTAAAGAAGTGAAAATGAAAAAAATTATCAGAATTAGGCTCTATATATACCATGAAAATGGCAGCAGCATAAGAACCTAAAAAGAATAGAAACTATGTGGGTTTTCCTGGAAATGAGTGAGAGGCAGCAGGGTATTTCATTGTTTATGGCCAAAATTTATTTCCAAAGAAGAACTCCTAATGTACTTGCTTGACATAAATTGTGTGTAAAATCATGATCCTTTTCTATTATACCATCCCCCCTCAATCCACTTGTCCCATTCTTTGTTGTTATCCCTTGTTTTGTTGAGGGTTGAATTACCACATAAGGTCCTGAATCTATTATTTCATCTTTCAAGTAAAGTGGTGTGCATGCCTATAGGACTGTATAAATAACATAAAATCAGAGAGCGTAATAAAGATTATCTATTATTTGGCATAGAATAATATGCCAAAACACAATCACAAGACAGTAGTTCCTGGTCCTCTTAAGACAATGCAGGCCCAAGAGCATCAGGAACTCAGGTGGGTGGAAAGTAACTATTGTGTGGCCCCATCATTGTAGCACCTGGAGTCTAAACTCACCCCACAGACAAACTAGCCAGGGATGTTTAATACTGCCACCCAGGGCTCACATACCCCCTGCAACACCTCCCACCAGTCAGCCCCGCCCCGCCCAGCCACGTCACTCCGCCCCCGGGGCGGGACCTGGCTAGGGGCAGCCCCCGCTCAACACCTGCGCGCGGAACCCGGAAGCGCCATCGCGGAGTGATAGCCGAAGCAGCCAATCAGCGCGTACAGCCTGGGCCGAGTGGGCGGGGCTGGAGCCCTAACGAGAGACCCGAGGAGGGGGGCAGGAGAAGTTTCTTTGCCGGGGGAGCGTTAGCTGAGGGGGCGCTGGGCGCCGGCGGCAGCGGGGACGGAGGCGGCGGAGGGGCCCGGCGTTGGCGCCATGGAGGGGCCCCGCGGGGCTGATCCCGGAGAGCGGAGCCCCCTGCTGGGGAGAGGCAGCGGCAGGTGGAGGGGCCGGGGTCCGCCCGGGGGCCCCAGCTCCTTCCAGGGCCGGCGCCTGGCCTGCGCCGCCGTGCTGCTGGCCGAGCTGCTGGAGCGGGTGGCCTTCTACGGCATCACCTCCAACCTGGTGCTTTTCCTCAACGGGCCCCCCTACAGCTGGGAGGGCGCCCAGGCCAGCCAGGCCCTGCTGATCTTCATGGGCATCACCTACCTGGTCTCGCCCTTCGGCGGCTGGCTGGCCGACGCCCTGCTGGGCAAATTCGGCACCATCCTGCTCAGCCTGGCGCTCTACCTGCTGGGCATGCTGGCCTTCCCGGCCCTGGCTGCCTCGGGCCCCCGGCAGGCCCTCTGCGGGAAGATCGCTCTGGTCAGCATCGAGAACTCCTCCTCCTTGGCTGCCAACGCCACCCTCGCCCCCTGCTCCGAGGAGGGCGCCAGCCGCTACTGCTCCATCGCCGTCTTCGCCGGCTTGGCCCTGGTGGGCTTGAGCGTGGGCTCCGTCAAAGCCAACATCACCCCGTTTGGGGCCGACCAGGTGAAGTATCGCCCGACAGCCGCCGCCTCGCCTCGGTATCGGATCCAGGGGTGTGGGAGGTGACTGCCGCTTTGGGAGTGGGCAACTCGCCTGTAGAGTCAGACACTTCAAGGTTAGGAGAAGGGCCAGTTGATCATCTAGCCCAGTGGCTCTCAAACTTTTTTACTGGTGGGCCCTTTCATATACTAAGCCTCTGAGTGTGACCCCCACCCCTTATAAATTAGAAACACTTTTTTATATATTTAACACCATTATAAATGCTGGAGGCAAAGCGAGGTCTGCGATGGAGGTTGACACCTTGTGATCTCCCATGTAATAATCTCGTGACCTCCTGAGGGGTCCCAACCCCCCCCGTTTGAGAACCCCGGATCTAGTCTGTACCTCTGTCCAACACTGCACGCAGAACTTCACTTTTTAACTTGTAGCAACTATGTTAATCCAATGTAGGGTCTTTATGGCCCTTTGGCAAAGTTAGCCACCACAGCCACATGCAGCTATTTTCTTGACTATCCAGATCAGGTTTTCCATATCTCCAAGCAACATTACTCTTATATAAATGTGGTAAGGGACCTAGTGTTGTGGGGTCCATCTGTGCCAGCATTATGCCCCTCAAGGTCCAGAAGTACCTGACATACTGGAATTGTATTAGTTTTATGGGTGTTTCAGTTGGATTGTGTGGGTCCCCTCAGGGTTAGCTCTGTATAATCCCCATGATAGTTGTTTGTTTAACATTGTGTCAGACTGGAGCCTGGCAGGTGAAAGAGCTGCTGTAAACACAGTAAATTCATTAACAGCATGGTCTTTCATGCAGATATAGGTCCTGTCAACACAATATCTCTCTCTTCGGATTGGGTGAGGGATCGTTCATTGGATCATCACTGCAGAGCAAAATGACTATATGAAAGATTTGACAGACAGTACAGCGTAATCTAACTTTGCACAGCATATTACATACTGTTTGTATAGTCCTCTTAGACTGGGGGTAATAATAATACAAAGCACTACTATTGCGCACTCCAGTTAGAGATGTAAAATTATTTTACAAAGAATAGCAATATTATTCCCACTTCATGGATTATGAATCTCATGTATAAAGAGCATGTGACTCGACTAAGTAAACAGTTTTAGTTAGTGGCATAGCAGAGAGTAGAACTGATTTCTTAACTCCTTGTCCTGTGTTCCTTCACTGGACAATTGAGTTCTGGTCTCTGTGAATATTACCGAATTTTTCATAAGAAGAGGGGATTATCACAGTGTCTGTGCCAAAAGTCCCTCCCTTCTCCCTGCGTGGAATCTTGTGCAGTTTATCATATGTAGCGTGGCTCTGCCCTTTGTTGGCATATAACTTGGGAAGGTCTTTGGGACCTTTCTGGGTGAAAGGTGTTATGTAAATACTAAAAGTGTTGCGTAAACATTGTCATAGCCCAGAATTGAACATCCTCAGTGTATGGGTTGTGTCAAAGCAAGTATAACTCCCTTGTGAGCCCATCAAGTACAGTAGCTTCCATACAACTTTATCTTGTAAGACACTTTTCAAAATGTCTGTCCCCAAAACACTTTATGAAGGTAAATAAATAACAGATGAATAATGGCAGACACAGAGTAAAAAAAGAACTATCATCACTAATAGTAAAGCTGCCTTTTAAGGAAAAATAAAAACTTTCCCCACTAGTGTTCAATCAAAGACATCTATGTCTTGCAGGTATTTTGCAGTGATTTATTAGTACTATAGGCTGAAGCAAAGGAAATTTTCTCTTCTGCTGCTTAATAATCAGTAACTTTCCAGTAAAAGTGTGGATTTTTCCCATTCTCTGTTTTTCTAGCTTATCATTTGTTACATATATTACAACATGCTAGTTACCTTGTTCTGTAGTTTTGAGCTCTTTAGGTGGTTCTCCCTACCTAGGAATGTCCCAAAATACAGGGTAGATGGATATGTATTGTTTAGAGTAAAATCTTTGATGTGATGCTAGAATCAACTTTGGAGGCAGCTGTGCAATATAAAAGTTTTGTTGTCAGCACACCTTGACAAGTTTAATTTTTTAAGGAGAGAAAATAGTAACTTGATGAAATATTTAGATCTGTATTGTATGCTTTAGTTCTCATAAGTTGATTTCCAAATACATTTTATTATAGGCCTTAAAAATTACCGTAAGTATTTCAGTATTCACTTGGTAGCTGGAGGATCCAAATTAGTTGTCTTTTTTTTGAGGGTAGACAGGGTAGCAGACCTTCAAACTAGAGTAGGACTCATACAAAATATGATACTAAACAATTATAAATCTGTTCAAGACACACACATGCATTCTCCAAAGTTAGGAGAAAGGGGCATAATTATCAGTTTTTCTGTTAAGTACACATTTAGAGGTATTTACAGATAGTTTACAAGTGGCTGTTTAGTACAGAACAGTTTTTGCCAGTCAGGTTAGCACCCACAATTGTTGTAAATTTAACTACTGAATTTTGCTTATTCATAGATTCTAAAGTTAGATGCGACCATTGTGATTATCTAGTCTGACTTCCTGTATAACACAGGCCATAAACTTCCCTAAAACAATTAATAGAGCATATCTTTTAGAAAAACATCCACTCTTGATTTAAAAATTGTGTGTCATGGAGAATCCCCCATGACCCTTGGTAAATTGTTCCAGTGGTTAATAGCTCTCACTATTAACAATTTATGTCTTATTCCCAGCTTCCAGCCATTGGAATGTGTTATACCTTTGTCTGCTGGAGTGAAGAGCTCATTATTGTATATTTGTTCCTTGTGTAAATACTTAATAATAGTACTTTGCAAGACTTGTTTTTGTAAATGACTTGGCATGATGCAATATATTGTCCTAAGACTGAGACTGGTGGTTCTCAGAATAGTGTTTATAAACATGTGATTTAACATGACACACTCAAAAGGGGAACTGGAAAGTATGTACATTGCAGTTACTTCCTCTTTTGCTGGGTAAGGGTTGATGATTTAGGCCCTTTCTGCATTTGGGAAACTTTTTTTTTTCTAAAGCTTTTTCAGTGTTGCTAAAGCTAGTTCAGCTCCATCAGTATAAGCAACATTGGCAGTGATGTACATGTATTGTCATCTACCACTATTGTTTTGATCACCAGGACAATCAGACTTCCTTGGAGAAGATCTGCTTAAACTAGCAATTAGAAGGGCTGGTTCATCTGTACTGAGAAAATCTGTACTGAGAAAATCTGACAGACATATAGAGTGGTTACAAATGATGGCAGCTTGTGGCCTAGCAAAAGTTCTGCAGTTTGGTAGCACTGATGCAGCTAAAGCAGTGTTAACAATAGTAGGAAACTTTTAAACGTGTTTTCCTACTGTAAATATAATTTAAGGCATGGAGTTCAAATTTAGGATGCCCTAAAATTGACAGTGAGTTTAAAAAAAAAATAAATCTGCACAGACAAGTTAAATACAGATGTGATCATGAAACGGGACAAAGCCTAACAGCAAACTGTCCAAATTTTACCATAAAGGTTTGAAATTATGGAGCTGAACTGATATTGGATAAACTTGTTTTCTGAGATCTCATCAGTACATTCTCAAACAGTACTGTGTCTATAGTAATGAATGGAAAGGTGTAAAGAACAGCTTCATAATCTTGTAGAGGTGAATTTGACTACTGAACTGTCCTCCATCACTCATTCCTTCTGTAGGCTGGGGACAGAGGAACATTTTAAGTGTTTAGTTCTTTCTGTCCTGTATGGCCACTCACCTGTCTTGCTGTGCTGAGAGCTTTTTATTTATTTATTTATTTATTTATATGTGCTGCAGGTGGCATGCATGTATCTATCAGTGCTAGGAAATATTCTGTGTGCCAAATAGCCTCTGTACAGCCCTTTACTCAGCTAGTAAGTGAACACTAACAGTGTTAATATTTTGGAAAAAAACACATTTTTCAGTTTGTTTTTGTAAGTGACTACAGGAGGAAGTGGTGCTGGCTATTGTGACTCGGGAATGAGTAACTAGAAGTACTGAGATAGTTGGAACTTAGAATTCTATGTCAGGGACCTAGGAGTCATTAGCAGCTGATGTCGGGATCAGATTTCATTATATTCTTGTGCTAGTTGGTACCAAATCAGAATTCTGTTTGTGCAGAATTCAGTTCCTGTGTAACCATCTGATGTGCAGTTTTGTATATTTGTGAACATAAAGTGTCACTGTGCCTGATTAAGAAGCAGGCAGTTTCATAACCATTAAGATAAATGTTGTTTTGGGAGAGAGCTCACTGATTTATTTCAGTCTACCTGTGGAAGGCACAAGAGGAGGGATTTTGCCTGGGATTACTTCAAGACTGTCCTAACCACAGAGAACTGGGGCATTACTTTATTTAACAAAGCAAAACAACTAGATGCTGGAGAAAGCAATACAGTCTGCATGAAAAGTGCTGATTCTACTCTTCCAGCTATTTCCTATGGATCTGCAGGCATGCTACTTTGGTCTGTTGTCTCACTGGATCTCAAGATGCCATGGTCTGGCCTGGTCAATACTTTGATGAAGACTCTAAAGAAAACACTGGTTCAACAAGATCTGATTCAGCAAGTGGCTATCTGCCCTCTCATTTATTGTTGAGCCAATATCTAAGCATAGTATTAAGGGCAGCTGTTCTGCTGTAGTTCCTGTCTGACTGATGAGCCTTAAAACAGCAGTCCTCATCTAATGTGGAAATTAAAGATCTGATGATTCTTCTCTTCCAGTCTGTCTACTTTGCCTATGTATAATTTTGTCATAGTTGCAATGGGCTAAGGCATTAGCTTCCTACCCTGAACTGTTTTATAATGTTGCAGTGCACTGTTAAACAGCTAGGCTGTTCATCCCCAGCAGTGGCTGCATGTAATTGATTTAAGTTATTCCTGTGTGTAGATTGGTGGAAATATAGTTGATGAAGCACTTTGGGATTCTTGAGGATGAAAGATGTAAGTGAACATCTCTGTCAATAATCAAATCTGAGTACAAAATTATATGTTTGAAAACATGGTCATGACCTTTCCTGTTACTGTTTCAGTGAGTGCTTCTCTCTTATATTGACCCCTCATTTAATACCGACTCTGTGGAGTGCTTTACAGCTCTGTATAAATTATGCCTCACTTTCTTATGAAAGAGGTACTATCCCCATTTTGTAACTGGGGAAGTGGGTTAAGTGATTTTCCCAGGAACCCGCAACTCTGGGAGAACTGGGGCTGGAAATCAGGCAATGGGAGTTCCTGGCTCCCAGCCAATGTTCAAACCGTCAGTCCACACGCTTCCAGTTCAGCAAAATTGGTGAAAACCTGTCCAGAAGCAGCTCATCCTGTGGAAAACGGGGGCTGTTCATGAACTCACTTGCAGAAGCGTACAGAGTGTTCTAAGTGTTTGCATTAGCTATTTGCTTCTGTTCAGCAGAGTCAGTGTTACCTTGGAAGCCAATATATATTAAGTTATTGGACTGTATTAGGAAGTCGAGGGGTTGAGCCATTGAGTTTCTCTGGTATTAGCTGTATTAGTAAGGCTGTTTTTAGCCAAAGTCTATAGAAACTAGAAAGATGACCTTACCTTATTTCCAAGACTCCAGCTGAGCATTGGACAGCCAGCTGTCCAAGTGTCAGCCACACTTAGAGCAAGGCATCAAGCAGTGGCTGTTTTGCCCGTTTGTTCTGGAAGAAGGGAATCTCTAAAGCAGAAGTAGCGAAAAGTCTTTGTGCAGAAGAGCTGTTCAGTAGATTTGGAGGAGAGGGAGTCTCGCACTAAAACATCTACATATTAGCAAGAAGTTTGCCAAATCAGCAGAGATGACATCTGTAATTCTGCCCAGTGATTGATGTGTCGGTAATTTTTATAGAAATAAATTTTTAGGTAAGGACCTGTAAGTATTAGAAATTTAGTTTTCCTGCACGTGATTCTTCCCTTTCTGTAAAATGTCTGGATGATTTTAACTTTATTCTCTTGGAAATAAACAGTTTCCCTATGGCCTTTTTTGAGGTGGAGCTGGCCATGATAGATTAATTTGTTTTACTGAAATATTCTAGTAAACTAAATAGTTGTCGCACTTTACCTTGTAGCTTTTGAATTTCTTGGACTTGGCACAGATAAAAGAAAATAGTACATTGAAGTAGCAACACTTCATTGTGAATGCTCACAACTAAAGACATCTTGCATTTTTATACTGAATCTGTTGTTGCTGATCGGTTACTTTTATTGGACGGTTTTATTGGTACATGGTTATTTTGCTGCAATAGAATCCTAGAAGTCTAGGGCTGGAAGGGACCTCAACAGGTCATCTAATCCAGTCCCCTGCTCTCAAGGCAAGACCTATGTAGTAACTAGGACAGTGGTTTTCAGACTAGGGTGTGTGTACCACTATGGGTTTGTGAGCTCTCATTAGGGAGTGTGCAAGAAAAGTCCTATAATGGCGGTCAACGCATTTTATTTAGTGCAGAGGTTTTCAAATGGTTGGGTGTGTCTCCCCGGGGAGCGGGGGGCCCAGAGGAACATTCAGGGAGGCAAGCAGCAACACCAGGCGGCTCGGGACAGCCCTGCATGGTGGGGCTTGCCACTTCCACCCCCGACTCACCTGAGTGGGCTGCTCAGGCTGTCTGGGTTGAACTGAGACCCCCTGTGAGTTACAATTTTTGACCCCCCCCCCCCCCCCCCCCCCCCCGTCGTGCAACCTAGACAGATTGGGTGGCCCGCTGAGGTGATTCAGGGGTGGGGGGAAGAGAAGGTGTTCTCTCCCTGAGCTCCCCCTGCGCAGGGCTGGCCTGAGACACCTGGTGTTGCTGTTTCCCCCGACCCCTCTAGAAAACCTCTAGAAACTGTTGCTAACTGTAAGGGAGAAATTGGGGGCAGGCGGGGAGTATGTGCCCCAGCACTAGAGCATTCCTGACAGGTGTTTGTCTAACATTCTTAAAAACCTCCCGTGATGACATTCCACAACCTCCCTAAGCAATTTGTTCCAGTGCTTAACAACCCTGACAGTTATGAAGTTTTTCCTACTGGCCAACCTAAACTGCCCTTGCTGCAATTTAGGCCCATTGCTTCTTGTCCTGTCCTCAGAGGTTAAGGAGAACTATTTTTCCTTCTCCTCCTTGTAACAACCTTTTACGTACTTGAAAGCTGTTGTTATGTCTCTCTTCTTCCTCCCCACCCGTCTTCTCTTCTCCAGACTAAACACTGCCCCGCCTTTTTTCCCAATCTTTCCTCAAAGGTCATGTTTTCTAGACATTTAATGGTGGTTCTCTGGACTTTCTCAAATTTGTCCACATCTTTCCTAAAATGTGATGCCCAGAACTGGACACAATACTCTTCCAGCTGAGGCTGTATCAGCACAGAGTGTAAGAATTACTACTTGAGTCTTGCTTACAACACTTCTGTTAATACACTCCAGAATGATGTTTGCCTTTATTGCAATCATGTTACAGTATTGACTCTCATTTAGCTTGTGATCCACTATGATCCCCAGTTCCCTTTCCGCAGTTACTCCTTTCTTGTTAGTCACTTCCCATTTTGTGTGTGTGTAACTGATTGTTCTTTCCTAAGTGAAGTACTTTGCATTTGTCCTTATTTAATTTTATCCTATTTACTTCAGACCATTTCTCCAGTTTGTCCAGATCATTTTGAATTTTATTCCTATCCTCCAAAGCACTTGCAACCCCTCCTAGCTTAGTATCTTCTGCGAACTTTGTAAGTGTACTCTCTCTGCCATTATCTAAATCGTTTATCGAGTGCTAAACAGAATCAGACCCAGGACCAATCCCTGTGGGACTCCACTCAATATGCTTTTCCAATTTGACTGTGAGCACTGATGATTACTTTCTGGGAATGGCTTTCCAACCATTTATGCACCCATCTTACGATGGCTACATTTCCCTAGTTTTTTGAGAAGATCATGTGAGACTCTATCAAAAGCCTTATTAAAGTCAAGATATACCACTTCTGCTTCCCACCCATCCACGAGGCTAATTATAGGTATGAAACCTTTTAGTAATAACAATTTCTACTTTCTGTATGCCTGTATACTGTTCTTGGAAGCATAGGGAAATGGCCATGCCTGTGCCTCTTGCATGCTAGCACTGTCCTGCTGCAGCAGTCACTAGGTCTTAAGAATTTAATCAAACTGTTGGTACTGCTATGCCTGAGCACAGACAAAATTGAGCAGAGTTAGCTAAGGAATTTTTCTGCTTGCATGAATGAAAATAATGGGAGTGTGTGGAGAGAAGAAAGTAGGATTCCTGCAGTGTTGTGCCAAATATTTACTCCTTAATAAAAAACCTTGTGCAATTCTCTAATACTTAATCTCTTAATAAAATTTAGTGTCTAGAATGATAGCAGCAGAAGGGGTAGATTTGCCTGAAATAAATAAATATTTTGGTCTATTAATTCATAAGTGTTTTTTTAGAAACTGTAAAGACTAGACTAGTATTTTTCCTGCTGTCACTCAGCTCAGGTCATTGCCAGCAGGGTGAATTACTTAGGCTTAAATAGGGACTGGGAATGGCTGAGCCATTAGAAACATTGAATCTATCTCCCCTTGTAAGTATTCTCACACTTAGCCCAGAACAGACAGTTTGATATCTTGATTATCACTTCAGAAGTTTTTTTTCTCTTTCTTAATTGGCCTCTCAGAGTTGGTAAGACAACTCCCACCTTTTCATGCTCTCTGTATGTGTATATATATCTCCTCAATATATGTTCCGTTCTATGCATCCGAAGAAGTGGGCTGTAGCCCACAAAAGCTTATGCTCAAATAAATTTGTTAGTCTCAAAGGTGCCACAAGTACTCCTATTCTTTTTACAGGGTGGAGAACTCTGCATATACTGTATATCTAATCTCTTCAAGGAACCAGTGCTATATTTGAAAGGAAATGTATTGATTGCCTTTTAACTGTGCTGTATTTTCTGTAGCTGACAAGAAATTATCTTCTGCCCCTTTGCTATAACTAATTTATCCAACAGGTAGTTTTACTATGGTTTTAGTCGGCAAACCTGCTTTGTCAAGGAAGTGGTTAGTAGAGCCACTTCATCATGGAGGGAGATCCATTTTATTGATGAGTCTGGCTGATTCAGCACACACACTTCTTTCCTTTTTCCATTCTCAAATTCTGCTTTCGTTTCCCCCTTTTCTCTGTTAACAAGGTGACTGAGTTAGCTCTTTGCATGGAGTGGCATGTCAGAATAGTAGGGGTAGTGGAACTGACAGTGCAGGGTGAAAGCTGGTTTTGCAAAGGGAAAAGGGAAGTCATCTGCCAGAAACATAACTACTCTTATGCAAGTTGGAAGGTTGTGTTTAATATAAATAGTGTATCATTCACTAGCACTTCACTGGCATGTATGCCACTTTGATTTAAAAAGCAAGTTGATGTGAAGCACTGTTGAAAGTGTAACTGATGCCAATAAAGTGATCAGGAACAGGTGGTAACTGTCCTGAAGCCTGAAAAAGAGAAGTGGCTGGCTTGAGGCGTTAGCCTGTAGTATATGTATTCAAATACTTAACAGTGCTTGTAGTTATGTATAGCAGAAACAGGTGCTTAATACTTCTTTGTTTATACTATTTGCATATTGTCTGTTCATTACCATAAGAAATACAGATTCCTAGAGGGGAATAATATGCATGTGTTTAATGGGAACAGGACCCAGGAACCTCAACAGCAATCAAAGGTCAATCTTATTCTTACTTTGGTCTCTTATAGACCAAAGTATCTTGGAAGGGGCAAGGTATTCCTGGCATCTCTGACCTAGTGTATCTATTACTTTCTACATTGATCTGTTGGCCCATGACCTAAATTTCACTGTAGCATCCTTCATTTCCCTCTCTTTTGTCAAACCCTTGACTGAACAGCAAAGATGGATTATGGGTCTCTCTTTTCACTGTAGAGTTAGTATTTGATCAATGAGTGGAAATCATGGTCTCATCTATAAAGCTTGTTTGCCTGTATAACCTCTTGCCAGTTTGTATAAGTAAAGCTTGATGACCGTGCATCGTCTCCATGGCCTACTGTCGTGAAGCTTAGTACAGGCTTAACTTTCTTGTATGGAGACACTTTATCTTTGAGATAATTATCATACGTAAATTTGAATTAAAAATAGAATCTGCAAGGGGCCTCCAGTCTTCCATGGTCCACACAGCAGCTTTGTCAGACTAATGGATGCACCTCCTCCTGCAGCAGTCTAGTCAAATAATGTAATCAAGGTTTTGAAAGGTATTTTTCACTGCTTTGGATACAGAATCTATAGAGCGGTACCAGCAAGCGAACTTCTTTCCTGTAGAAAAAGCTGGATTTTCCCTGACAGAGCTGGGTTTTCATGGCATGTATGTCCAGTTTTTTTGAGTGCCAAGGGAAATGACACTTGCTTCTGAGTCGCAAGACATCTGACTCCGCTAAGGCCTTGGCTACACTTGGAGGTCTGCAGCGCTGGGAGTTACAGCTGTGTAGGGAAAGCGCTGGAGTGTGGCCACACTGACAGCTACTAGCGCTGCAGTGTGGCCACACTTGCAGCATTTGCAGTGCTTTTGGGAGTGGTGCATTATGGGCAGCAATCCTCAGAGCACCTCGTCCCATTTTGGCGCCATGGGTTGTGGGAAGGGGACGGAAGGGTGCAGGTCATTCTGCTTCCTGTCCCAACGCCCCGTGATGCATCGCTTTACATCCCAGCAGTCTCTGTTTTTCCGTCCACGTTTGGTACCATTGTGACTCTCCCAACGGTTTCTGTGCAGCGCGATTTCTGTGGGAAATGGAGCCCGAACTGCTGAGGAGTATGCTGATGAGTCTCGCCAACACATCACGTTTGGCAGTTGAGGTATTCCTTAAGCTCCAAAGTGATGAGTCCGACGATGATTGTGAGTCACCTGACACATATGACACGACATGGCTTGTGGCTTTCATGGAAATGCCAGCACCGGAACGCCAGGCTTGGCTCGGAAACAAGCACGAGAGTAGGGATCACATCGCATGGAAGTCTGGATGATGAGCAGTGGCTGCAAGAACTCTCGATGAGAAAAGCCATTTCATGGGACTGTGTTGCTGAGCTTGCCCACCCAACGTGCCAAAGACATGAGATTGAGAGCTGCCTCTGCCAGTGGAGAAGCGGGTGCTTGCAGTCTCAAAGGCTGGCAACGTCGCAACAGTACGATCGAGTCGGAACCAGTTTGACGGGAAAGTCGACCGTTGAGTCATTTTGAGGCAAGTTTGCAGGGCCATTAATCACATCCTCTAAGAAGAACCGTGACTCTGGGGAACGTGCAGACATTGTGATGGCTTTGCACAAATGGGTTCACCTAATGTAGGGGGCAAAGAGATGACACATTCAATTCTGGCACCAACCCCACTAGCATCCAGTACGTTAACAGAAGGGGTATTCCTATGGTTCTCCAGTGGCGCTTGGGATCCCCGTGGCGTTTCATGACATTAACACAGGCGGCCGGAAAGGTGCATGATGCACGGCAAAAATCCTTTTTTGGAAAAAAAAACCAACTTGGGCCCCCCTAAACAATCAGGAAGGCTGCAGGCCGGGAGACTTGTTTCCCAGACCAGAAGATCACAGAAGGGGATGTTGAAAATGCCCATGTGATTCCTTGAAGACAACCCGCTACACCGTGTAATACCTTGACGTCATGAAACCGTATCAGGAAGCTTGACAGAGCAAGGACCGATCGTAACTACAGCTGACTGTGCCTGAAGACTGTGTTTTCTTTGGCCGGTTAAAGAGCGTGGCGACTCTGTATGGAAGTAGACATTGGGGAGGGGGGAATGCATCAGCTCCCTGCGGTATATAACCGCGTGCTGTACCCTCATAATTGGTTTGTGTAAGAAGGGGAAACAGTCAGTCAGCATGGATCTCTGAGTTCAATGCCTGAGGCTTAATTTGCACAGGCCAAGAAGAGCAGGGCTACAGAGAGCCACGAGCACAGGGCTCAAGATCAGGAAGCCATTGAGGGAGGAATTTGAGGCGGAAATCCAACAGTAAGGTTTGGGCACTTGCAAGCGGAGGAAGTGCAGTAGTTATAATGGTTAGTAGGAACTGTTTTTTCCTAAGCCTGATGCAGGCGCATTCTTTACTGGCTAAGTATCTTGACTTTCTGCAATCATAAAATGTCTTCAAAGCAAGAATTTCAGTTATTGAAACCGAAAATAACTTATATGTGATAGACAACATTTTGGGAAACCTAAAAGGCAGTGGGATGGGTTGTGGAACGGTACATGTCCATAGGTTTGAAATATGCCTGTCTGGAGTGCTGTGCAATGACTGCAGCACTTCAGGATGCCGTACTGCATGGTGATGGGTGAGTGCAGAGGGTAAGGGTTACATATCCAGGGCTGTGATGAACGTACAGGGTTTGGAGCAACTGTGGAGGTAAGAACGGATGCTGGGGAAGGAGGTTTGGAGCTGACATTGGGCCACAAGGGAAAGAGCTTTGGGACGTGGAGTGGGGGGTGCGGTAGTGCTCTGGCTGCAGGCTACGACCGCCTGGAAGAGTTCCGCTTGCACGCCAGGAATCTTATCAGCTGCTTTGTGCTTGTTATTTCCTGGCCGCTGCGTTTCTCGGGCGGATCCTGCTTCGCTTCTCCTTTCCCTTCCCTCCAGGGTCTGCAGTTTTTATTTCCCTCTTGGCAGAGTGATCCATAACTGTGCGGTCCCCACCACCCCCTGTCATCTTTGCTTTTCAGCGCTTCTTCCACAGTTTGGAGTCTTTAGACTGCTGTTAACAGCAGCAGCTGAGACTCAAGGTGCATTGGTAAAGGGAAAAAGGAACAGTTAACCGAGCACATTGTTTATATCTCAAGACAGTTATCCACAACCAGGAAGGCATTTACAGTCTCACTTAGCATAATTTTCCATAACCAAAGAGAGCACAACAAACCACAGGACCCCGCGAAATGGTGAAGTAATGGGGACCTGATTGCTAGGGCGGCTGGGGTTTGTTGGTGGGGAAAGCAAACAGGCTCGCCAGGGGCAACCTAACACTGAACACTCTCCCAACATTTTCCACAGGAAGCTAAGTCCTGGAAGATATCTCTCAGGCTGCTGTGGTCACCATGGGAAGAGCGGAGTCTCTACAGCAATGTGGAATTCTGCACTGGCCCCTGCAGCGCCTGGCCTGTGTGCAGCACTGGTCCCCTCCGCGCATAAGTGGCTGCGGGACGCGTTACCTACTGGGACAAAGGACCACAGTTGGCTCTCTATAAACTGCGCAAGACTCATTGCCCATGCCTGGCTGAAACTTTGAAGAGAGGACGCGACGTGATAGACCCAACATCAATGGCTAGTTTCACACATCTAGGCAGCATGCAGCATGCAGCCCTAACCGCCCTCCTCTCCCGAAACATTCCGTCCTGAAAATAAAAGCCACCTACTGGGAACCTGCTCCTCTGCTGTCTTCAACCAAGTACCGGCTGCTGAGCAACTGGCTACCTTCCTCCTGGCTTGAGGAATGCTCCTCGCTGCAGCTTCTGGGACTCCCGGGGTGTCTCCCCACACCGCCAGTACCTCACCCTGTTCCCCCCTCCCCCGCTCTAGGGTACATTGGGGTCCTTGGATTGCGGTGGGGTCACCCCCAATATCGCGTCCAGCCTTTTACAAACTGGCAGTCAATGGGGCAGCAAACCAGAGCGGCGGTTCCCTCACAGGCTTTGCAATAGGCACTCTGAACAGCTCCTTCACTTTAATCCTGCATCTGCACGGAGCCTTTCAAATGCCCGTTCAGCATGCCTCTTGAGATGCCGTGATAGTATTGTAATCTAACGGCTGAGCGCAGCTGTGACGCACATGCTCCTCCCCCAAACACTGATGAGGTCCACACACTGCCCATTGCTCATGCTGGGCAGTTGGGCGCGTGAGGCATGGTCCACCTGGAAAGATTCACTGATTGCACTCCACACCTGGCTGAGCAAACAGGAAGGGGATTTTTTAAATTCCCGGGGCATTTAAAGGGTGGGTCACCTGAGGCCACGGCAGTAGAGTTTGAACTGATGAGTGGAATGGCTGAGCAGGCATTCTGGGATACCTCTGGAGGCCAATAACAGTGCTTTTGGTGGCCACACTGGCGGAGCAGCGCTGCATCACCGGCACTGCAGTCGTTATACCCCAGGCAGAGGTGGAGTACGCTGTATCCAGGGAGATACAGCGCTGTATGTGCCTTGCAAGTGTGGACGGTGAGTAAGTTGCAGCGCTGTAAAGCCACCACCAGCGCTGCAACTCTCCAGTGTAGCCAAGGCCTAAGTTGATACATGATGCTGATTCATTAGTTGCTCCGAGTTGATTTTCAGCTACAGGGTGCTGACTTAAGTGTTTCAGGTCACAAGAGTTATGGGATGCTGTGGATTCTGTTGCAAAGTAGCTGATTCATTAAAGGGAAGGTTTTTGTTTTTGTTTTTTTTTTTCAACCTTTAACTTCTGGTAAACTGCATCCTGTCCTGAGTTATACAGAGCACCTCTGATTTAACTAGAAGCAGTGATTGTTTATAGTATTTAGTATAAAATAAGGAGCACTTGGGGGAATTGCACAGGTAAAAAATAGCATAATCTTGACTGTAGAGATGTTCAGTTAAAGCTTCTGGCAGAAGAATGATTTATGTTCAATTTTTATGTCCTACAAGGGGAAATATATATTGTAATCAGTTTCGGGCCTGTTGGTATAAAGATAAACCTCTTGAGACCTAAACTCATATTATAAAAATGCAGTGTTTAGAGTACGGTTGCAGGAGGAATAATATTTAAATTTTAAAGTTTGTGCCTTATTCTTCAAGTGGTCAGCTGCTTACTCTTAAGACTTTTTTCCCCTATAACTATAGACCACTTTTTTGGGAAAGCTGTTGAATTACTTCAGATAATCAAATGTAATAGCTAAAGTATGTATATTAGAGCACGATAATATTCTTAGGTAACTTATAACTGCCTTATTAGAATGTAAAACATAAACATTATTTTGAATCCTACATGGACTGCATAGTTGTCAGAACGTTTCATTTTTAGGAATTCATGTTTAGAGATGTACCATAATCAAGAGATACTAATGTTGTGGAAGTAATTACTGTAACTAAGAGCAAAGTAGGTCCGCTCTGGTACAGCTCTTCTGTCCATGTGTTGAATATGTACTAACTTAATTGGAAGGCCAATGGAGAACATAGTACAGTGTGACTTCATTAAATACCATATTAAGCCTAGAACACTTTAGTCATTTTAGTTTGACTATAAATTACACTTAACTTTTGAGTGTGTATTGTAGTTGACTGAATTTTAATAAACAGGCTTCAGCCCTTTCAAAAAGCTAATGACTTGTTTATTTTTTTAATCTCTTCCAGGTCAAAGACCGAGGTCCAGAAGCCACAAGAAGATTTTTTAATTGGTTTTATTGGAGCATTAATTTGGGAGCTATTGTCTCCTTGGGAGGCATTGCATACATTCAGCAGAATGTCAGCTTCGTTATTGGATATATCATCCCAACAGTTTGCATTGGGATTTCGTTCATGGTGTTTTTGTGTGGTCAGAGTTTCTTCATCACAAAGCCACCTGATGGCAGTGCCTTCACAGACATGTTTAAGATTCTGGCGTACTCTTGTTGCTCACGAAAGAGATCCAGGGAACACCGAACTAATAGGTTTGTGTAAAAAAACAAAAAACCTTTCAGTACAGGCTTAACTCACTTGAAATTTAAACTAAGGTCTCAAGCCACTTTGCTTAATGACTGTATGACTGGCTGGCTGCTGCTTCATATTCTGAATATAATCTATTCTGTACCGTTTTAGACTTTGACTTTCATTTAGATCTTTGAGTGCTTGTCCTAATAAAGAAAATATCCTTTTTTTCCATCTAGTCCCCGTGTACAGCAAAATCAAACTTGCTGTTCTTCCCCTACTCAAAAATTTTGCCTGTGGTTCCTCTCCTTTCAAGCCTGGTTTATACCTATAGCTTTGGCTATGTCCTCTTTAGCAATGCTGTAGCAGCTCCACTGTAGTGTTTCAGTGTAGACACTCACTGCAGCAACAGGAGGGGTTCTCCCTTCGCTGTAGTTAATCCACCTTCCCAAGAGATGGTAGCTGGATTGATGAAAGAATTCTTACATCAACCTAACACTGTTTAAACCAGGGGTTAGGTTGGCTTAACTGTCACTCGGAGTGTGGATTTTTCACTTCCTGAGGGACATAGCTGGGTTGACTTAACTTTTTTAGTATTGACTTGTCCTTATGTCAACCTAGCTATGTCACACACAATTTTGTGCCTAAACACCATAGTTAGGTTGACCTAGCCTTTGGTAGCGATGTGGCTAGGTCAATAGAAGGATTGACCTACATCAGTGGAAAACTCCCTTCTGTTGATCTAGGAAACCTCTACTTTACAGTGCACAGTTGCAGCGCTGTAGCTATGCCACTGTAGCGGAGACATACTCCCAGTGAATCTGGCCACACCTCAGACTCTGGACTAGTATTTGCTAAATACATTTTTTCACAGAGCACTAATTAACCATTTTTCTTTTGTGCTTTGCTCTCTCCATGGGGACATAGATTCATAGACTCTAGGACTGGAAGGGACCTTGAGAGGTCATCGAGTCCTGTCTCCTGCCCTCATGGCAGGACCAAATACTGTCTAGACCATCCCTGATAGACATTTATCTAACCTACTCTTAAATATCTCCAGAGATGGAGATTCCACAACCTCCCTAGGCAATTTATTCCAG